>NC_080382.1:112637152-112954164 GCF_014773155.1 Arachis stenosperma
TGAGATGCCTCAAGGGATGCACTTTCCTCCCAACAACTATTGGGAACAACTCAACACTTCCTTAGAAGATTTGAGCCATAATGTGGAACAATTAGGGTGGAACATCATGAGCACTCCATCATTCTCCATGAAATAAGAGAAGATCAAGAGAGCAATGAGGGAGGAGCAACAAAGGCAAGGAAGGGACATAGAAGAGCTTAAGGACATTGTTGGTCCTTCAAGAAGAAGACGCCACTAAGGTGGATTCATTCCTTGTTCTTATTCTTTCTGTTTTCCAGTTTCTATTATGTTTATATATGTTTTGTGTCTCTACTCATGATCATTAGTATGTAGTAACTATGTCTTAAAGCAATGAATAAAATCCATTAATCCTTCACCTCTCTTAAATGAAATATGTTTTAATTCAAAAGAACAAGAAGTACATGAATTTCGAATTTATCCTTGAATTAGTTAGTTTAATATATTGATGTGGTGACAATACTTTTTGTTTTCTGAATAAATGATTGAACAGTGCATATTTTTGATCTTGTTGTTTATGAATGTTAAAATTGTTAGCTCTTGAAAGAATGATGAACAAAGAGAAATGTTATTGATGATCTGAAAAATCATGAAATTGATTCTTGAAGCAAGAAAAAGCAGTGAAAAAGAAGAAGCTTGCGAAAAAAAATGGCGAAAAAAAAAATATATATATATATATATATAGAAAGAAAAAGAAAAAGCCAATAGCCCTTAAAACCAAAAGGCAAGGGTAAAAAAGGATCCAAAGCAGAAAGAGTGTGCTTAAGATCTCTGGACACCACTAACTGGGGACTCTAGCAAAGCTGAGTCATAATCTGAAAAGGTTCACCCAGTTATGTGTCTGTGGCATTCATGTTTCCGGTGGTAATACTGGAAAACAAAGTGCTTAGGGCCACGGCCAAGACTCATAAGTAGCTGTGTTCAAGAATCAACATGCTTAACTAGGAAAGTCAATAACACTATCTGAACTCTGAGTTCCTAGAGACGCCAATCACTCTAAACTTCAAAGGAAAAAGTGAGATGCCAAAACTATTCAGAAGCAAAAAGCTACAAGTCCCGCTCATCTAATTAGAATTAATATTCATTGATATTTTGGAATTTATAGTATATTCTCTTCTTTTTATCCTATTTGATTTTCAGTTGCTTGGGGACAAGCAACAATTTAAGTTTGGTGTTGTGATGAGCGGATAATTTATACGCTTTTTGGCATTGTTTTTAGGTAGTTTTTAGTAAGTTCAAGCTACTTTTAGGGATGTTTTCATTAGTTTTTATGTTAAATTCACATTTCTGGACTTTACTATGAGTTTGTGTGTTTTTCTATAATTTCAGGTAATTTCTGGCTGAAATTGAGGGACCTGAGCAAAACTCTGAAAAAGGCTGACAAAAGGACTGCTGATGCTGTTGGAATCTGACCTCCCTGCACTCAAAATGGATTTTCTGGAGCTACAGTACTCCAAATGGCGCGTTCTCAACGGCTTTGAAAATTAGACATCCAGAGCTTTCCAGCAATATATAATAGTTCATACTTTATTCGGAAATTGATGACGTAACTTGGCGTTGAACGCCAAGTACATGCTGCTGTCTGGAGTTAAACGCCAAAAACACGTCATGATCCGGAGTTGAACGCCCAAAACACGTTATAACTCGGCGTTCAACTCCAAGAAAAGCCTTAGCTCGTGGATAGATCAAGCTCAGCCCAAGCATACACCAAGTGGGCCCCGGAAGTGGATTTATGCATCAATTACTTACTCATGTAAACCCTAGTAGCTAGTCTAGTATAAATAGGATAAGTTACTATTGTATTAGACGTCTTATCTTTTGACAGTTTAATCTTTGACTGTTTAGTCTTTGATCATTCGGTCTTTTGATCATTCAGGGGGCTGGCCATTCGGCCATGCCTGAACCTTTCCCTTATGTATTTTCAACGGTAGAGTTTCTGCACACCATAGATTAAGGATGTGGAGCTCTGCTGTACCTCAAGTTTCAATACAATCACTATTATTTTCTATTCAATTCTCTTTTATTCTTATTCCAAGATATACGTTGTACTTCAACTTGATGAATGTGATGATCCGTGACACTCATCATCATTCTCACCTATGAACGCGCGTGACTGACAACCACTTCCGTTCTACTCTAGGCCGGGCGCATATCTCTTAGATTCCCCAACAGAATCTTCGTGGTATAAGCTAGATAGATGGCAGCATTCATGGGGATCCGGAAAGTCTAACCTTGTCTGTGGTATTCCGAGTAGGATCCCGGGAATCCAGAAAGTCTAACCTTGTCTGTGGTATTCCGAGTAGGATTCTGGTATTGAATGACTGTGATGAGCTTCAAACTCCTGAAGACTAGGCGTGATGACAAACGCAAAAGAATCAAGGGATTCTACTCCAACCTGATTGAGAAAAACAGATGATTAGCCGTGCTGTGACAGAGCATTTGGACCATTTTCACTGAGAGGATGGAATGTAGCCATCGGCAAGGGTGATGCCTCCAGACGATTAGCCGTGCAGTGACAGTGCATAGGACCATTTTCCCGAGAGGATTGAAAGTAGCCATTGATGATGGTGATGTCCTACATACAGCTTGCCATGGAAAGGAGTAAGAAGGATTGGATGAAAGCAATAAGAAAGTAGAGATTCGAAAGGATTCTAGCATCTCCACACGCCTATCTGAAATTCCCACTATTGATTTACATAAGTATTTCTATCCCTTTTTATTTTCTATTTATTATTAATTTTCGAAACCCATAACCATTTAATCTGCCTAACTGAGATTTACAAGGTGACCATAGCTTGCTTCATACCAACAATCTCTGTGGGATCGACCCTTACTCACGTAAGGTATTACTTGGATGACCCAGTACACTTGCTGGTTAAGTTGAACGGAGTTGTGTCCACACATAGCCAAGAGCCATAATAATAATTCCATACAATAACAAAGAGTACTACATTGATGTGATCACAATTTCATCCACCATTGTGTTTGTGTTATTTTGAAGTGGAGTGTAGCTGAAATGGCCTGTAATGAGAGTATATATGTGTTGGACTTGGGCCCAACTTGAACCCAATCTAACCCGTTAGCGATTTTGGCCCGTTTGGCCCAACTTTGGGCCAAACCTTTAAAATTAGGGCACAGTTTTCAAATTTAATTATTTTCCTACGTTTTTCTACAGTTTTTATCCTTCTCGCATAGTACTGAACAGATTTAAGACGGTACTATCGGTTAATTTACCGATACGCGTTTTTACTCAATTTTCCAACTCAGAAAAATCTATTGAGTCCAAATATCATATTCATATTTTCTAATTAATATTCTAAACTTTTGAATCATATTTTGGGCAATTAAATTATTATTATTTTATGTTAATAAATTGGTTAATTATTTCTGGTTCTTACAATGAGTCCTTATCCTAAGTTTGCTCTTAAATCTGGTGATGAAGGTGATCGAGATAGGTTTTGTTAACAAGTCTGCCACTTGATCAAGAGCAGAGATCTGAACCATATAGAGTTATTTAGAATTAACCAGGTCTCTGATAAAATATAAATCCATCTCCAAATGCTTGCATCTGCTGTGCAGTACAAGATTGGCATCAAGTAAACATGTGCTATGATTGTCACAATAAATTGTTAGAGATATTAGTTGTGGGACTCTCAGTTCTCCCAATAGCTGCTGGATGCTCATGATCTCAGTCTAAGCTGAGGCTATCGCTCTATATTCTGCTTCAGTTGTAGACTTGACAATCTTAGATCGTTTGTCATTCCTCCATGCTATTAAATTTGTGCCAAGGTAGATACAATATCCAGTAGTTGACCTCCGATCATCTAAGTCCGAAGCCCAGTCCGAATCTGCAAAGGATAGAATACAATAGTCAGTGCATTTGGAAAAAATTCAACCTTCATTAAGTATACCTTCTAGATATCTAAGTGATGAGCGGATAATTTGTACACTTTTTGGCATTGTTTTTAGTATGTTTTTAGTATCTTTTAGTTAGTTTTTAGTATATTTTTATTAGTTTTTAATTAAAATTCACTTTTCTGGACTTTACTATGAGTTTGTGTGTTTTTCTGTGATTTCAGGTATTTTCTGGCTGAAATTGAGGGACCTGAGCAAAAATCTGATCCAGAGACTCAAAAGGACTGCAGATGCTGTTGGATTCTGACCTCCCTGCACTCGAAGTGGATTTTCTGGAGCTACAGAAGCCCAATTGGCGCGCTCTCAACGGCGTTGGAAAGTAGACATCCTGGGCTTTCCAGCAATATATAATAGTCCATACTTTGCCCAAGATTTGATGGCCCAAACCGGCGTTCAAAGTCACCTCAAGAAATTCCAGCGTTAAACGCCGGAACTGGCACCTGATTGGGAGTTAAACGCCCAAACTGGCACTAAAGCTGGCGTTTAACTCCAAGGAGAGTCTCTACACGAAATTGCTTCATTGCTCAGCCCAAGCACACACCAAGTGGGCCCGGAAGTAGATTTTTATGTCATTTACTCATCTATGTACTAGTTTTCTATAAGTAGGACCTTTTACTATTGTATTAGAGAGCTTTTTCGATCATGTTTGATGATTGAACCTCTTTGGGAGGCTGGCCATTCGGCCATGCCTAGACCTTGTTCTTATGTATTTTCAACGGTGGAGTTTCTACACACCATAGATTAAGGTGTGGAGCTCTGCTGTACCTCGAGTATTAATGCAATTACTATTGTTCTTCCATTCAATTCCGCTTGTTCTTTATCCAAGATATCACTTGTTCTTCAACATGATGAAGGTGATGATTGACGCCCATCACCATTCTCACCCATGAACAAGGTGACTGACAACCATTCTTGTTCTACAAGCATCTGAGGCTTAGTGAATATCTCTTGGATTCCTGATTGCACGATGCATGGTTGATCGCCTGACAACCGAGTGCTCGCCTGACAAACGAGCCAACCATTCCGTGAGATCAGAGTCTTCGTGGTATAGGCAAGAACTGATGGCAGCATTCAAGAGAATCCGGAAGGTCTAACCTTGTCTGTGGTATTCTGAGTAGGATTCAATGACTGAATGACTGTGACATGCTTCAAACCTGTAACCTACTGGGCGTTAGTGACAGACGCAAAAGAGTGATTCTATTCCGGTAGGGGAGGGAACCAAACCGGTGATTGGCAGTACTGTGACAGAATGCGTGCATTAGCTTTCACTGCGCGGATGGGAGGTAGCTGCTGACAACAGTGAAACCCTACACGAGCTTGCCATGGAAAGGAGTAAGAAGGATTGGATGAAGGCAGTAGGAAAGCAGAGAGACGGAAGGGAAGGCATCTTCATATGCTTGTCTGAAGCTCATACACCAATGATATACATAAGTATCACTATCTTTATCTTTATATTATTTTCGTTCATCATCATATACATTTGAGTTTGCCTGACTAAGATTTACAAGATGACCATAGCTTGCTTCAATGCTAACAATCTCCGTGGGATCGACCCTTACTCACGTAAGGTATTACTTGGACGACCCAGTGCACTTGCTGGTTAGTTGTGCGAAGTTGTGTAATGCCATGGAATTGAACCACCAAATCTTTTGGAGTTCATGACCAGGGATTATGAGAGTTGTGAAAAGTATTGTTCACAATTTCGCGCACCAAGTTTTTGGCGCCGTTGCCGGGGATTGTTCAAGTTTTGAGCAAGCTTTTGGTAACAATGCCTGGGATTGTTCTAGTTTGGACAACTGACGGTTCATCTTGTTGCTTAGATTAGGTATTTATTTTTTCGAAATTCTTGAAGATGAATTCTAGAGTTTCATGATGATTTGTTGAAATCTGGCTGGCTGAGAAGCCATGTCTAATCTGATTGGACCGAGGTTTCAACTTATCACCAAAAGAGCTTGTTGATTTTAATCAATCTTGCTTTTGGAGCAGTGATCTGCTAAGGCTTGGCTGACCTTTGGTCATGTCTAGTGTTTTGGACCGAAGCTTTCTTTGGAAGCTTGGCTGGCTGTGAAGCCATGTCTAATTCCTGGACCGGAGTCTTAGACTAGCATTGCACTGATTCCTGGAATTCTCGTTAAGAATTTTGATATCTTTTTCCCACTTAATTTTCGAAAAACACAAAAAAATTTGCAAAACCATAAAATCCAAAAATATTTCTTGTTTGAGTCTAGAGTCTCATCTTAAGTTTGGTGTCAAATGCATGTTTTTGTTATATTTTTCGAATCCATGCATATATTTCTTGTTTTGATCTTTAAATTCTATTGACTTGAGTGTTCATGTGTCTCATATAGTATCAGTAGTACACAAACTGCTAAGTTTGGTGTCTTGCATGCATTGTTATTTGATTCTTGTTGCATTTTGATTATTAAAAATCCAAAAATATTTTTAATTTGTGTCTTTTCAAGTCAATGATACAAAGAATTGAAGATTCAGAACATACTGCAGAGGGATTATACAGAAAAAGCTGAGCATTCAAAAATGCCCAGTGAAGAAGGCAGACTGGCGTTTAAACGCCAGCCAGGGTACCTGGTTGGGCGTTTAACGCCCAAAAAGGGTGCAATTTGGGCGTTAAACGCCAGAATGGATACCATTCTGGGCGTTTAACGCCAGGATGGTGCTAGGGGGAAGATTTTGTTTTCAAATCAATTTTTTTTCAAGTTTTCAAAGTTTTTCAAATCAAATCTTTTTCAAATCATATCTTTTCAATCAAATGTTTTCAAAATCAATTTCTTTCCTTTTTCAAAGATACTTACTAACAATTAATGATTTGATTGAACATTTTTTGCCTTTTCTGTTGAGGAAGGTTTTATGTTTGAATCATATCTTTTCTTGTTAGGCAAGTCATTAATTTTTTCTTTTCAAATTGTTTTCAAATCATATCTTTTCAAATTGTTTTCAAATCATATCTTTTAAAATTGTTTTCAAACCATATCTTCTCAATCACATCTTTTTAAAACCATAACTTTTCAATCAAATCTTTTTAACCTCATCTTTTTCAAAATAGTTTTCAATCAAATCTTTTTGATTTCTAATTTCAAAATCTTTTTCAAAAATCAATTGATTTCTTTTTCACTTTGAATTTTCGAAAATTATCAATCAAATTTTCAAAATGTTTTCAAAATCTTTTGATTGAATTTTCGAAAATTCTCTTCCCTCCTTCCCACATCCTACTATTTATGGAGTACCACTCCTTCTAAATGCACAATTCGAACCTTATCTAATTAAAGTTCGAATTCTTCTTCTCCTTCTTCTTTCTATTTCTCTTTTCCTCTGACACTTCAAGGAATCTCTATACTGTGACATAGAGGATTCCACATTTTCTTTTTCTCTTCTCTTTCATATGAGCAGGAGCAGAGACAAAGGCATTCTTGTTGAAGCTGATCCTGAACCTGAGAGGACCCTGAAGAGAAAGCTAAGAGAAGCCAAAGCACAACTCTCTTTAGAGGACCTGACCGAATTCTTCAAGGAAGAAGAACCCATGGCAGCCGAAAACAACAACAATGCCAACAATGCAAGGAAGGTGCTGGGTGACTTTACTGCACCTACTCCTGATTTCTATGGGAGAAGCATCTCTATCCCTGCCATTGGAGCAAACAACTTTGAGCTTAAGCCTCAATTAGTTTCTCTAATGCAACAGAATTGCAAGTTCCATGGACTTCCAATGGAAGATCCTCATCAGTTTTTAGCTGAATTCTTGCAAATCTGTGACACAGTCAAGACTAATGGGGTTAACCCTGAGGTCTATAGGCTGATGCTATTCCCTTTTGCTGTAAGAGACAGAGCTAGAATATGGTTGGATTCTCAACCTAAAGAAAGCCTGGACTCTTGGGAAAAGCTAGTCAATGCCTTCTCGGCAAAGTTCTTTCCACCACAAAGATGGAGTAAGCTTAGAGTGGAAGTCCAAACCTTCAGACAGAAGGATGGAGAATCCCTCTATGAAGCTTGGGAAAGATACAAACAATTAATCAGAAGATGTCCCTCAGACATGCTTTCTGAATGGAGCATCATAGGTATTTTCTATGATGGTCTCTCTGAACTATCCAAGATGTCTTTGGATAGCTCTGTTGGAGGATCTCTTCATCTGAAGAAGACGCCTACAGAAGCTCAAGAATTGATTGAAATGGTTGCAAATAACCAATTCATGTACACTTCTGAAAGGAATCCTGTGAACAATGGGACTAGTCAGAAGAAAGGAGTTCTTGAGATTGACACTCTGAATGCCATTTTGGCTCAGAATAAAATATTGACTCAACAAGTCAATATGATTTCTCAAAGTCTGTCTGGAATGCAAAATGCACCAAGCAGTACTAAGGAAGCTTCATCTGAGGAAGAAGCCTATGATCCTGAGAACCCTTCAATGGAAGAGGTGAATTACCTAGGAGAACCCTATGGAAACACCTACAATTCTTCATGGAGAAATCACCCCAATTTCTCATGGAAGAATCAAGAGAGACCTCAACAAGGTTTCAATAATAATAATGGTGGACGAAACAGGCTTGGCAATAGCAAGCCTTTTCCATCATCTTCTCAGCAACAGACAGAGAGTTCTAAGCAGAATACTTCTGACTTAGCAACAAGGGTCTCTAATCTAATAAAGACCACTCAAAGTTTCATGAATGAAACAAGGTCCTCCATCAGAAATTTGGAAGGACAAGTGGGTCAGCTGAGCAAGAAAGTTACTGAACTCCCTCCTAGTACTCTCCCAAGTAATACAGAAGAAAATCCAAAAGGAGAGTGCAAAGCCATAACCATGGCCGAATGTGGAGAGGAAAGAGAGGAGGAGGACGCCACTGAGGAAGACCTCAGTGGGCGTGTACCAATCTCCTCTGAGTTCCTCAATGAGGAACAATGGGAATCTGAGGCTCAAAATGAGACCATAGAGATTCCATTGGACTTACTTCTGCCATTCATGAGCTCTGATGAGTATTCTTTCTCTTAAGAGGATGAGTATGTCACTGAAGAGCAAGTTGCTAAATACCTTGGAGCAATCATGAAGCTAAATGACAAGTTATTTGGAAATGAGACTTGGGAGGATGAACCACCCTTGCTCACCAAAGAACTGGATGACTTGTCTAGGCAGAAACTGCCTCAAAAGAGGCAGGATCCTGGGAAGTTTTCTATACCTTGTACCATAGGCACCATGACCTTCAAGAAGGCCTTGTGTGACTTAGGGTCAAGTGTAAACCTCATGCCCCTCTCTGTAATGGAGAAATTAGGGATCTTTGAGGTGCAAGCTGCAAGAATCTCATTAGAGATGGTAGACAATTCAAGAAAACAAGCTCATGGACTTGTAGAGAATGTTTTGGTGAAGATTGAAGACCATTACATCCCTACTGATTTCATAGTCCTAGAGACTGGGAAGTGCATGGATGAATCCATCATCCTTGGCAGACCCTTCCTAGCCACAGCAAAGGCTGTGATTGATGTTGATAGAGGAGAGTTGATCATTCAAGTGAATGGAGAATCCTTGGTGTTTAAAGCCCAAGGACATCCCTCTATCATCATGGAGAGGAAGCATGAAGAGCTTCTCTCAAAACAGAGCCAAGCAGAGCCCCCACAGTCAAACTCTAAGTTTGGTGTTGGGAGGCCACAACCAAACTCTAAGTTTGGTGTTGAACCCCCACATTCAAACTCTAAGTTTGGTGTTGGGAGGTTCCAACACGGTTCTGAGCATTTCTGAGGCTCCATGAGAGTCCTCTGTCAAGCTAATGACATTAAAGAAGCGCTTGTTGGGAGGCAACCCAATGTTTTATAGTTAACTATTTTCTTTTGTTATTTTATCTTTTTTGTAGGTTGATGATCATAAAAAGTCACAAAATCAATGAAAAAAGCAAAAACAGAATGAAAAACAGGAAGAAAAACAGCACACCCTGGAGGAAGAAGCTGCTGGCGTTTAAACGCCAGTAAGCCTAGCAGTTGGGCGTTTAACGCCCAGTCTGGCACCATTCTGGGCGTTTAACGCCAGAAAGGGGCACCAGACTGGCGTTAAACGCCAGAAAAGGGCAACAACCTGGCGTTAAACGCCAGGAATGGGCACCAGCCCGGCGTTTAACGCCAGAAATAGCTCAAAACGTGATTTTGAGCAACATTTGGTGCAGGGATGACTTTTCCTTGACACCACAGGATCTGTGGACCCCACAGGACCCCACCATCAATCTCTCTCTTCTTCCCCCACTCACCAATCACCTCAATACCTCTTCCCCAAAAACCCTTCACCTATCAAATCCCATCTTTCTCTTCACCACTCACATCCATCCTTCATAAATCCCCACCAACCTCACCCTTCAAATTCAAACCACTTTCCCTCCCAAACCCACCCTCCATGGCCGAACCATTACCCCCCTCTCTCCCATATATATACCCTTCTTCAACCCTTCATTTTTACACAACCTAAACACCCTTTCTTACCCTTCTTGGCCGAACACACCACCTTCCCCCTCTTCCTCATTTCTTCTTCTTCTACTCTCTTCTTTCTTCTTTTGCTCGAGGACGAGCAAACATTTTAAGTTTGGTGTGGTAAAAGCGTTGCTTTTTCATAACCATTATGGCATCCAAGGCCGGAGAAACCTCTAAAAAGAGGAAAGGGAAGGCAAAAGCTTCCACCTCCGAGTCATGGGAGATGGATAGATTTCTCTCAAGGGTGCATCAAGTCCACTTCTATGAAGTTGTGGCCTTGAAGAAGGTGATCCCCGAGGTCCCCTTTTCACTCAAAAAGGGTGAATATCCGGAGATCTGCCATGAGATCCGAAGAAGAGGTTGGGAAGTACTCACCAACCCCATTCAACAAGTCGGAATCTTGATGGTTCAAGAGTTCTATGCCAATGCATGGATCACCAAGAACCATGACCAAAGTGTGAACCCGAATCCAAAGAGTTATCTCACTATGGTTCGGGGGAAATACTTGGATTTTAGTCCGGAGAGTGTAAGGGTGGCGTTCAACTTGCCTATGATGCAAGGAGATGAGCATCCTTACACTAGAAGGGTCAACTTTGATCAAAGGTTGGACCAAGTCCTCACAACCATATGTGAAGAGGGCGCACAATGGAGGCAAGATTCAAGAGGAAAGCCGGTTCAATTGAGAAGGCATGACCTCAAGCCCGTGGCTAGAGGATGGTTAGAGTTCATACAACGCTCAATCATTCCCACTAGCAACCGGTCCGAAGTTACCATAGACCGGGCCATCATGATCCATAGCATCATGATTGGAGAAGAAATAGAAGTTCATGAGGTTATAGCCCAAGAACTCTACAAGGTGGCGGACAAGACCTCCACTTTGGCAAGGTTAGCCTTTCCTCATCTCATCTGTCATCTCTGTTATTCAGTTGGAGTTGACATAGAGGGAGATACCCCCATTGATGAGGACAAGCCCATCACCAAGAAAAGGATGGAGTGCACAAGAGACCCCTCTCACCATGAGATCCCTGAGATTCCCCAAGGGATGCACTTTCCTCCACAAAATTATTGGGAGCAATTAAACACCTCCCTAGGAGAATTGAGTTCCAACATGGGACAACTAAGGGTGGAGCATCAAGAACACTCCATTCTCCTCCATGAAATTAGAGAAGACCAAAGAATCATGAGGGAGGAGCAACAAAGATAAGGAAGAGACATTGAGGAGCTCAAGCACTCCATAGGATCTTCAAGAGCAAGAAAGAGCCGCCATCACTAAGGTGGACCCGTTCCTTGATTTCCTTGTTCTTTATTCTTCTGTTTTTCGATTTTTAGTGCTTATGTTTATCCATGTTTGTGTCTTATGATCATTAGTGTCTTAGTGTCTATGCCTTAAAGTTATGAATGTCCTATGAATCCATCACCTTTCTTGAATAAAAATGTGCTTAATTGGAAAGGAAAGAATTGCATGAATTCTGAATTTTATAATAGTTTAATTATTTTGATGTGGTGGCAACACTTTTGTTCTTTGAATGTATGCTTGAACAGTGCATATGCCTTTTGAACTTGTGGTTCATGAATGTTGGCTCTTGAAAGAATGATGAAAAAGGAGACATGTTACTGAGAATATGAAAAATCATTAGAAATGATTCTTGAAGCAAGAAAAAGCAGAAAAAAAAGAGAAAAAGCAAACGAAAAAAAAAAAACAAAACAAAAAAAAACCGAAAAAAAAAGAAAAGAAAGAAAAAGAAAAGAAATAAAGTTGTGATCCAAGGCAAATAAGAGTGTGCTTAAGAACCCTGGACACCTCTAATTGGGGACTTTAGCAAAGCTGAGTCACAATCTGAAAAGGTTCACCCAATTATGTGTCTGTGGCATGTATGTATCCGGTGGTAATACTGGAAGACAGAGTGCTTTGGGCCACAGCCAAGACTCAATAAATAGCTATGTTCAAGAATCATCATACTTTACTAGGAGAATCATTAACACTATCTGGATTCTAAGTTCCTAAAGAAGCCAATCATTCTGAATTACAAGGGATAGAGTGAGATGCCAAAACTATTCAGAGACAAAAAGTTAAAAGCCCCGCTCATCTAATTAATACTGATCTTCATAGATGTTTTTGGAGTTCATTGCATATTCTCTTCTTTTTATCTTATTTTATTTTCAGTTGCTTGGGGACAAGCAACAATTTAAGTTTGGTGTTGTGATGAGCGGATAATTTGTACACTTTTTGGCATTGTTTTTAGTATGTTTTTAGTATCTTTTAGTTAGTTTTTAGTATATTTTTATTAGTTTTTAATTAAAATTCACTTTTCTGGACTTTACTATGAGTTTGTGTGTTTTTCTGTGATTTCAGGTATTTTCTGGCTGAAATTGAGGGACCTGAGCAAAAATCTGATCCAGAGACTCAAAAGGACTGCAGATGCTGTTGGATTCTGACCTCCCTGCACTCGAAGTGGATTTTCTGGAGCTACAGAAGCCCAATTGGCGCGCTCTCAACGGCGTTGGAAAGTAGACATCCTGGGCTTTCCAGCAATATATAATAGTCCATACTTTGCCCAAGATTTGATGGCCCAAACCGGCGTTCAAAGTCACCTCAAGAAATTCCAGCGTTAAACGCCGGAACTGGCACCTGATTGGGAGTTAAACGCCCAAACTGGCACTAAAGCTGGCGTTTAACTCCAAGGAGAGTCTCTACACGAAATTGCTTCATTGCTCAGCCCAAGCACACACCAAGTGGGCCCGGAAGTGGATTTTTATGTCATTTACTCATCTATGTACTAGTTTTCTATAAGTAGGACCTTTTACTATTGTATTAGAGAGCTTTTTCGATCATGTTTTGATGATTGAACCCTCTTTGGGAGGCTGGCCATTCGGCCATGCCTAGACCTTGTTCTTATGTATTTTCAACGGTGGAGTTTCTACACACCATAGATTAAGGTGTGGAGCTCTGCTGTACCTCGAGTATTAATGCAATTACTATTGTTCTTCCATTCAATTCCGCTTGTTCTTTATCCAAGATATCACTTGTTCTTCAACATGATGAAGGTGATGATTGACGCCCATCACCATTCTCACCCATGAACAAGGTGACTGACAACCATTCTTGTTCTACAAGCATCTGAGGCTTAGTGAATATCTCTTGGATTCCTGATTGCACGATGCATGGTTGATCGCCTGACAACCGAGTGCTCGCCTGACAAACGAGCCAACCATTCCGTGAGATCAGAGTCTTCGTGGTATAGGCAAGAACTGATGGCAGCATTCAAGAGAATCCGGAAGGTCTAACCTTGTCTGTGGTATTCTGAGTAGGATTCAATGACTGAATGACTGTGACATGCTTCAAACCTGTAACCTACTGGGCGTTAGTGACAGACGCAAAAGAGTGATTCTATTCCGGTAGGGGAGGGAACCAAACCGGTGATTGGCAGTACTGTGACAGAATGCGTGCATTAGCTTTCACTGCGCGGATGGGAGGTAGCTGCTGACAACAGTGAAACCCTACACGAGCTTGCCATGGAAAGGAGTAAGAAGGATTGGATGAAGGCAGTAGGAAAGCAGAGAGACGGAAGGGAAGGCATTTTCATATGCTTGTCTGAAGCTCATACACCAATGATATACATAAGTATCACTATCTTTATCTTTATATTATTTTCGTTCATCATCATATACATTTGAGTTTGCCTGACTAAGATTTACAAGATGACCATAGCTTGCTTCAATGCTAACAATCTCCGTGGGATCGACCCTTACTCACGTAAGGTATTACTTGGACGACCCAGTGCACTTGCTGGTTAGTTGTGCGAAGTTGTGTAATGCCATGGAATTGAACCACCAAATCTTTTGGAGTTCATGACCAGGGATTATGAGAGTTGTGAAAAGTATTGTTCACAATTTCGCGCACCACTAAGTATCCTCTTAACTGCCTTCCAATGTTGAATGGTTGGTGAATGCATAAATTGAGAAACTTTGTTCACAACGAATGGTAAATCTGGTCTTGTAATTGTGAAATACTGTAAGGCTCCTACAATGGATCTATATTGCTTAGGATCTTCATAAGGATCTGAGTCACTTTTTCTCATCTTCAAAGATGTTATCATAGGTGTAGGCATAGGATTTGAATTATGAATTCCTGCACGATTTTGCAAGTCTTTTGCATACTCTGTTTGAGTGAGCAACAATTTTTGGTCAGGTAAATAATGGACTTTAAGGTCTAAAAAGAAGTGAAATAAACCAAGATCCTTCAAAGAAAAAATGCAGTTCAATTTCTTAATTAAGTTGTCTATCTCAACAGAGTTTAACCCTGTGATAATAATATCATCCACATATATCAGGATGTAAGTGACATCAGAATTTGTTTTTCTTATAAATAATGCCACATCAAAAGTTATATTTCAAAAGTCAAAATTTTTTAAGGTAGAAGCAAGAGTATTATACCAAATCCTTGGGGCTTGCTTGAGACCATAGATGGTCTTGTGCAGTTTGCAAACTTTCATTGACTGCCTCACATTGCATCCAACTGGTTGCTGCATATAGAAATTTTATGATAATGCCCCACTTAAGAATGCATGATCAAAATCAAACTATCTTAAGCACCAATTATGGGTTAGTGCAATAGTGATTATGATTTGCACTGTTTTATACCTAAGAATTTTACCTTCTGCACTCTTTTTAATGGCGTACACCCATTTGCAACCAACACAGGTTGCATTGGGTGGAAGATCAACCAAAAACCATGTCCCACATTTAGTTATAGCCTTAAATTTGTTGTCTATAGCCTGCTTCCAATGAGAACAAGTGAGGGACTTGATGAGCGGATATTTTATATGCTTTTTGGCATCATTTTCATATATTTTTAGTGTATTTTGTTTAGTTTTTATAGGTTTTAGTTTTAAATTCACATTTTTAGATTCTACTTTATTTTTTGTGTTTTTGTGCAATTTCATATAATTTCTGGCTAAAATTGAGGAGCTGGAGCAAAAGTCTGATTCAGAGACAGAGAAAGCACTGCAGATGCTGTCCGGATCTGACCTCTTCGCACTCGGAAGAGAATTTTTGGAGCTACATAAGTCCAAATGGAGCGTTATCACTGGTTATGAAAAGTTAACTTCTAGAGCTTTCAAGAAATGTATAATCGTCCATATTTTGTTTCGGATTAGAAGGCCCAAAACTGGCGTCCATTCAGAGAAACTCTTCCTCAGAAACACAGAAGAGTGTCTGGCCCTCATTAGTACCAAGGAGGCCAAACCTCAGGAGCAAGCTATTAAGGGACTTAAGGCAATCACGAACCATAAGAATCCTGACAATGCCATTGAGCACACCCTTACAGAGGAGAAGGAACCTCGAGTTGAATCTTCTCTAGGTGTGCAAGAGAAGCCTATGACTCCCACAAAGCACGCCCATGCAGAGGTGAAAGAGCCTCAAGAGCTACCCTTCCTAGGCATACAAAAAGAACTGGCAAATGAGCAGTTGGCTCATTTCCCAGCATCCCTTAAGGAGTTGCAAGTCAATATCTCTTCTATATAGGTATTGGAAAAGAAGACTCCCTACACGGCCTATCTAAAAGGCATTCTTTTTGAAAAGAAGGACCTAATGGGAGATGAAATAGAGGTACTTACTAAGAAGTACAGTATCCTAATTCAGAATGAGTTGCCAAGAAAGATGCCAGATCCAGGGAGCTTTCAAATCCCATGGACTACTGGAAAGATCATTTTTGACAAAGCCCTGTATATGATATTGGCTTAAGTTTAAATCTGATACCTTCCACTGAGGCAGAGGCCGAATCTAAAGAGACTGGAAAGGCATTGAACGCCAGTAAAAAATCCCTCACTGGGCGTTCAACGCCCATCCTGGCAGCAGAACTGGCATTGAACGCCAACCAGGGAGCACTGGCTGGGCGTTCAACGCCCAACCACATAGGAATTCTGGCGCTGAACGCCAGTGAAGAACCCTTTACTGGGCGTTCAACACCCACACAGCCAGAGAAGCTGGCATTGAATTCCAATAAGGATACCCCTGCTGGGCGTTCAACGCCCAAAAGGATAGAGGAACTGGCGTCTAATGCTAGTAAGGGTGCACAGCAAGGGCGTTCAACGCCCAAAGAGCTAGCAGAGCTGGCATTGAACGCCAGTCAATGCACACCTTCTGAGTGCTCATATTCCACTCAAGAAATCCCTATCCAAGAACTAAAGGAAGCCAAGGCTCATATAGAGACCATAGAGGTTCCTTTGAGTTCTGATGAACACTCATCATCGGATGATGATGAAGACACTAGGGAAGAGCAAGTTGCTCGATACCTAGGAGCTCTTATGAAGCTGAATGCCAAACTGTTTGGTACAAATCCTTTGGAGGAAGAGCCTCCATTGCTTTTCAAAGAACTCAATTCTTTGGTTCAACAGAAGCTTCCAGATCCTAGATGCTTTCTGATTCCTTGCACCATAGGCACTATGGCCTTTGAGAAGGCTCTATGTGACCTAGGATCAAGTATAAACCTCATGCCACTCTCTGTAATAGAGAAGTTGGGAATCCAAGAGGCACAAGAAACAAGGCTTCCTTTGCATAAAGACTGGATGGTGTTCAAGGTTCTGGACCTTCCATTACCCCTTAACAAGGGAGGCACTTGCCTAAAAGATTTAGCATCCAACCCTCCTCCTTTGGATGGAACTAATTCAATTCCTTCTAAGACCAAATGTAAGTTTGGTGTTGGATGTACACTATCCACCAAGGAGGAAGGCCCCAAAAGAAAGAGGCCTAGGGGCTGGAAAAACAAAAATATCCCTACTGAAGGCTTTTCACAATGGAAGATGGTGGTAGTCACTTATTTCATCATGGTATTCACCATGGAAGAGGGAAGTGGCAATCAGGGACACCAGCATGTTACTGCAAGCCCAACCCTACCTCAGATAGTGAATAAGATCTTGTCTCTTGAGCGTCTTACGCTAATCCAAGAGAGCACAGGAAGGAAGCTCCCAGTAAGGAGTAAGGATTTATTCCTCTATGACTATCTTCCTCCTTGAAAGGAGTTGTCTATCAAGCTAATGACATTAAAGAAGCGCTTGATGGGAGGCAACCCAACCTTAATTAATTATTTTTGTTTTTCTTTAAGTTATATTTTTAGGTTCATGATAATGTTCAGCAGTCAGAACAGAGACAAAATTCTTCAGCAGTGAAAACAGAGCACTCTGGATTGAGTGTTGTTGAAGTTGAACGCCAGCCAGGGAGCTCTGGCTGGGCGTCTAACGCCCCAAATGGGCAGCATTGCTGGCGTTGAATGCCAGCCAAGGAGTAGCGCCTGGGCATTTAAACGCCAGTGCAGAGGACAGGGAATTTGAATTCCCTAGCCTCTCAGGACCAGTAGGTCCCACAGAAGCTCCACCTTACCTTCTTCTACCCTATTCTTCCCAATTGTTCATATTTGCTCGAGGACGAGCAAAACTCTTAAGTTTGGTGTTGTAAAAATTTTGCTTTTTGACTTCTACCACTCCCAAGTATGGCACCAAAGACTGGAGAAACCTCAAGGAAGAAGAAGGGAAAGGAATTTACCCCCACAAGAAGAGGATGGAGAAAATGAGAAAGCATGCACATGAGCCTGTGTAGCCGCCTCAACAGAGACAAAGGAGTGACATAGAGGAGATCAAGCATCACATTGGATCCTCAAGGAGGAGCACTAGCCACCACCATTAAAGGTGGATTCGTTCTCTTTTACTCCCTTTCCCTTTTATTAGTTTTTTGTTTTCTGTTATGTTTTATCTGTTCTCTTATTTTGTTGCATGATCATTTGCATTGATGTCTTAAATTTATAAAATGTTCCATATATCTCTCACCTTGCTTAAAAGAAAAAAATTATTTGAAAAGAATTGAGAGATACATAAAGTTCAAGTTTAAAATAAGAGTAGTTTAATTATGTTGATATGGAGGCACTGCTTTTGTTTTCTGAATGCATGATTAAACAGTGCATATTTGAAGTTGAAATTTTTAAATGTTGGCTCTTGAAAGAATAAGGAAAAAAGATAAAATATTATTGATAATTTGAAAAATCTAAAAATTGATTTTTAAGCAAGAAAAGACAGCAAAAAGAAAAAGAAAAGCACGTTGCAAACGAAAAAAAATTATATATGCATGCGAAAAAGAAAGAAAAAATGGCAAAAATAAATAAATAAATAAATAAAGCAGAAAAATCCATTACTGCCCAAAAATGTAGGAAAAGGAGGGCAGATTGAAAAAGCCAATAACCCTTTAAACCAAAAGGCAAAGGTTAAAGGATACAAGGCTTTGAACATTAATGGATAGGAGGGCCTAAAGGAATAAAATCCTGGCCTAAGCGGCTCAACCAAGTTGTCCCTAACCATGTGCTTGTGGCGTGAAGGTGTCAAGTGAAAAGCTTGAGACTGAGCGGTTAAAGTCGTGGTCCAAAGCAAAAAGAGTGTGCTTAAGAACTCTGGACACCTCTGTATAGGGACTCTAGCAAAGCTGAGTCACAATCTGAAAAGGTTCACCCAGTTAAAGTGTCTGTGGCATTATTGTATCCGATGGTAATACTGGAAAACAAAGTGCTTAGGGTCACGGCTAAGACTTTGAAAGCTGTGTTCAAGAATAAAAAAGAGCTTAATTAGGAGAGTCAATAGTATCATCTGGATTCTAAGTTCCTAAAGGTGCCAACCATTTTGAGTTTCAATGGATAGTGAGATGCCAAAACTTTTCAAAAGCAAAAAGCTACTAAGTCCCGCTCATCTAATTGTAATTGAGCTTTATTTGAAACTTTGAGATTTATTGTATCTTAATTTTCTTTTTTATCCTACTATGTTTTTGGTTGCTTGGGGACAAGCAACAATTTAAGTTTGGTATTGTGATGAGCGGATATTTTATACGCTTTTTGGCATCATTTTCATATAGTTTTTAGTGTGTTTGTTTAGTTTTTATTGAGTTTTTATAGGTTTTAGTGTTAAATTCACATTTTTGGATTCTGCTTTGACTTTTTGTGTTTTTGTGCAATTTCAGATAATTTCTGGCTGAAATTGAGGAGCTGGAGCAAAAGTCTGATTAAGAGATAGAGAAAGCACTGCAGATGCTGTCCAGATCTGACCTCCTTATACTCGGAAGAGCTTTTATGGAGCTACAGAAATCCAAATGGAGCACTCTCAATGGCTATGGAAATCTGAATTTCAGAGCTTTCCAGCAATGTATAATAGTCCATACTTTGCTTTGGATTAGAAGGCCCAAAACTGGTGTCCAACGCCAGATTTTTGCCCCCTTCCAGGCGTCCAGCGCCCAAAGAGTAGAGCCCAGCGTCCAAAAGTCCAGAGAGGACCCCTTAGCCAGCATTCAATGCCCTAAGAGCCTCATAGCACGTGGATCTCATCAAAGCTCAGCCAAAACACTCACCAAGTGGATTAAATAGACTGTTTTACCTTTACTAGTCATTTGTTTAGTATTTAAAGTGTATTTTACATAATTATTAGAGAAACATGCATACTAGTCACCATATTCGAGTTTTACATTGTATTTCCTTTCAGTATGAGTTTCTAAACCTCCTAGGTTGAGGGGAGGAGCCCTGCTGAGTCCTATAAATTAATAAAAGTATTACTATTTCTTCTTTGATCCATGTTTGATTTACTTCTAAGATGTATATCCACTCTTCAACATGGTGAATAGGATGATTAGTGACAATCAAATCTGTTCATCATACTAAGACGAACGTGCCTGACAAACACCCACATCTACTTGGGTTCGTGTGAATACGTGCCTGGAAAGCACTAACCAACAGCTATGTTTATACATCTCTCAGACGGCTAATTCACGACTTTGTTGGAGACTTCTCGAAACACCAGATCAGCCGATTTTTGTGGAGATTAGGGTCTCCATGGTATAGGCTAGAATCCAAAGAAGCAGCATTCTCTGATCCAGAAGATTCGACCTTGTCTGTGGCATTTTGAGTAGGATCGCCAAGAGAATGATCTGCTAGAGCTTCACCCTTCGTCAGATTGGATGGCCACGGCTAATGGCGTTCAATCTGTAGCAGAGAAGATCAATGACCACGGCCCATGGCGTTGATCACATACAGCCTGCCATTGAAGAAATTACTCACAAACAAAGAAGATAGTAATGCCAGAGTTAATTTAGAAAGACAAAGCAACTCCAATCTTCAACTATATTCCTATTACAGATTCCAAAAATCCTAAATTCCATAATCCAACAACCTCTTGATCCACCTGACTAAGACCTGCAAGATAACCATAGCTTGCTTCAAACCACAATCCTCGTGGGATCGACCCTGATTCGCTCAGATATTACTTGGATAACTCAGTGCACTTGCTGGTACAGCTGTACGAAAGTGTGGGGATTTATGCTACCAGGACTGTTTAGCATTTTTTAGTACTTGATTGACTAAATCAGGGGAGTCAGGAATAGCCACTAGGTTTTTCAGCTTTATAATACTAGATTTTAGTCTAGTAGTCATGGGATGAGTATTGGAAGAAAGAAATGGAGTTGTGGTAGCAGTAGGTGTACTAGGAGGGAGTTGAATTTCTATCCCAGAAATTAGGATAGTGTTGGTTGTTGTAGTGTCGGTGGTGATTGTGGGAGAGGGAGTTGAGGTATTAGTGTGAGAATTTGGAGGATTGACAATGGGAGATGAGTATAGATTAGATAAAGGGAAGGGTTGTATGTTAGAAACAAAAGTAGAATCGAATTGAATAAGTTGAATAATCAAGGGAATGACTCTACCAGGTGCATTATTAGGAGAGGGAGATGAGTATAGTGCAGAAGAATGTGAAGGTTTTCATCCCTGAAAGGAAAAAATAAGTTCATCAAATAATATATTTCTAGAGATAAAAATCTTGCCTTCTTGATTAAGACATTAATAACCTTTATTGTTCGAATCATAACCCAAAACACATACATTTTAGATTTAAAATTGAACTTTCTTTTATTGTATGGTCGTAGCAAGCGATAACAAGCACATCCAAATATCCTTAGAGATATATAATCTGGTGGTTTGAGAAAAAGAGCTTCATAAGAACTATGAAAATTTAGTTTTACTATGGGTAATCTGTTTATAAGAAAACAGGCAGTAGTAAAGACAACATTCCAATATTCTAGGGACATGGATGCAGTAGCTAGAAGAGATAAATCAGTCTCAGTGATATGTCTATGCTTTCTCTCTACACTTCCTTGTTGAAAGAAGTAATAGATTTTTTTGAATTGGCTAAATTAGCTAAGCATTTAGAATTAACAGCAATAAGTGTAATCATCCCATTTCTTGAAACAACTAGTTGATCAAAATAATAGATTCTTCCTTTAGCTATTCCTTGAAGGAGATGATTCCGAATAACCTGATTAGGAATTACACAAAAGTCAGGCCAGAATTCAAAAAAGACATGATTGTCTTGAATTAGAACCACAACATTCTTGATAGTAGGGGTTGAATTTGTAAGAAGAAGTGCCATGAATCATCACAACTGAGCTCTAGATACTATGTTACAAGAATGAATTGTCACGATAGAACTTCACAATAGTTAAGACTCTTAGTGAAAACACTAAGAGCAGTAACAATTAGTTTTTTATTAAAAATGCAATATGAGGAAGAAAAAAAGAGAGAGAGAGAATTATCTCATAAAATAGAATTGATTACTTCGTATCATTTTTCACACACTGAAATACATATATATACTCACTAGAGTATAAGAGCTAATAAAACTGTTGAGATGGACAAAACAGAATAACCGAATACCTATCTTTAGTAACTAGTAACTAACACTAGCTATAATTGGTTAACAAATTATTTTTTATTTGTATGCTTACCCTCAACAGTTACAATATTTATTTTGGCTCTGTTTGTTTGAATGGAAAATGAAAAGAAAGAAAAAAGGAAGAAAAGAAACTAAAAAAAAAAACTATTTTTCATTATTTGGTTGAATGAAAAAGTAAAAAAAAAAAAAAGAATGAATAGTGTAAAAAAGTAAGTGAGACTCATTAAAAAATTTTTTCTTTAATATTAAATGAAAAATGAAAAAAAATATAATTAATATTATCCTCTTATTTTTTAATATATTTTAAAATATGCAAAGATAAAATTATTTTTTTATAACCTTATATATATATATATATATATATATATATATATATATATATATATATATATTTATATATATTCATTTAAATATATTGAAAAAAATTCATTCAAATTTTTTATTTATTTATTTTCTTTTAATTAAACAAAGTCTTAATAAAGGTTTAATAGATTATACAAATCGTAGTATTTTATTAATGTTTTTTTAAAATGATACGATATAACTTTACTAATATCAATATTATTTTAAAAATAATATTTAAAATTAATTTTATTGGAGTTGCTCTAATAATTGTTTTTTTATCCGTGCAAAATTTAGAAAGAGATTTGAATTCTCTAAAGTTTGAATTTTATTTTAGAGAATAAAGTGTAATTTCTCATCATTAATTTTATAAGTTGGACTATAAATAAATATAAAAGGAAAATTATTTAAAAATAAAATATTACACTTTACTCTTTAAAATGAAATTCAAATTTTAAAAAATCTAAATTCTTTAAGAGAGTACGTAAAATTAAAATTTTATAATATACAAAAATACATGTAGTTGACTTACTTTAGTGCCTCAGTGACTGTTTCTTTCCTGGGTTTTCGTGCTAGTCAAAACTAAAATTTGAATTTGGTTACATTAAGCATTGTTTACATATATTATAACCCAAACTAAAAAATCATAAATATATGCTGATTAGAATATTTTTTTTTCAATCATATTAGATAAACATCAAGATATGTTATTAAAATTAATTATTAATATAAAATAAATATTAAAATTTAATTATTAAAAAAAGTGCAGCACACTCTCAGTTGCTGGTGTGTGTAACATTTTGACTATTAACATTTGCTTGGGGTTTGGAGACTTCACAGTGATTTCACTGAACCTGCTTTTGAATCTCTCCTCCTCTCTGATCTGCATTCCCCATTAACCATGGCTGAATCATTCATATTCAATGTGGCACAATCATTGATAAGAAAGCTGGCTTCTCCTGTATACGAAGCGGCTACTCAACTCATTGGTGTGTACGATGACTTGCAAGACTTCAAACACACTCTCTCATACGTCAAAGATGTGCTCTTAGATGCTGAGCAAAAGCAAGAGCAGAACCACGCGCTGCGAGAATGGCTGAAGCAGATCAAGCGCGTTTTCTCCGATACCGAGATCGTGCTTGACGAACTCGAGTGCGAGATTTTGCGGAAGCAAGTAGTCAAAGCCTATGGTTCCACCAAACACAAGGTAGGTCGCTTCTTCTCGAGTTCTAATTCGCTTGTTTTTCATTATAAGATGAGTAAAAAATTAGAAGAAATCAAGAAAAGATTAGATCTAGTTGCGGCTGATAGGAATAAGTTTGGGCTTAAAAGAATTGATGTTGATAGGCGAGTTGTGCATAGGAGGAAAATGACTTATTCCCATGTTGTTGAGTCAAATGCCATAGGGAGGGACTTTGATAAAGAGAAGATCATAAAGCTTTTGTTGCAGGAAAATTCACATACCTCAGTTATTCCAATAGTGGGAATTAGAGGTATGGGGAAGACTACCCTTGCTAAATTGGTGTACAATGATCAGAGGATAACAGAGTCTTTTCCATTGAAAATGTGGATCTGTGTTTCTGATGACTTTGACATCAACCAATTGTTGATCAAAATCATCATGTGTGCTAGTGAAGGAGATCTTGCATCTTCTTATTCTCCTGTTGGCCAACAAAATGTGAAAGATTTGGATGTGCAGCAACTGCAACATACTCTAAGAAAAAAAATTGCTGGGAAGAAATTCCTACTCATCTTGGACGATGTATGGAATGATGATCGTGTTAAATGGCTCGAATTAAGAGATTTGCTAGAAATGATGGGTTCTAACGAAAGTAAGATCTTGGTGACTACTCGTAGTCCCACTCTCGCTTCCATGATGGGTACTGTTAGCTCCTACAATTTAGAAGGCCTTTCTTTAAAGAATTCATTGTCTTTATTTGTTAGATGGGCCTTTAAAGAAGGTGAAGAGAAGAAGTATCCGAAATTGATGAATATTGCGAGAGAAATTGTGAAAAAATGTAGTGGCGTTTCTTTGGCAATAAGAACACTGGGGAGTTCATTGTTTTCAAAACATAAGATAGATGAGTGGGAACATGTGCGAGATAATGAGATATGAAAATTGTCACAAAAGGAAAATGACATTTTACCTGTTTTAAAATTAAGCTATGATCAAATGCCATCATATTTAAAGCATTGCTTTGCTATGTTCTCTCTTTTTCCAAAGGATTACGTATTCATCAGTGCAACTGTCTCTTCTCTTTGGGGAGCACTTGGTCTCATTCCATCATCAGTAGAAAACAAGTCTTTGGAAGATATTGCCAATCAATATTTACTTGAATTAATGTCAAAATCTTTTCTTCAGGATTTTATTGACTTTGGGGCTGGCTATTGTTTTAAAATACATGATTTAATGCACGATCTTGCGATCTATGTTGCAAAAGATCAGTGCGTGTGTGTCAACTTGAACATCCAAAATATGCCTGAGAATGTTCAGCATCTGTCTTTTTTGGCAAAGCATATGCCTAACAAATCTCATATTCCAGAATCAGCAACTCTCCAAACTATATTGTTTCCTGTACATGAAATTGGAATTGATGAAGCTTTTCTCAATACATCGGTGTTGAAGCATAAATACCTGTATATGTTAGACTTAAGTAATTCAACTTATGAAACATTACCTTGGTTCATTCATAAGTTGAAGCACTTAAGATTTCTTGATCTGCAATATAATCGTAAAGTGAAGAGATTGCCTGATTCTATATGCATGCTCCAATATTTGCAAATTTTCTTGCTTGTTGGGTGTACCGAGCTTGAAGTATTACCCAGAGGTTTAGAAAAGTTAATTAGCCTTCGACGTTTGGAAATAACCACAAAGCAGGTTTCTTTGCCTGAGAAGGAGATTGCAAACTTGAACTTTCTTCAAAGATTGCATATCTCGTTTAGCGAGAATTTAGAGTCTTTATTTCTCAGGATAAAATTACCTACTCTTAAGACATTGATTGTTGGAAAATGTAGCAATTTGAAGTTTCTAACAATTGATCCCAAGCATTTTCCCCAATTAGAGTATATCCATATTAATGGGTGTGACAAGTTGGAATTTCCAGAGGAATATGAATGTGAAACCAAAGACTCCAACATGAGATTGAAATGTATATGGCTTGAATCTTTACCACAGTTGGTGACCCTGCCTCCTTGGGTTCAATCATCTACAAATACATTACACACCTTGATAATTAGAGGTTGCATCAACTTTGAGGTGTTTCCTAAATGGCTATCATCTTTGATTTGTTTGAATAGGCTTAGAATTTGTGATTGTCCAAAGTTGATGTCACTCTCGAATGATTTTCATTACCTCACAGCCCTTGAAAGTTTGGTAATTGTCAATTGTCCAAAGTTGTGTATAAAATGTGTGGCAGGAGTAGGAGAGTATTGGCCCAGGATATCTCACATCAAGGAAGTAATCATTGATTGACCAGAACATTTTAGATCGGCGGTTACGATGGCAAAGGATTAGTTGGAGTCTTTCTGATTTTATCATTTTTCTTTTTATTTATGTCTCTTTCAATCAAGTGGAATGACGATTTATTTGTGCTGAAATCTTTCATAAAAGTATTATTTCAATATACTTATATTAGTTCTTCTTCTCTCTTATATACACTTTGAATAGTACATTACTTGGGGGTTGTTTAAATTAATGCTGTTTTTTTAGTGTAAAAAAATGTAGTATTTTGTTGCTTTAATACATATTTTTTTAATGGAGCTACTGCTATTATAAACTTTCTTTCAGAAGAAATTTGAAACATATATATCTTTGGTATTAAATAATTAAATGAAGAACAATTTCATAATAATTTTCCTGTATTACTGACTCAATAACCATAATAATGCAGAAAATTTCCTCTAAAACAATAAACAAAGCTAAGTTTCCTCTAAAGTTTGATGTATTGAATCCCCAGTTCTCCATCCATATGAGGGAAATTTAGAAATTGACTTAGACGACATGCTGCATAACAGCATAAGCTATGTCGAGTCTGAATTAGCTATGTATACGATCCTTCAAACTATTCTCTGTAACCAGTGATCTCAGATAGTGGTGTTCCACTTTCTTGCTAAACTTTTGGGTATAGTCCATGGGTGCTGAGACAGATTTGCACCCCGAATAAGTCATAATTTTTTAATAAGTCCAAAGTGTATTTTCTTTACACCCCGAAAAATGTGACTATTTACTTGAAAATGGTTATAATAATTTTCATTAATAGATATGATAGTTGAATTATAGACATATATGTTAAATAGTTCAGACAAGTATGTATAGTCACCACTATCATTGCCGGGCACATGCCACTATAACATTCTATGTATAAGTGCATTTAGTTGAAGACCCTACAATTTTTGCGAATCTCCCCGTCATTCCCAACCAAAATCTCAATTTTTTCCATCTTTATCATCGCATCTGCAAAACTCTTTTGAAACTTGTCACCATTCACAGCAAAACTAAACACAAAATCTTTAGTGGAACTATCCAAAGCAAGCTCCTGGTCAATCTGCAACACACCTCTGTTCAAAAGAATCTGCTTGTAGAACTCATTATCAACTATAAACGAAGTATTCTGATCCAAGAACACACTTGGAGGCGAAACTTGAACTTTTCCCGCCTTTGGGTTACAAACCTTCACAAGCTTAGAATCCAATGCAGGATCCATTGTAGGATCATGTTTCCCATTAAAACTCGAAAGCCTTCTCTGAAAGGAAACACAATGAGCAACACCAACACTATGTGGACCCAAGAGAACCACCATTTCCTCTACCGTCATTCCCTTATTTGCGAAAAATTGTGATATAAATTGCACCGGCGCACTTGCTCGTGGTATGTCAACGTCGCTGTTGTTGGATACTAAGTCGTCGCGCCGTCCGGTGGGGATGGCGTATTTGGGTCCACCGGAAAAGGCCACGGCATCTCTTGTGGCTAGTGTTATGATATCTGCGCATGAAACTGTAGAAGGCATTCAGATTCTAGGGTCTCTTTCACCTCATCAATAAAGTCGTATCCTCGAACGCTAGCGTTTTGGACCTATGCTCTTCTCTGAGGTGTTGCTTGGGGAGTCTATGAGTATGGATGCATCACAGCCCTGCACAATTAAAATCTTGTGTATTTGGTATTATCATTGTATATTGGTGATGCCACGTAATCAAATTATTTTTGTAATTAAAATTTAATTAAGTTAGTTTAATAATTTATGAGTAATTACCCAAATCAAAATTTTAGTCTCTAAAAAAAATTAATACATAGATCAATTCCCAAAGACCTAAGGTTTTACTCCGACAGACAAATCAGTCTCCAGTTCATTTTCCGACAGAGTAATTACCCAGATCAGTCTCCAAAGATTTTAAAAACGGACATTTTAGTCCCCAAAAAATTAATGTACAAATCAATTTCCAACGTTTCTCTCCGTTAGACATAACAGTCCTCCGTCCAAAAATAAAATAAAATAATAATAATCATAATAAATTATTATTATTATTATTATTATTATTATTATTATTATTATTATTATTATTATTAATTGCATAATAATATTGTACTATAAATTTTTATATTTTTTAGACAAAAATAATAATAAATTTATTCATTAGATTCTTATGTGTGTATTTATATATATATTCACTCAATAATAATAATAATAATAATAATAATAATAATAATAATAATAATAATAATAATAATAATAATAATAATCAATAAAATTATTAGAGATTATTTTACAAAAAATTTAAGGTTAAAATTATTTGATATTTTTGTATTTAATATAATCAAAAGATGTACTATTTTAAAAAAAACATGTTTGTATTAAAAAAAACATGTATTTAATATAAATTCAAATTAAAATATTTTTTAATACATATTTTTTTAATATAAAGATATTTTTGAAATAGGATATTTTTTATTATATTAAATATAAAAATATCAAATAATTTTAATCTTAAATGTTTTGTAGAATAATCTCTAACTATTTTATTATTATTATTATTATTATTATTATTATTATTATTATTATTATTATTATTATTATTATTATTATTATTATTATTATTGAGTGACTATATATATATATATATATATATATATATATATATATATATATATATATATATCTAAAAAATAAATTTATCATTATTTTTGTCTAAAAAATACAAAAATTATAATATAATATTATTGTACAATTAATAATAATAATTATTTTATTTTATTTTATTTTTGGACGGAGGACTGTTATGTCTAATAGAGAAAAATGTTGGGGATTGATTTGTACATTAATTTTTTTTGGGACTAAAATATCTGTTTTTAAAATCCTTGAGGACTGATTTGGGTAATTATTCTACCGGAAAATGAATTGGGGACGACTGATTTGTTTGTCGGAGTAAAATCTTAGGGATTGATTTGTGTATTAATTTTTTTTGAGAACTTAAATGTCCACTTTTAAAATTCTTGGGGACTGATTTGAGTAATTACTCATAATTTATTGACACGATAAAAACTAATCGAAAAAAAGAGATGCATAAAAGAAAAAGACTTAATTAAATTTGATTATAAAATAACTTATTTATCTAATACTTTTTATTGTTTTTGACACGTAAAAATCAATTATACTAAATGTACATTAAAATTAATTATCAGTATAAAATACAAATTAAAATATAAAATATATATTAAAATTGAATTAAATTATACACAAAAAGAACAAAGCTAATTTTAATTAATTGATTTTAGTGTGTAAGTAATAATCTTACATAAAAACTTAGGTATTTGGTATTATTTTTGTGGAGTTAGTTAATGAAAAAATACACATAATTAATCACATATTTTAAAATACACATAGTTGATTTTGTTATACTCCATTATAATTTCAAACATACACTAAGTAGCTTTCCTAATAATTATTCCGCTAAGACATATCTCTAATCTTTCTGAGCACTTACAAATTTATACCACACTTAGTCAACTAAATAAATCAATCATCTTTGGACATTTTCAAACGAATTAGTTATTAACATGAGAGTTAGAGGTGCCGTAAAAACTTAAGAATATATAAAAAAAAAAAAAAAAAGCATAGACATGTTTATTACTAGTTACCTATGCGGCTATGCGAATGTGAGTTCAAGTTTTCAGATAGATAATTACCTAATCTAGATTTAGTCTCCAATATATATATATATATATATATATATATATATATATATATATATATATATATATATATATATATATATATAAGAATTTATCATTGTAATTGCATATATCCTTACCCTGACAAAGCAGTCATGGAAATGCATGGAAGCAATGCAGCGGTTATGGACTTGTCACGGTTGAATCGCCGCTGAACTTGTTGCTTCACAATCAACTCTACTTTTGGGCAGCTGCTTCTATAGAATCCAACCCTAGGCTGACCAAATGCAAACGAAACTACAAAGAAAAACATAATTACTACCATACTTACTTGTATCTTCATTTTTAATTGAGTCGTTATTTTATTTTAATTACTTCTTCAGTGTTTCAATCTTATGACTATGTTATGTGTGATAGAAATAAAATACACAATTTTCTATCTATAAAAATTAGAGGAGCAACAATTCTTTCACAACAAGTATTAACAGTAGCACAATAATATCCAATAACAGCGAAAAAATCACATAAATAAAAAATTAGAGACAAGCTAACACACTAAGATTTTTAACGTGGAAAACCTCCTTAATGTGAGAAGTAAAAACCATGAGTCACCAAGATCAGGAAATAGCTTCACTATGATGAAAAATAGGATACAAGAGAATCACAAATTACAGCACAAAACGTGCATACAACAAGCCAAACAACCCAAGTTTCAAAGCTTACAAAACAAGAACAAGAAGATGAAAATACTACAAAAATAGAGCTGCTGTCTGTGGCCAATATCTCCAGCTACAAACATCAAATCGAAGATCCGAAAGGTAAAAACAAAGAACCAGAAGTGTGAAACACACTGTCCAAATTTGAGCTCAATCCAACGGTTAACAAATCTACAGCGACCAATTTATGGAAACAGCTTTGTATATGTGTGAAAATGACTTTCTCTATTCTATTCTCTCTAGTATTTGGTGTTCTTCTCTCAAAATGAGACCTCTCTCACTCAACCCTAACTCACCTCAGCCACTTCAACTATTCATGGGTTTGGATACTAACATTTGGGCTTTTTCTCCACATAGGAAGGGAGTCCAAAAAACCCAACAAATCTCCCCCTCACGACTATGTGGAGGTAACCGCCAATTCGTCGATTAAGCAACAAACTTCAAACTTCCATCTTGGTAATGCCTTGTTCATCATATCAGAACCATTCTCATCAGTATGAACCTTTTCAAGTTCCAACAACTCAGCATCAAAAACATCACGTATCCAATGATACCTCACATCAATATGTTTGGATCAAGAATGAAAAGTAGAATTTTTACTAAGATGTATAGCACTTTGACTATCACAAAACAACACATACCTCTCTTGAGTAAACCCGACTTCTCTCAAGAATTTTTTCATCCAAAGCATCTCCTTGCACGCTTCGGTAATGGCAATAAACTCGGCCTCGGTAGTAGACAAAGCAAACACATTTTTGCAATCTAGATTGCCAAGATACAGCTCCATTCGCAAAGTTGATCAAGAAGCCTGAAATGGACCTTCTAGAGTTAATATCTCCTACCATGTCTAAGTTAGTGTAACCAACTAGAATAGGCTTATCACTTCTATAACACAACTTCATGTTAGAAGTACCACGAAGATATCTCATTATCCATTTTACAGCATTCCAATGCTCTCTTCCTGAGTTTGAAACAAAATGGCTAACACAACCAACAGCATGAACTATATCCGGTCTTATGCACACCATATCATACATTAAACTACCCATGGCTGATGCATATGGAACTTTTTCCATGTCTTTCTTCTCTTCATCACTTGATGGACTTTGCTTGCAACTCAATTTGAAGTGTGTAGCAAGAGGAGTACTAACGGCCTTTGCTTTCTCCATTTGAAACCTGTGCAACATTGTCTCTATGTATTTCTCCTGTGACAACCAAAGTTTCTTCTCTTTTCTATCACGCTCTATTCTTATACCAAGAATCTTCTTTGCCAGCCCAAAGTCCTTCATTGTAAATGACATTGCAATTGCTTCTTCAACATATCAATCTTAGAAGCATTTTGACCAACAATAAGCATGTCATCAGCATATATCAAAAGGATAATAAAATCATTACAAGCAAATTGTTTAACAAATACACAATGATCAGAAGTAGTCTTCTTGTAGCCTTGTTCTGCCATAACAGACTCGAACTTCTTGTACCATTGTTTTGGAGCTTGCTTCAAGCCATACAAGCTCTTCTTCAGTTTGCAAACATGATCCTCTTTGCCTTTTACCATGAAACCTTCAGGTTGTTTGGTGCACGAAATTCTGATCTCAATGGCGCCAACAACTTGGTACGCACAATTGTAATATCACTCTTTTTCACAATTTTGCACAACTAACCATCAAGTGCACTGGGTCGTCCAAGTAATAAACCTTACGTGAGTAAGGTCGATCCCACGGAGATTGTCGGCTTGAAGCAAGCTATGGTCATCTTGTAAATCTTAGTCAGGCGGATTCAAATGGTTATAGAGTTTTAATAATTAAAATATAAATAAACATAAAATAAAGATAGAGATACTTATATAATTCATTGGTGGGAATTTCAGATAAGTGTATGGAGATGCCTCATTCCTTTTGAATCTCTACTTTCCTACTGCCTTCTTCCAATCCTTCATACTCCTTTCCATGGCAAGCTGTATGTAGGGGATCACCGTTGTCAATGGCTACCGTCCATCCTCTCAGTGAAAATGGTCCAACTACGGGTTACGTAGGGCTAATCATCTGTCGGTTCTCGATCGTGTAGGAATAGGATTTACTATCCTTTTGCGTCTGTCACCACGCCCTACAGTCGCGAGTTTGAAGCTCGTCACAGTCATCCTATCCCAGATCCTACTCGGAATACCACAGACAAGGTTTAGACTTTTCGGATCTCAAGAATGCTTCCAATTGATTCTAGCTTATACCACGAAGACTCTGATCTCACGGAATGAAAGACTCTGTTGTCAGGAGAGGCAACCATGCGTCATGGACCAGGAATCCAAGAGATACACACTCTAGCTTTTGCATGTAGAACGGAAGTGTTTGTCAGGCACGCGTTCATAAGTGAGAATGGTGATGAGTGTCACGGATCATCACATTCATCAGGTTGAAGTGCGAATGAATATCTTAGAATAAGAATAAGCATGAATTGAATAGAAAACAGTAGTAATTGCATTAATACTCGAGGAACAGCAGAGCTCCACACCCTTAATCTATGGCCGTGAGGCCAGCCCCCAATGTCTAAGATTGCATAAACTGATCAAAGATAGATACCAAGATGAAAATATAATAGTAAAAAGTCCTATTTATACTAGACTAGTTACTAGGGGTACATAAATTAGTAAATGATGCAGAAATCCACTTCCGGGCCCACTTGGTGTGTGCCTGAGCTGAGCATTGAAGCTTTCACGTGTAGATATCTTCCTTGGAGTTGAACGCCAGTTTGTAACTTGTTTCTGGCGTTTAACTCTGCTTTGCAACTTGTTTCTGGCATTTAACGCCAGAATAGGGCAGAAAGCTGGCGTTAAACGCCAGTTTGCATCGTCTAAACTCGGGCAAAGTATAGACTATTATATATTGCTGGAAAGCCCTGGATGTCTAATTTTCAACTCAATTGAGAGCGCGCCATTTGGACTCCTGTAGCTCCAAAAAATTCTATTTCGAGTGCAGGGAGGTCAGAATCCAACAGTATCAGCAGTCCTTTGTCAGCTTCTGAATCAGATTTTTGCTCAGGTCCCTCAATTTCATCCAGAAAACACCTGAAATCACAGAAAAACACACAAAGTCATAGTAAAGTCTAGAAATATGATTTTCGCCTAAAAACTAATAAAAATATACTAAAAACTAACTAAATTATACTAAAAACTATATAAAAACAATGCCAAAAAGCGTATAAATTATCCACTCATCATTATTCCATGTAAATTTCATCCTTAAGATTGCCATGAAGGAAAGAAGTTTTCACATCCATCTTCTCTATCTCTAAATCAAGACTTGCAGTCAAACTCAAAACAGTCCTAACAGAAGATCTTCTCACAACTGGTGAAAAGATTTCATTATAGTCAACTCCCTTTTTCTGCCTATAGCCCTTGACCACCAATCTAGCCTTGTACCTTGGACAGTGAGTATTTTCTTCATGCTTCAACCTATAAACCCACCTGTTCTGCAAAGCTTTCTTCCCTTTTAGCAACTTTACAAGTTCAAATGTTTGATTATCATGCAAGGATTTCGTTTCATCTTACATTGCATCAAACCATTTCTTATTGTCGTCACCTTCCATAGCTTCCTCATAACATTCAGATTCTCCCCCATCATTCAAGGTCACATATCCATCAGTAAATGTTACATACTCATTAGAAGGATACATTGTTGAAGGTTGTCGCTCTCTAGTAGACCTCCTAGGATGGAAATCTGGTGGATCTTCAGGTAACTCAAGTTGATTATCAGAATCATCATCAACTGGAGCATCAATTGGATCTCCCATCTCCTGGTCATCAGGAACCAAAGGCTCATTTTGTTGAATATGCTCCTGATCTTGATTCTCTGCTAGTTCTAACAAAGGAGGCGGCTGAACTGGATCTATATCAGTCAAGTCACTGCTCTCTTGTGATTGACTTTTCTCTGTCTTATCAATGTCTTCAATGGTTTGGTCTTCAATAAACTCTACATCATAGCTTTTTACAAACTTTTTTTCAACTGGATCATAAAGTCTGTAACCAAACTCATCTTAACCATACCCAATAAAAATGCATTGCTTTGTCTTCACATCCAACTTGGACCTCTCATCCTTTGAAACATGAACAAATGCTTTGCATCCAAATACTCTCAAGTGACCATACGAGACATCTTTGCCCGACTAAACATGATCTGAAACATCATTATCTAAAGCAATTGTAGGACTTAGATTAATCTCATGAGCCACTGTAAGTAGCACTTCACCCCAAAAGACTTTGGTAGCTTAGCTTCAGTAAGCATACACCTAACTCTTTTAATCAATGTTCTATTCATTCTTTCTGCCAAACCATTTAACTAAGGTGTTTTAGGAGATGTATTTTCATGCGTAATACCTTGCTGCTTGCAATACTCATCAAATGGTCCACAATACTCACCACCATTATCAGTGCGAATATATTTAAGCTTTTTACCTGTTTGCCTTTCAACCAAAGCTTGGAATTGTTTGAACTTTTCCAAAACTTGGTTCTTTGTTTTCAAAGCATAAGTCCAAGCTTTCTTGAATGATCATCAATAAAAGTAATAAAGTAAATAGCTCCACTAAAAAACCGTACCTTCAAAGGTCCACAAATATCGGAGTGTACCAATTTCAAGAAGTTTGATTTTCTTAAAGGTTGATGCTTCTTGAAGGATAATCTTCTTTGTTTGCCAGCCATGCAATGAGAACATTTCTCCAACTCTGCATTCTTCAAACCAGAAAGAGCATCCTTTCGAGCCAATTAACTAACTCCTTTTTCACTAATATGACCAAATCATCTGTGCCACTTGCAATCATAGCATGCATCATATACAAACTTAATAAAGTACCTTTTTTTCGAGCCACTACTAAGTTACCTTTAGTAAGCTTCCATTGTCCAAAGTCGAAAGTGTTTACAAAGCCTTCATTATCAAGCCTTTTAACTGAAACCAAATTCAAGCGAACATCTGAAGCATGTCTAACATCTTTATGTAGCAGCTTCATTCTCGTATTAATCTCAAGACAAATATCTCCTACACCAATAAACTTGGCTAAGCCATCATTACCCATCTTAAGCACTCCAAAATTACCTGGAGTATAAGAAATGAAGAACTCCTTCCTCGGTGTAATATGTATTGAAGCGCCACTATCAATTACCCAGCTGAACTTATTATCAGAAACAAGATTGATCTTGTACTCATAATCAATAATATCAATAGTAAGAAGATCATCTGAAATAGAAGATACACGATCATTACCACCATCATCCTTCTTTTCTTGCTTACCTTTGTTCTCATTTTTCCAAAGAAAGCGATATTTTTGAACGTGACCCATTTTGTGACAGTAATGACACTCAACATTCTTGTATCTTTACTTGGATTTGCTCCTGCTTTTACCTCTACCTTTTTGACCTCTATTCTGATTTCTCCCCCTAGTTTTAGTGACTAACATTTTAGAGTGTGACGAAAAATTTTGCATCTTCCTTCTCATCTCTTCATTTAAAATACCACCTTTAATAAGTTGCATACTCACTTTACTATTCGGAGCATAATTAGTAAGAAAGATGCGAAATGTCTCCCAAGAATCTGGTAGAGTATTTAGCAACCACAATTCTTGAACCTCATCTTCAAACTTGATTCTCATGCTTGACAACTGATCCAGAACCCCTTGAAATTCATTCAAGTGATCTAATACTTGTGACTCCTCCTTGTATCTCAAATTCATCAACATATTCAACAAGTACAATTTATTATTGCTAGACTTGGAAGCATACAAGAATTCAATTTGATTTCACAAAGTCCTAGCACGAGTCTCATTAGCACTGTGATTGTAAACATTATCATCTACCCAATGCCTAATAAAACCACAAACTTGTTGGTGTTCAAACTCCAATTCTTCATCTATTTTAGATTCTAGTTTTTGTGTAGAAAATACGGATAAATGTAGATTTTTTACAAACAACAAATCCTTTATTTTTTTTTCTATAGATGGTAATTAGTGTCATTCAAACTTATCATTCTAGTAGAGTTATTTGCCTCCATCTTTCAAGCAAGTTATAACTAAACACCCAAAACTGAGCTCTGATGCTAATTAATAGGAATAAAACACACAATTTCCTACTTGTAAGAATTAGAGGAGCAACAATCCACTCACAACAAGTATTAACAGTAGCATAATAATACCCAATAGCAGTGGAAAATCATATAAACCAGAAATTAGAGACAAGCTAACACACCAAGATTTTAAACGTGAAAAACCTCTTCAATGTGAGAAGTAAAAACCACAAGTCACCAAGACTAGGAAATAGCTTCACTATGATGAAAAATAGGGTACAAGAGAGTCACAAACTACTGCACAAAACGTGCATACAACAAGCCAAACAACCCAAGCTTCAAAGCTTACAAAACAAGAACAAGATGAAAATACCACAAAAATAGAGCTGTTGTGTGTGGCCAATATCTTCAGTTACAGACATCGAATCAAAGATCTGAGCGATAAAAACAAAGAACCAAATGTGTGGAACACACTGTTCAAATTTGAGCTCGATCCAACGGTTAACAAATCTGCAGCGACCAATTTACGGAGACAACTTTATATATGTGCCAAAATGACTCTCTCTTCTCTTCTCTCTAGTGTTTGGTGTTCTTCTCTCAAAATAAGACCTCTCTCACTCAACCCTAACTCACCTCAGCCACTTTAACTATTCATAAGTTTAGATATTAATATTTAGATTTTTTCTCCACATAGAAAAGGAGCCCAAAAAATTCAACAGCGTATAGCTATAGGATAGATTTGAATGCCTATATATATAGAAAAGAAAAGAAAAAGCCTTCAAATAACACTGTTAAGTGAAAGTTGCCGGCTAATTAACACGGTAACACCTTAGCTTGAAAGCTTGTATACTGAAAAACGTATATGCAGCTATTATTAACAAAGCCAAACAAAACAAACGATTTGTAAAAAACGGATTGCACACCATATATATCTTCTATTTGTAAGAATTTATGGGTATTCATTATTTATTTAAAATTTAAGATACATATGATATCTAATAACTCTGAATTTCATAAAATGTTATACGAAGACAGATCGCTTCTATAAATAACATATTAGTATCATCTATGAAAAAAGTTAGTATAACTATGATAATAACTTTTTTGGTTAATTTAAATAATAATAAAAATAATAATGTAATATTTTTTATAACAAATTATTATTATTATTATTATTATTATTATTATTATTATTATTATTATTATTATTATTATTATTATTATTATTATTATTATTATCAATCAAATAATTATTAATAATTTATATATATAATTTCAATGATTGTTAAAAGGTATTTTCATTAAATAGATTAAAAAATATATTATTTTAATCTTATAGAAAAAGAACATATATTTTATAAATGTTTGATGATCCTGCAAATTTTTATAATTTTACTAAATTTTTAATTTAATTTTTATATTTTTTTAATTGGTTCATTATACCATTTAATTTTTTTAATTAAGTCCCTGTTAAAATATTAGTGAAGTATGAATTTACTTATTTTTCATACCCTACACTTATAATATAGTTCAAAAATAAAAAAAATTAAACAAACATAAAAAAATTTCCAAACAGCACCTTCAATCAATACCATTCAATACCAGACTAAACAAAATTCAATTTTGTGCAAACAGATTAATTTTAAACAAACCAATTCAAAACAATTTTAAACGGGTTAATATCAAATAAAACACTTTTGATATCAAATTAATTGTTACACCTAAACTCAAAGTGTACAAACAAAAAGAAAGAGAGCGTGACAAAAAAGTACTATGGCGGTTGTTCCTCCATCTTTGTCGCTGAATCACTTCGAGTTGCAGGAAGTTGCTCTGCGTAGAATTGTCGGGCAAAAATACTTACTTGCTGAAATCGCTTTTCTACGTTCCAAATTGAAGAAGCTATTTCTTTGGCTCTGATTGGAGTCAAACCCAACCCAAAGGCCCAATATGAGCTTAAAACCATGAAAACCTAGCAATAAATCCTCCAAATTCTAGTCTTTTAATCTCTTTCCCTCTTACAGTTCTCCATTGCCAACATTTCAAACTTTTACCTCTGAGTCTCTGACCTCTCTTTGTCTCTCAATGTCTAACCCTATCTCTCTATGAAATTTGAGTTTCATGCGACCAAAATCTCCAATTTGGAGTGTCGCTGAGAGGCTTACCTTTTTTAGTGTTGTCGAACTCGTGTTGTTTCATTTGTCCTAACGCTGTTGTCTTGCTGTTGCTTTTCTCCTGCCTTTGCTTCCAATTCAAGTAAGACAAAGAAGCACCCAGCCGCCCTCACGATGGCTGTTCCTCCGTCTTCGTCATTGAACCACTGCCGACTTTATACTCAATGCCGCTGGTCCACCACTTGCATCCACTTTCCTTAAATCTTGTCTTTGTTGGTTCTAATCAAATCTACGAAGCTTTTTGTTGGTGTGTGCTTATCACTGTCTTCTTCAGACTTTATGTAAAATGGGTAGAACGGGCAATGGGGAAAGCAAAGGTGAGAGCAAGGATGAGAGAGGGAGGGTGAATCACAGTGAGGTGACATGTTTGTTACTTGTGAGAGAAAGAAGCAGGTTAGGGGCTTAGGAGGATAATGGTCTATTACAAGAAATTACCAGAATAGCTACCGATATTTCTTGAAAATTACTTGCTATCAGCTTAGCGATTGATTTAGCGACCGAGTCTGGTAGTTGTTAAAACCTTGGTTGCTAAATTCAAAATAGCAACAGATGTTGGTTGCTAATATTTAGCAACCAATTTTAGAGACCAATTTTTAACCAAGGCCACCTAACTCATGCGAAATAATTTTGGTCGTTAAATCGATCGCTAACAAAATCGGTCGCTAAATAGCGAGCAATATTTTGGTCGGTAAGTTATTCAGTCGCTAAATGGTGACCAATATTTCGGTTGCTAAATCGGTCGCTAAATCTATCGATAATAGCAAACTTCAAAATCTCAAAATTGATCGCTAAATCAGTCACTACTGCTGCTTCCTAGTTATAAATTTTAACTAAATTCTGCATATATCACTATTAAAATTTAATTTTTAAATATCATTCTAATTCAACAATGTTGAGTTTGAAAAACCAAAACATGATAAAAATGATGACTAATCATTATTTGGATTATTATCAAATTAGTTGTGCGATGTATTTTGTTTAGTGTGCAAAAATTAAATTGAATTGAAACAGGCCCATTAAGCATGTACCCAAGCCCACACGCATACTGGCCTAGCATCAAGTTCAGCATAAACATATTTGATTTATTAATAAGTTGCTGAAACCATGTGAAAGAAAAGAAAGAAAGTTGGCTCTAATAAAGATCCAAGTCCATTTCGGTAAACACACACAAACACATCTCTCTTCACCTTAGTCACCAACCGGGTAAACAAATTAAAGTTCATTTGAATCTTTCTTCACTTCCACTAAACACAAACTCTCTTTTCTATCTCTTTCCTATTCTTCCATATTACATCAATCTCTGAACCAAGAAAGAAGAAAGAGAAAAGATCTGAAGCTAGGGCAAAAAGAAGAACAAAAAATATCTTCCATTTTCAAGCAAGAAAGAAAAGTAAAAGGACTACCCAAAGGAAAAATCTCAACGCAACAGAAGATCACAAAAAGGTGATTTTTCCATTTGTGCTTCAACGAGAAACTGTGAAAAAATCCTCTGAGCTACAAACACCATTCAAGAAACTATGAAGATAGTGAAGTCAAAAGTGCTCAGTGGCTCATCAATGGTCAAAAATCAAACTTGGGTCCAGAGAAAAGTTACACGGCCTAGATTCAAGGTGCTTGAAGAAAAAGGACGAAAGAAAATGGTATGAATGCATGTCAATGTTTAAGCCTTCTCTCTCTCCTCTGGCCATGCCACTGCTGGTTCTAATGTTGAAGAAGAAGACAACCCAAGTGTTAAACTTGGTTCAAACCTTGGAAGTTTTACTTCTCTATAATAGGGGTAAATAGCCAAGGATTGAGCAAGAGAGAAAGAGAACTTGTTTCGGTTCCCAAAACTCCCTGAACTATTCTTGTTATTCTCCTTCATGGTTTTCATTTTTGTAGTTCTTTTTCTCAGTTTTGTCTGTCTAAGTATCATTAGAAAAAAAGGCAAATATGGTGAGATTTGTAAGAAAAATCCAATGAGTGGCGAAAGGTAGAGAGGTAAACTAGGAGAAAAAGCCTAAGTTATTTCAGAAATCCTTTGTTAGTATTTTTGTTTTGTGTCACGATCATGAGTGGATTCCCTTGCAAGTTGGGTTAGCACTTTGCTGTTGAAAGTTAGGGTAATTCCTAGTTTTCAAACAAATTTCTAGTGGTATTTTTGTACACCAAGGTAAATATGCCAAAGAATTAGTAAAAAAAAATCGGTTTAGAAAATTCTAAACCTATGAGTACACCAATGCAACCTAATACAAAACTTGACAAGGCTGAAAATGGGAAAGACGTTGATGAGACTCCGTATAGAGGAATGATCGGATCACTTATGTATCTAACATCATCTAGACCAGACATTGCTCAAAGTGTGGATGTGTGCTCTAGATTTCAATCTCACTCAAAAGAATCACATCTTTTGGCTGTTAAATGGATTATTAGATACATCAAAGGCACATCTGATTTTGGTCTGTGGTATCCTAAAACTGATGAATTCTGTATAGTTGGGTATTGTGAGGCAGATTTTGTGGGTGATCGCATGAATAGAAGAAGCACTTCAGGAATTTGTTGCTTTCTTGGACAATCCTTGAATGTTTGGTCGAGCAAAAAGCAAGCTACTGTTGATTTGTCAACAACTGAGGCCAAATATATCTCAGCATCCTCTTGTTGTTCTCAGTTAATTTGGCTCAAAATTCAACTTGCCTATTACAAACTAAAAGTCAATAGTATTCCTTTGTTTTGTGACAACTTGAGTGTCATAAAAATTTTTTAAAACTCCTGTTTTACACTCAAGAACAAAGTACATTGAAGTCAGGTTTCATTTTATAAGAGAACATATGTAAAAAGGAACAATTGATATTCAATTTGTGAAATCGGAGGATCAATTAGCTGATGTCTTCACTAAACCTTTATGTGAAGATCAGTTTTGTAAGCTAAGAACTGCACTGAAAATTGTTGATGCTAATTCGTTGAATTAATTGTGCTTAAAATATTTTTTAGTTGTTTTTGTCTCACAGGTCGCAGTGAGAATAAACTCGGTAAATGATGACTTCCTCTGAAAGGCTCAAACATAGCTCTAAACATTTCTTGTGATATAAACTGGAAACAAATCCTTAGCGGTCTAGTATGTTTCCTAAACTCCACCACTGGGCCTGTGAAAAAAGGGTTTGTTCAATGAAATGGGCCTCTTGTTTTTTGAAATTTTTTTATTTTACATTAAGTCAAATTATTGTCAGTTATATTTTAAATCATCTTGTCTAGTCTCTTCAAAACTAATTTTTTTATTTTAAATTCCTTAAATTCCTTTTTTGTCAGTTTTATCTTTTTAAGGAAGCTTCCTTTACATTTAAAGAGGTTTTTTCTTTCAAGAAAACTTCTCTCCTTCCCACTACTCCACACCATCATATTCACTCCCCTCTTCACATTCTCTTCTTCCTCATGATGAGAAAGAAAGTGCCACTCATCGAGGCACATGTTCTTATCACCCTCCTCGTAACCCTCCTACTTCCAAGCCCCAGGCTCACAGTCACATACACATTCACTCACACTCATCCCCCTCACATTCCTCTCAACCACCAGCTTCTATGGCAAGAACAAAGACTGCACGTCCCAGGCCTTCTTCTCCACAACAAGAGGTTGGTTCCTCTCAGGCCAAAGCAGGGAAGGGAAAAAGACCAATATCTGAAGAGGAATGTCTGTCGTCTCCTCCTCCTCCTCACTCATCCTCTCATCCCTCTGGATGCTCTGTCCCTTCTAGTCGTCCCTTTAAAGGTACCAAAAGACCTGGTTTTCAAACCGTTTATGAACCTCTTAATCTTGACTCTCTTGATTATAAATCTCACTTTGGAAAATATTGTCATTCTCACTATGATCCTAACCGTTTTACTTCATGCATGAATTTTGAATTCCACAAAGAGGTTATCTCGAAATACACTTTATGTTCATTCTATGTTGCTGACTTCGATGCCTGGCTGACAATGGTATAGATTTTAAAGATAATTTTCAGCTGTTAAAATGGAAAAACCTCTTCAAAATCTGAAAGCCTGTGTATCCTAACATGGTTAGGGAGTTTTATGCAAAGATGTTATATCATGAAGGAGACATTCACTCATATGTTAAGGGCCGTCAAATCATTTTGAACAAAGAATTCCTTAGTGATGTCCTTGATTATGAAGATATAGGGGTGAAAGTCTTTGTGTCTGGCAAGTGGGACAACAATTCGGGCATATCCTATAAGGATGTCCTGGCTAACATATGTGAGAATTTCTCTCTCATGGATGGTATGACACCCACACACAGAGCCTTAGGTCCGACTAGAACCCAACTTCACCGCATCATTACCCACATCATACTGTCTCAAAGTGGTTCCTACCAAAAGGTCACCATCTGTGACACCATGATTCTTTATGCAATCCTCAATTTCTCTCCTATTTTATTTGCATATCTCATAATCCGCCAAATGATTGACTGTGTGACAAGCGATAAAAATGTTTCACTATCATACGAAATGTCTTTAACGTGTGTTTTTGAGCATTTTTCTGTTGACCTAAGTAATGAGGCCATAAAAAAAATTTTATCCCTTAAAGGTGGGGATGCAGTGAAACCAACCAAAGAAAAAGGCTCTAAGGCCACTAAGGATCCAGTTATGGAAGAAAATAAAGATGAAAGTCTCTCTCTACATTCGATTGCTGGCACCTCTATCTCTCACAAATACTTGATCAATGGGATAGTCTAAGATGTACTTCATGAGTTTGTGAATATGACCAAACAGATGGTCTACTCCAGCTAGCAAAAAAACTCGAAAACTTGCCCTCCAAAATGAGAAATCTTTGCTAAAATCTTAGGACAAAGTTGAGGTACTTCTAAAGTACCTTGATTCACTGGATGAGGATCAAGTGTTATCTGAGCAAGAGAAAGATGTCTTAAGCACTGAAAATAAGGATTCTGATGCTTAGTCTTTGTCTCTTACTGTTGCTGCAAGATCAATAATTTGTTGCTATTTTTAGTTGTGATTGACACTCTCTTTTGCTATTTCTAGCTACTGAACACTGTTTCAATAACTATTTTTTCTAGATAACTGTAATAGTTTTAAATTGTTTATATTGTTTAACTGTTTGATATATGAGCTTGCTTGTTGATCTGAACGGGGGAGCTTAATGATCAAAGGAAAGGGGAGCTTCATCAAAGGAAAGTTTCTTAAATCCAATCTCATTTCGTTTCAATTCATTTTAATAATGTTTGTCATCAACAAAGAGATTGTTAAGTTTGGAAAATCAAAACATAATAAAAGTGATGACTAAATATTATTTGGATTATTATCAAATTGTTTGTGTGATATATTTTGTTTAGTGTGCAGAAATTAAATTGAATTAAAACAGACCCATTAAGCATGTACCCAAGACCACACGCACACTGGCCCAGCATCAAGTTCAGCATAAACATATTTGATTCATTAATAAGTTGCTGAAACCATGTGAAAGAAAAGAAAGAAAGTTGGCCCAAATAAAGATCCAAGTCTATTTCGGTAAACACACACAAACACATCTCTTTTCAACTTAGTCACCAACCGAATAAACAAATTAAAGTTTATTTGAATCTTCCTTCACTTCCACCGAACATAAACTCTTTCTTCTCTCTCTTCCCTTTTCTTCCGTATCACATCAATCTCTGAACCAAGAAAGAAGAAAGAGGAAAGATCCGAAGTTAGGGCAAAAAGAAGAACGAAAAGATAGCTTCCATTTTCAAGCAAGAAGGGAAAGTAAAAAGGTTACAACAAAGGAAAGATCTCAATGCAACAGAAGATCACAAAAGGTGATTTTTTCATTTGTGCTTCAACAAGAAACTGCGAAGAAATTCTCTGAACTACAAGTAACATCAAGCAACTATAAAGACAGTGAAGTCAAAAGTGCTCAGTGGCTCATTAATGATCAAAAATCAAATTTGGAGCCAAAGAAAAGATACACAGTCCAGATTCTAGGAGTTTGAAGAAAAAGGATGAAAGAAAATGGTATGGATGCATCTCAATGTTTAAGCCTTCTACACACATAAATGTATGTAATTCTAATTTTTAGAGAAGAATTTTATGGTGTGCAAAGAGTTGCAAATAGATTTTTCAATTTAGATCAGACATTCATTGGTCAAGGAGTTGACAGCAAATGTTGGTCTCAGTGTAGATATGCATAGAGTCTTCGTACAATCGAAGAATAGAATTTTTACTAAAGTGTCCAAAGATATCTAGATCTTATATATTATTTGAATAAATTTTAAATACAAAATAGATCTTTAAGATTACTTTTTTTTCTTCTACTACGTGTTATGAATACATGGTAATCCTTCAGCATTATACTCATAAGCTCCGCAAGCTAACTTCAGTAGTATTTTTGCTATACCTAAAATCAAATATGATAAAAATTAATATCAAAATAGTGGTCCCACACATTATATGTCATCATATCTACAGAATCTAATGAATGGACAAAGCTATAAAGAATCTGATCAAGTGAGCATTAGCAATGACACAGGCTTGCAAATTAATTCTATTGGAAATTACTATTTTAAAATTGATTTCAATTTTATGAAGTTTTTGTTATATAAATTGTTGGATAGATGTGGCTGAAATTTCTAAAAAATTACTTATTTTTTATCAATTCTATTGTGATACCAAAGTATTTTTTGGATTTTCTACTAATAGATGTTGTGTGAAATCTCACAATTCTAAAAAAATTGTGGAGAAATTGAGAGAGGAATGTATAAATTTATAAAATTTTCTCCCTCAATAAATCTTGTTTCTTACATACAGTTTAGTTAAGTACTCAACATATTAATTTCTGTTACAGCATGCAAAGTTAGATCATGCAACAAATAAAGTAGTGAAAAGAATCTTGAAGTTCTATACTATAGTCTTTCATTTGATGAAAATAAATCATAGTTGTACAGCTTGTAGTATAGAAAAAATTTACTAATTGCTTTTCTCTATGTCAAACATTGTATATATACTACTCCATTAAAAAATTGGTGTACTTGGATATCTGAGCCCTACCTAAGGGTGGATATAGGCCGACTCAAGTCATAAAATTGGTGTACTTTGGATAGCTATTACTTTATTAATTTTATGGATGCTTACTCTAAACTGAATTGGATGTATTAGATTAGAGCTAGATCACAACTCAAATAAATTTTCTTAAATTCAAACATATGTTTGAATTGCACCTCAATATTAAAATAAAAATACTTTAATTCGACAATATTGTTGAGTATGTTAGTCTATCAAAGGATTTGCAAGAACAAGGAGTCATCCAGGTTCTCATTTCCACATATGCATCAACAAAATGAAATTGCGGAATGAAAGCATAGATGTGTAGTTGAAAAGGGATCAACACTCTTAGTCAGGATTATAAAGCCTACCTATTTACTACTAGGGTGAAGCAGTTACCACAATAGTACTGCTGATAAATACTCTCTTACACTAACATTGCACAATGTGTCACCAAATCAGAATATACTCAGCAAGAAACTAGCCTATGACAGTTTAAAAGTATTTAGATGTTTGTGCTTCTCAGATCTCAAACCTTATAACAAGTATAAATTGAAATTTGGATCATCTCCTCAAAATATTTTAGGCTAGATAACTTCTTGCAAAAGCTATAAGTTCCTCACGAAAGTTGACAAGGTAGTAATAACAAAGAATGTGATATTTGATGAATAACGGTTTCTCTTTAAGGATGAGAGTTTTCTCATAGTAGCCAAATTTTCAATAGAAAAACCAACCTTATAAAAATACCCGTCACCAATTCCAGTTATAAAAATTACTTTAAACCAGTGGTGGAGCTTAGTTCAGACAAGGGGGGGCCACGGCCCCCCCAAACTTTTTATAAAAAGATTAGTAGTACTTTTTCAAAAGATAAAAAATAATTCAATTGGTTTAAATACTTTACTATGACTTAAAGTATCCAATAAATTTAATAAGCAATATTCTTTCTACCTTTAAATTTAAATATAAAAAATTAGATATTTTTATTTATTTAATTTAATATTATTTTATATTTTACTATTTATTTAATTTAATTTTTTATATGATAAAAAATAATCGAATATTCAATAAGTATTAATATTATTGTATTTGTATAAATTGATAAAAAAAATTCAATAAATATTATAAATTTTAATATTTGTTCTTCTAACTTCTTCTTTACATATTTTACAGGATATATATTCAAATTTTATTATAAAATAATAATGAAAAATTAAAGAATTGATGCATTTTTTAAGAGGAAGACTAATATTTAAGAAGGAGAACATATAATTTTTACAATATCAACATATGTAGATAGTTTTTCTACTTTAATGAATCGTGAAAAAAGTGAGATACAACTTTAAAAAGTTCAAAAAGTTACATCTGATAAGTTTGACCTTAATTTTTTGGAACGAGACCCTGAAAAACGGCTTTAAATTTGGCAATATCACCAAAACCAGAGAAATGAGATTAGACGAGCTTATCTTAAATGGAGTCTATATCAAAAGCATTTTTACAATTATCTTCTATGTGGCCCCCCAAAATTTTACTTCAAGTTCCGCCACTGCTTTGAACCATCAACACCATAACACACCCTTCAAATCCTAAGTTCCTAGCACACAACAGAAACTAAAAAGATAGTTATCAAGTTCTTAACTAATCGAACCACTAGTAATAGTACCACCAACAACTCAGTTAGTTCAATCTGCTACCAATATGTCCCTATAACAAATTTCTCTTTTAACATGGTATGAGGATTTTCCATCTTAGTTTCTGAAACTTCTAAATTTTGTGTGTTTCTCCACCATGTGCTTGGATTCATGATTAATAACATACATTCTTTTAGGCTTTTTTGTTACTTATGATTGTAAAACCCGGTTAATTAACGGCTAATTAACCCATAAATAAGAATTTATTCTAGAAAGTCTAAAATGTGATTTTTATGGCTAAATGTAATAGAGGAGATTGAGACGAGAATTTTGGTACCAATTTTGTAGAATTCGGACCAAGATTGGACCGAACGGGTCAAACCGGGCCAACCGGACCCAAAGTGGGCCCTTGGCCCAACATAACTTAACCAAAACCCTAGTTTTCAGCACTCTCTCTCCTCATTTGTTACACACACAAGCTGAAATGGTGGAGAGGAAGGGAAGAACATTCTCTCAACTTCTCTCTCTCACTTGATCTTCAAATCACCATAACTTTTGATCTAGAGCTCCGATTGCCGCCCCGTTTGCGGCCACGCGTTCACCGCGGAGAGCTCTATAAAACCCATATAATCAATCTTGAGGTAAGCCACACCTTGCTGTTCGAAATCTCAGCCCCTATTTTCGAGTTTCATGGGTTAAATGTTGAGATTTTGGGTTCTTTGATGTTATAGGACCCAACTCTCTTGAAGGAGAAGGTTAATCTTGTCTCCTTGGACCTTGGGTGAGGTAAGGTTCTTAACCCTAGTGTAATTTTGTTATTTTATGATGTTTGGGTTTTGAGGTGTTGTGTATGGGTATGATGGTTGTGGCTTAGGTTGTGTATGTGTGGATATTGGAGCTTGATTGGTGATTTTGAACAAGCTTGGAAAGGGCTTGGTGGTGAAAAATCTGCTCTTGGAGGTGTTGAGGCCTTGTGAGCTTGAGGATAAGTGGTTTAGAAGTGCTCCGGTGGAGCTTGGGAAATTCGGCTAAGGTATGGTTTCGGTTTCCCGTATCTAATATGTAATGTGGTAGGAAATACTTAGGCTAGAGGCCCTAAGATAGGCATTGAATGATTGATGTTGTTGAATGATTGAGATATATGATGTGGTCATATATGTGATGATGAGTATTGATGCCTTGATAGTATGATGTATGAGAAATATGCATGTTGTGATATATGCTTGATTATTGGTTATGGTTGAATTGTGGGTTGAACCATGTTGATGGTGAGTATGATGTTGTTTGTGTACCATGATGATTTATTGGAATTGGTGTTGTTGAGGATTGGTATGAGGAATAGTATATGATATGTCAATATGTTTGAGTTTGAGCCACTTGGGTGAAGTGGGAGATAATGGTGAAATAGTGATTTTGGTAAATTGTGAGTTATGTGTCAATGTGTGAGTTGAGGAGGCTTGATGTTGAATTTGATGTATTTTGATTGATTTCAAAGAAAAGGGATGAGATTGGCATGTTTTGATTGATTTTGGAAAGAAATGGAAATGGCTTGTTTTGAAAATGGCACTTTGTGGTTTTTATGAAAAACATGGTTTTTGGGCATACTTTGGCGGGACATAACTTGGACTACGGATCTCTATTTTGTACCAAATCTTTTTAGAAATGAAATTGGATCCGGGATGTCCGTGCCGTTCGAAGAACGGACGAAAAATGATTTAAAATGAGGAAGTTATGTCCGTTGGAAGATTGGGGTGTAAGTCTGTGAATTCTGCAGTTTTTAACTTAGAAAATTTTTAGCAGATTGACCCCTTGCGCGTGGGCGCACCTGGCGCGTGCGCGCCGATCTTCCGAAAGTGCCATCCACGCGTACGCGTGATGTGCGCGGGCGCGCCGATTGTGCTGCACCCAATGCCCAGCCAATTTCCAGAGAGTTATGCCAGAACTGTGCCGGTATTGTGCCTGGGGCACGAGAACACCCGCGCGTACGCGAGGTTGACGCGTGCGCGTCGATGGGCAAGTTTGGAATCCACGCGTTAGCGTGCATGACGCTTGCGCGTCGATGAGTTTTTGAGGCCATCCACGCGTGCGCGTGGAGTGCGCGTACGCGTGGCCCTGTTTTCATCCCAAAGTTGATATTTGAGTTTTAAAAGCCAAATCTCACACTTCTAAGCCTCCGATCTCACCATTCATGTCTTAAATCATCATAATATGCCTAGCTATCAGAAAGGGGCTAGTGAATGTGATAACTTGCGAGTGAAGCAAGGGAAAAATGTATGATCAATGAGGATCAAGATGATTATGTGAGATGTGGAGGATGGTGGTGGAAGTGTTTGTTATGCCATGGGCCGAAAGGCTGTAATTGTTTATGAAATGGCTGGTTATGGATTTAACCATGAGCCGGAATAGCTGTGTATGCTATGAATATTGGCTGGTTCTGGATTGAACCGTGAGCCGGAATGGCTGATATGGATGTTGATCCATGGATGAGAATTTATGCATGTTGATGCTGAATTATTGATAATTGTGATTTGCACTTCCACTATCTGAGTACGAGTTTCCTTGGGTAGTAGCAGTGGCTAGCCACCACGTGCTCCAGGTTGAGACTCGAAGCTCTGTTAACCCTATGTTGTAAGTGTGGCCGGGCACTGTGAAAGGCCCGGATGAGCTCGAACCCCCGTAAATATTCACCGGTGAGGGTGATGTATATGGATCATGTTTATGATCAAGTTTATAACGAGTATAACTCGAGTTTGGGGATGCACGACAGAGGGACAGTCCAATGGTTAGCGACCAGGACTTGTCGGGTTGGCTCTATAACCGACAAGATGATATCATCGGCCACTAGGGACAGGCATTCATCATATGTATACTATGTGAATTGTTTGAGATCGCCTATTTGACTGCATATAACTTGCTAATTGTCTAAATGTCTTACTTGCTCCTATTTGATATACCTTGTCTGATATAACTGTGTTTGCTATATTATATCCTGCTGGTGGTTGGGAGGTCTGAAGGAATTGGAAAGGGAAGTATTAGTTAGACTGAAGAATCTTTAGTCAGATGCCCTTATATGGTTTAGCTTGTTTATAAGCTTTGATATTATCTGGAGGGAGTTATAGGATTGCCTTTGGCTTTCCTCTATTATTATGTATTATATATGTGGAAGATGTTACCATGCTGGGGACCTCTGGTTCTCACCCATGCGGATTTTGTGGTTTTCAGATGCAGGACGTGAGGTGTCCCGCTGATGCATGCTGGAGACTTCTATATTGCGAAGATCCTTTGTTCTCGGGGCTATGTTTTGGTTTATATGTTTTTCTTAGATACTTTTATCTCCATTAAATAATACAAACTGTGATGACTCCTCTTATGGGAGAATTTGGAGAATAGGTTTTATGTATTTGTGTCCCTTTGGGTTTCCTTTGGGGTTTTCCTTATTTTATCATATGTATATATTGTTATGCTCGGACCGGTTATCTTCGCAGCCGGATCTTGAGTCTTGATATTCCTGTTTTTGACACTCTTTTGTATATATATAATCTCGCGTTGGTTTATCCTTGTTCGTTACGTTATCGATCGGAGTGTTGCGCTTTTGAGTTGCGGTTTTTGTTTACCACTTATTCTACAAAGGCTCCTAGTTATAATCAATCATTCATACTACTATATGTACTAAATTTTTATTTTAGAGGTCGTAATACCTTGCCATCTCTGAATTATGACTTAAGCATAAGACTCTGTATGGTAGGGTGTTACATTATGGTATCAGAGCAGTTCGTTCCTGTAGAGCCTGAGGGATGGACTGACTATGCTTCTGTGCATTCTCTGTGTGTGTGTTATGTGCTATTAGTATATCTACTTGATATAATTGGCATAAACGTTCATGAGCATGCATTTGGGACTTTGAAGTACTAGACTTCCGATATTGAGACTAATCAACTTAATATCGATTGTTTGGTATGTATAGGAACCAGATGGCGCCTCGTGGACGCGGTAGAGGTAGTGCGAGAGGTCGTGCGAATGCTCGTACACCGGAGAATAACCCGAATGACCCGGTGAACTTCATGACTGCGTTGGAGAACATGGCTGCTGCTATGCAAGCCACTGCTGCGGCTCTTGGTCAACAAATGAACAACCATGGTAATGATGGAGGTGGAGTTCAGGGCCCGATGACCTTGGCAAACTTTTTGAAGGTTAATCCACCTAAGTTCAAGGGAACTACTAGTCTGACTGAGGCTGATACATGGTTTCAGGCTATAGAGCGAGCGTTGCAAGCGCAAGTGGTGCCTGAAGGACAGCGTGTCGAGTTTGCTACCTATATGCTTGTCGGTGAAGCGTCGCATTGGTGGCAAGGTATCCGACGTCTTCTGCAGCAGGGTGATGACTATATCACCTGGAATGTCTTTCAAGAAGAGTTCTATAAGAAGTACTTTCCGACTTCTGCTAGGACGGCTAAGGAACTTGAATTGTTACAGCTGAAGCAGGGTACTATGTCCATATCAGAGTATACTGACAAGTTTGAGGAGTTGTTCAGGTTCTCTCGTATGTGCCAAGGGACTCCGGTGGACTATGAGGAATGGAAGTGTGTCAAGTATGAAGGAGGACTCCGGAGTGATATCTTCAGTTCAGTGGGACCAATGGAGATTAGGACTTTCTCCGAGTTGGTGAACAAGTGTAGGGTTGCTGAAGAGTGTGTGAAAAGGGCAACCGCTGAGAAAGGGAGTCAAAGGGGATCATTCCCACAGAACCGAGGGAAGAGCTTTGCACCTAGAGGTTCGTCTTTTAAGAGAGGAAGCTCTTTCAGGAGGCCCAACAACAACAACTCCCAAGGAAAGAAGTTTGGGAAACAGCCTCAGAATGATCAAGCTTGCACTAGGTGCGGGAGTCACCATCCGGGAGCTCCATGCAAGGCCGGATGGGGTTTGTGCTACACATGTGGAAAGGCAGGGCATAAAGCTGTGAATTGTCCTGAGAAGCAGAAACAAGGCGCTGGAAAGGCACAACAGACTGGTCGGGTGTTCACCACTTCAGCTGTAGGAGCTGAGGGATCCGAGACACTTATTCGAGGTAACTGTGAAATGAATGGTCAAATTTTAAATGCTTTATTTGATTCGGGAGCATCACATTCATTCATTGCATTTGAGAAAGCTCATGAGTTAGGATTGAAGATTGTAACCTTAGGTTATGACCTAAAGGTATATAATGCTACCCATGAATCCATGGTAACTAGGCTAGGATGTCCGGAAGTTTCCCTTAGATTCAAGCAGCGTGATTTTGTTCATGATTTAATCTGCTTGCCGATGATTGGTCTTGATCTTATCTTGGGGTTGGACTGGTTATCTAAGAACCATGTTTTACTAGATTGTTCTACAAAGTCGGTGTACTTTATGCCGGAAGATACTGAAGGACCGGTCGTGGTGAATAATTATTACTTGAATTCGATGATGGTGAATTGTTCCGGAACCGAATGTCAGGGTGCTTGTTGTTAGCCGCGGGTGTTTCGGGTGATGATCAAAGGTTGGAGCAGATTCCGGTTGTGTGTGAGTTTCCGGAAGTGTTTCCCGATGATATTGATGAGTTCCCACCTAACCGAGAGGTTGAGTTTGCTATTGAGTTGGTGCCAGGGGCGGGACCAATCTCAAGTGCTCCTTATAGGATGTCACCGTTGGAGATGAACGAGCTAAAGTCTCAGTTAGAGGATTTGTTGGGAAAGAATTTTATACGACCAAGTGTTTCTCCGTGGGGTGCTCCAGTGTTACTGGTGAAGAAGAAGGATGGGAGTATGCGGCTCTGTGTGGATTACAGGCAGTTGAACAAGGTTACAATAAAGAATAAGTACCCATTGCCGAGAATTGATGATCTCATGGATCAGTTACAAGGAGCTGGAGTTTTCTCCAAGATTGACTTGCGATCCGGTTATCACCAGATAAGGGTGAGGGGCGAGGATATCCCTAAGACCGCTTTCAGGACTCGTTATGGTCATTACGAGTACACTGTGATGTCCTTTGGGTTGACGAACGCTCCTGCGATATTCATGGATTACATGAATCGAGTTTTCCGTCCGTTTTTGGATAAATTCGTTGTTGTCTTCATTGATGACATACTGATTTATTCCAAGACTGAGGACGAGCATGCGGAACACTTGAGGACCGTATTGCAGATTCTAAAGGAGAAGAAACTTTATGCCAAACTGTCTAAGTGTGAGTTTTGGAAGAGTGAGGTGAAGTTTTTGGGCCATGTGGTGAGTAAGAAGGGAATAGCAGTAGATCCAACTAAGGTGGAGGCGGTGATGGATTGGAAACAACCAACCACTATAACAGAGATAAGGAGTTTTCTGGGTTTAGCTGGCTATTACCGAAGGTTTATCAAGGGCTTTTCACAGATAGCTTTGCCAATGACGAAGTTAACCCGAAAAGACACTCCGTTTGTTTGGACTCCTGAATGCGAGGAGAGCTTTCAGACATTGAAGAAAAAGTTGACTACTGCACCTGTGTTAGTGTTACCCGAGCCGAACGAGCCTTTTGAGGTGTATTGTGATGCCTCATTGAAGGGTTTAGGGTGCGTGCTGATGCAGCATCGTAATGTGGTGGCGTATGCCTCACGACAGTTGAGACCTCATGAGGTTAGTTACCCTACGCACGATTTGGAACTCGCTGCGGTCGTGTTTGCCTTGAAGGTGTGGAGGCATTATCTCTATGGGGTTAAGTTCCAAGTTTTCTCTGATCATAAGAGCTTGAAGTATCTCTTTGATCAGAAAGAGCTCAATATGAGGCAGAGGAGGTGGATGGAATTGTTGAAGGACTACGACTTTGAGTTGAATTACCATCCGGGAAAAGCGAACGTAGTGGCGGATGCGTTAAGTCGGAAGTCGTTATATGCGGCTTGGATGATGCTTCAAGAGGAGAAGTTGCTCAAGGGATTCGAGAGTCTGAATATTGGTGCTCGAGAAGTATCCGGAACCTTGTGTTTGAGCCGATTAGAAATCTCAAGTGATTTTAAGTCCGAACTCCTAAAGGCTCATCAAAATGATGAAGCATTATGGAAAGTGTTACCGGCCATTGAGCAAGGGAAACAGTGGAGAGTGTCGGAAGAAAAAGATGGGTTATGGAGATTCAAGGGTAGAATCATTGTGCCGGATGTCGGCACTTTGAGGCAAGATATTTTAAAGGAGGCACACAAAAGCGGATTCTCCATTCACCCGGGAAGTACTAAGATGTACCATGATTTGAAGGCGATGTTTTGGTGGCCGGGTATGAAGAATGATGTGGCGGAGTATGTTTCAAAGTGCTTAACTTGTCAAAAGGTAAAGATTGAACATCAAAGACCTTCCGGGATGTTGCAACCTTTAGAGATTCCACAATGGAAGTGGGAGAGTATTGCAATGGACTTTGTGTCGGGATTGCCAAGGACTAGAGCTGGTTTTGATGCTATCTGGGTGATTGTGGACCGACTGACGAAGTCAGCTCACTTTTTGCCCATTCGGATGACTTACACCCTTGAGGAACTAGCACGGTTGTACATAAAGGAGATTGTGAGACTTCATGGTGTGCCTGCTACTATAATCTCTGATAGAGATCCTCGTTTCACTTCAAGGTTTTGGGGTGCATTTCAGAAAGCTTTTGGAACCCGATTAAGCTTGAGCACGGCTTACCATCCTCAAACAGATGGTCAATCTGAGAGGACGATCCAAACACTAGAGGATATGTTGAGAGCTTGTGTTTTGGACCAACCGGCGAGTTGGGATCGGTATATGCCATTAGTGGAGTTTGCATACAATAATAGTTATCATGCGAGCATTGGAATGGCTCCGTTTGAGGCCTTGTATGGGAGGAAATGTCAATCTCCGCTATGTTGGTATGAAGCTGGAGAGAAAAGCTTGTTGGGGCCAGAAATGATAGCTGAGACTACTGAACAAGTCAAGAAAATCCGTGATAGGATGCTTACGGCACAGAGTCGTCAAAAGAGTTACGCCGATCAAAGGCGAAAGCCCTTAGAATTTGAGGAAGGAGACCATGTTTTTCTTAAGGTTACTCCGACTACGGGAGTAGGTAGGGCGATTAAGGCAAAGAAGTTGAATCCTCGATACATTGGTCCATTTCAGATCCTAGAGAGGATTGGACCGGTGGCGTATCGGATGGCTCTACCACCTCGTCTTTCGAACCTGCACGACGTGTTTCACGTGTCGCAGCTTCGGAAGTACACTCCTGATGCTAGCCATGTGTTAGAACCTGAATCAGCTCAGTTAAGGGAAGATTTGACGCTTCCAGTGGCTCCGGTCAGAATTGATGATACTAGTATCAAACGGTTGCGTGGAAAAGATGTTTCACTAGTCAAAGTGGCATGGAGTCGAGGCGGTGTTGAGGAACACACTTGGGAACTTGAGTCAGAGATGCGATCGGATTATCCGCATTTATTCTCAGGTAATTGCATTTGAATTTTGTGGGCAAAATTCCCAATTAGGAGGGTAGAATGTAAAACCCGGTTAATTAACGGCTAATTAACCCATAAATGAGAATTTATTCTAGAAAGCCTAAAATGTGATTTTTATGGCTAAATGTAATAGAGGAGATTGAGACGAGAATTTTGGTACCAATTTTGTAGAATTCGGACCAAGATTGGACCGAACGGGCCAAACCGGGCCAACCGGACCCAAAGTGGGCCCTTGGCCCAACATAACTTAACCAAAACCCTAGTTTTCAGCACTCTCTCTCCTCATTTGTTACACACACAAGCTGAAATGGTGGAGAGGAAGGGAAGAACATTCTCTCAACTTCTCTCTCTCACTTGATCTTCAAATCACCATAACTTTTGATCTAGAGCTCCGATTGCCGCCCCGTTTGCGGCCACGCGTTCACCGCGGAGAGCTCTACAAAACCCATATAATCAATCTTGAGGTAAGCCACACCTTGCTGTTCGAAATCTCAGCCCCTATTTTCGAGTTTCATGGGTTAAATGTTGAGATTTTGGGTTCTTTGATGTTATAGGACCCAACTCTCTTGAAAGAGAAGGTTAATCTTGTCTCCTTGGACCTTGGGTGAGGTAAGGTTCTTAACCCTAGTGTAATTTTGTTGTTTTATGATGTTTGGGTTTTGAGGTGTTGTGTATGGGTATGATGGTTGTGGCTTAGGTTGTGTATGTGTGGATATTGGAGCTTGATTGGTGATTTTGAACAAGCTTGGAAAGGGCTTGGTGGTGAAAAATCTGCTCTTGGAGGTGTTGAGGCCTTGTGAGCTTGAGGATAAGTGGTTTAGAAGTGCTCCGGTGGAGCTTGGGAAATTCGGCTAAGGTATGGTTTCGGTTTCCCGTATCTAATATGTAATGTGGTAGGAAATACTTAGGCTAGAGGCCCTAAGATAGGCATTGAATGATTGATGTTGTTGAATGATTGAGATATATGATGTGGTCATATATGTGATGATGAGTATTGATGCCTTGATAGTATGATGTATGAGAAATATGCATGTTGTGATATATGCTTGATTATTGGTTATGGTTGAATTGTGGGTTGAACCATGTTGATGGTGAGTATGATGTTGTTTGTGTACCATGATGATTTATTGGAATTGGTGTTGTTGAGGATTGGTATGAGGAATAGTATATGATATGTCAATATGTTTGAGTTTGAGCCACTTGGGTGAAGTGGGAGATAATGGTGAAATAGTGATTTTGGTAAATTGTGAGTTATGTGTCAATGTGTGAGTTGAGGAGGCTTGATGTTGAATTTGATGTATTTTGATTGATTTCAAAGAAAAGGGATGAGATTGGCATGTTTTGATTGATTTTGGAAAGAAATGGAAATGGCTTGTTTTGAAAATGGCACTTTGTGGTTTTTATGAAAAACATGGTTTTTGGGCATACTTTGGCGGGACATAACTTGGACTACGGATCTCTATTTTGTACCAAATCTTTTTAGAAATGAAATTGGATCCGGGATGTCCGTGCCGTTCGAAGAACGGACGAAAAATGATTTAAAATGAGGAAGTTATGTCCGTTGGAAGATTGGGGTGTAAGTCTGTGAATTCTGCAGTTTTTAACTTAGAAAATTTTTAGCAGATTGACCCCTTGCGCGTGGGCGCACCTGGCGCGTGCGCGCCGATCTTCCGAAAGTGCCATCCACGCGTACGCGTGATGTGCGCGGGCACGCCGATTGTGCTGCACCCAATGCCCAGCCAATTTCCAGAGAGTTATGCCAGAACTGTGCCGGTGTTGTGCCTGGGGCACGAGAACACCCGCGCGTACGCGAGGTTGACGCGTGCGCGTCGATGGGCAAGTTTGGAATCCACGCGTTAACGTGCATGACGCTTGCGCGTCGATGAGTTTTTGAGGCCATCCACGCGTGCGCGTGGAGTGCGCGTACGCGTGGCCCTGTTTTCATCCCAAAGTTGATATTTGAGTTTTAAAAGCCAAATCTCACACTTCTAAGCCTCCGATCTCACCATTCATGTCTTAAATCATCATAATATGCCTAGCTATCAGAAAGGGGCTAGTGAATGTGATAACTTGCGAGTGAAGCAAGGGAAAAATGTATGATCAATGAGGATCAAGATGATTATGTGAGATGTGGAGGATGGTGGTGGAAGTGTTTGTTATGCCATGGGCCGAAAGGCTGTAATTGTTTATGAAATGGCTGGTTATGGATTTAACCATGAGCCGGAATAGCTGTGTATGCTATGAATATTGGCTGGTTCTGGATTGAACCGTGAGCCGGAATGGCTGATATGGATGTTGATCCATGGATGAGAATTTATGCATGTTGATGCTGAATTATTGATAATTGTGATTTGCACTTCCACTATCTGAGTACGAGTTTCCTTGGGTAGTAGCAGTGGCTAGCCACCACGTGCTCCAGGTTGAGACTCGAAGCTCTGTTAACCCTATGTTGTAAGTGTGGCCGGGCACTGTGAAAGGCCCGGATGAGCTCGAACCCCCGTAAATATTCACCGGTGAGGGTGATGTATATGGATCATGTTTATGATCAAGTTTATAACGAGTATAACTCGAGTTTGGGGATGCACGACAGAGGGACAGTCCAATGGTTAGTGACCAGGACTTGTCGGGTTGGCTCTATAACCGACAAGATGATATCATCGGCCACTAGGGACAGGCATTCATCATATGCATACTATGTGAATTGTTTGAGATCGCCTATTTGACTGCATATAACTTGCTAATTGTCTAAATGTCTTACTTGCTCCTATTTGATATACCTTGTCTGATATAACTGTGTTTGCTATATTATATCCTGCTGGTGGTTGGGAGGTCTGAAGGAATTGGAAAGGGAAGTATTAGTTAGACTGAAGAATCTTTAGTCAGATGCCCTTATATGGTTTAGCTTGTTTATAAGCTTTGATATTATCTGGAGGGAGTTATAGGATTGCCTTTGGCTTTCCTCTATTATTATGTATTATATATGTGGAAGCTGTTACCATGCTGGGGACCTCTGGTTCTCACCCATGCGGATTTTGTGGTTTTCAGATGCAGGACGTGAGGTGTCCCGCTGATGCATGCTGGAGACTTCTATATTGCGAAGATCCTTTGTTCTTGGGGCTATGTTTTGGTTTATATGTTTTTCTTAGATACTTTTATCTCCATTAAATAATACAAACTGTGATGACTCCTCTTATGGGAGAATTTGGAGAATAGGTTTTATGTATTTGTGTCCCTTTGGGTTTCCTTTGGGGTTTTCCTTATTTTATCATATGTATATATTGTTATGCTCGGACCGGTTATCTTCGCAGCCGGATCTTGAGTCTTGATATTCCTGTTTTTGACACTCTTTTGTATATATATAATCTCGCGTTGGTTTATCCTTGTTCGTTACGTTATCGATCGGAGTGTTGCGCTTTTGAGTTGCGGTTTTTGTTTACCACTTATTCTACAAAGGCTCCTAGTTATAATCAATCATTCATACTACTATATGTACTAAATTTTTATTTTAGAGGTCGTAATACCTTGCCATCTCTGAATTATGACTTAAGCATAAGACTCTGTATGGTAGGGTGTTACAATGATCATCTAATCTATTTTCGACGACTTTTTTTCAGTTTCAGTAGAGAAACCTTGAGCGTTCATATTGAAAACAAAAAATTCAAAATATTTTTTCTTCAACATTTATAATATATAACTGCTACGTACACAAAAATCTAAGAGTTCTTAATAACAATAATATTAAGGTAAAAAAACAATGTCATTATGAAGAACTTGCAACTAAGTGAGTATTATTGAATAAAGTTAGTGGATTATACCATTTTTTGGTTATGAGTATATACAAAATATCATATGTTAAATGAATACCTATGCAATAATAATAATAATAATAATAATAATAATAATAATAATAATAATAATAATAATAATAATAATAAGTAAATAAATAAATAAATTTTATCAAATGAAGTATTGAACCAGTAGTTACATGAGTCATAAAAGTAGATATTCTACACGTAACCTATTTGTTTAAATAAAAGTGACAACTTTTTCATCTTGAAAAGCAGGCCTCAAAACAAGGCTTTTAAGGCAGACCTGAACATTGTTTAAGTAAATAAGATTAATTGCACCGAAAAAGATGGAAAGAAAAGGAGATAAAGTGAAAGCACTTGCAATAAAAAGCCTCAGTCTTTGCCTGGTTTGAACTGCACTTCAAAGCATTTCAATTTATGACTTTCTGTCAAGTTATTATAAATAAAAGACGAGATAAAGAAAAAGGGAAGGTAAGGGCAGTGTTTCCAAAAGAAAAAAAAAAGGCAAAAGAGATTTGATGATTTGATCAAATATGCCGGTCTATAAATTGAATAATTTCATAACACTCCGGAACCAAAGAATGCTTTCATAGGTAATAATTAAAAATGTTTCATTCTTAGAACTTATTCAATGCATGGTACTTCTCCTACCTTAATTAAATTGGAAGAGGAATCAAAAATCAAAATCCGACACCAACCCCTATAGGCTCCTTATTATATATGCTACAACTAATATTAATCCGGCTTTGTCTGGTAAATGATTAAAAACATTAAGTTTTTTAAAATTCTATCTTTTAGCTAAACTTTCTCTTTAAATGGATAGTCATGCTATAGAATTTGAATGGCTAAAATTAAGAATTTGAGTTGAATTGGGATACAAAAGAAAGGAGTTAATTTAGAAGGAAAAAAAAAAGATGTTTTAAAACATTTCACATTTTACATTATACGTATCTGATCTTTTACTTATATTATTACTTTTTAATATCTATTGTCAAGTTCTGTTATCTATTTTTATGTTTTACATAATACAAATTGCGACTAATTACTTTATACCCACAAATTTATATATAATTTTATGCACAAATATGCATAAAATTTAATTATATATTCAAGTTTTCAACATATATAATGTTACGCAATTAAAGATAAAAGACACTTTGCGTATGTTACAAAATCGACCTCTATTTATTAGATATTTAATTATGAGAAATACTAAAGGATTATAAAATTTATTAATTTTTGTTATCAATATTAAAAAATATGAGATAAAATATATGATTAAATTACTAAATTAAAAGAATTAGACTAAAAAATTGAGTTAATGAGTAAATGATTATTAAAAATAATAAATTTTGATATTCTTAATATTTTTTCTTTAATTATAATTGTGAATTTAATTTGATTATAATATTTTTTATGTATATACTTTCTGACATTTTTATTATTACTAAATCAAATTTATATGAGAAAGTATGAGGAGACAATAATTTTAGTATATAATGTATACAATAAAATTAAAAATTAGATCTTTAATTTTAAATTTTAAATTTTACAAAATTAGGATTACCATTTAAACTCGTTCACAGTTACGTACAGTTATTCCTAATCTCACTAAAATCTCTAATACACGTCTAAAACTCTCTACCATATTCTCTGGCCCTCACATCACGTTGTTGTACTCCTCGCCGACCATATCGACGCCACCGTAGCCTCCCACCGACACTGCCTCCACCTCCGCCGGTCAGCCCGACGCGCCTCGTCCTTTGCCATTGTTTTTGCGCCACTATCCCAGCAGCCATCATCGCGGACGGCAAGTCCTACTTTCCCGTCGCGCGTCTGTTATGCCAGGCTAGTCTTTCTCACCTGCGCCATTGCAACCCCAACCGACCGTGCCGCCGATGTCACCACGGGTTCCCGCATATGCCGCCAAAAGCTCAGCGGCATCGCTATTTGAATTAATCGTGTGAATATGGTAGATGTAACGCACGCGTACTTGAAGGCAATATCAAATCAAACACTCAATTGCTTATGATTCTTACTCATGTCTCCTCCTCTATTCAAGCTTTTTTTATTTTTTGTTTCTCCAGTTTTATGGTTACATCAAATCATAAGACTCATGTGTCAAATTATACATGTTTTTTAATAAAAATTAAATTGTTGAATGATCATAGTTATTTTTTCTGTTTATTTATCTTCTTCTTCTTCTATTTTAATGGTCAATTTATGATGGTCATTTTAGTAGGTATGCGGATGGTTATTTTAATTTTTATGTAGAATATTTTGATTAGATTGGATTTAGTTATATATAATTAAAATATATTGGATATTCAATTTATTAGGTATGCAGATAATTATTTTTATTCTTAATTGGATGATTATTTTTACTAAGGGTGAGTGGCGTTTGACAAGCCAAGTAGCGATAATAAAGTGAGATGATTATTGATGAAAGTGGGGATGGCCGCCGATTGAAAAAGAAGAGAGTATTGGAATAAAATATTTTGGTAAATTAGGATTTCGGATAGCTATTTTTTTGAAATAATTAACTGAATTTTTTAAAATTTTAAAATTTGAAATTGGGAAATTTAAAATTTAAAATTTGATGTAAAATAACTGAATGAGAATTTTTGAAGTTAGGTAATATGTGAAATGGTTTTTATTATTTATTTTTGTTTGATTAAATAACTAATTTCTTGTACACATTGTCAAGATTTTTCATTGTTTTTTTAGCAGGACTCAATTTATATTTATAATCAAATATCGTGACTAATTGGGACTAATTTTCATCTCCGAAGATTTTGGGTGTCATGCGGCATTATGGAAGTTGGGGAGTGATTAATATTGATATGGAGGTCTCCCGTTTTTTGCATTCTGTGATAGTCTGACGCTGGCATCACGCTCTCTGTGAGATGATGACCTCTTTCCCATTATTACCATGCTTCAAAGTTGCAATATGTTTAACGTTACTCGTTCTTTTATCACTCTTCTCCCATTGTTCCTAATAGGGAGCTACATAGAAGAATCAAAACAAATACAATTAGCAACATTTCCACTACACACTCAATCAAAATCCCAGCAATGACTCCGCCACTCATTTTCCTTTTTTCTTCACCTTCAACCCATTGTTCCTATTTCACGCGACCACGCTTAGAAAAGACCTATTTGTCCTTCTTTCATTCTCACTATGAGGACACAACTTCAATGGCTTTCCAGACAATGTGTTTCCTAAAAATGATTTCTTTGAGAAACTGATCTCGTATCAATTCTTCCTTATTGTATGGTGCCAAGCGAGTTCCGAGAATTAAAAGACCAGTTACAAAATATGTTAGATAAAGGATTCATTCGTTCTAGCGTATCTTTTTAGGAAGTCTCTATTCTTTTCGTAAAGAAGAAGGATTAATCAATGTGCCTATGCCTATGTATAGATTATTGACAGCTTAAAAAATTGACCATTCGCAACAAATATCTGTTTAGAATCGATGTTTTTGTTCGATCAACTTCAAGGAGCTTCATGTTTTTTTTAAGATTGATTTTCGTTCATAGCACCATTAACTAAAGATAAAGCAAGAAGATATTCCCAAGACCACTTTTCATACTCGTTAAGGACATTACGAGTTCATAGTAATGTTGTTTGGATTCATGAATGCTTCTGTATCTTTCATGGATCTAATGAATTGAGTGTTCAAACCCTTCTTAAATCGTTTCGTTATCGTGTTCATAGATGGCATCTTGGTATACTCTAAAAATATAGTGGAATATGAATATCATCTAAGAAAAGTTCTGCGAACTCTGCGAGAGAACTAACTTTATACCAAATTCTCCAAATGTGAATTTTGGTTAGACAAAGTGGCATTTTTAGGACATGTAGTATTGAAAGATGGAATCATGGTGGACCGAAAGAAAGTTAAAGCTATTTAAAAATGTCCAAGACCAATTTTTGTGAGCGAATTGTAGATTTTTAGGTCTAGCAAGTCAATATCGATGATTCATCAAGAATTTTTCAAAAATTTTATCACAACTGACCAAGTTAACCCAAAGAATGTCAAGTGTCAGTGGATATTGGTTGTGAAAAAAACTTCCAGATGCTCAAGACTTGCCTCACTTTAGTACCAGTTCTTGTTCTACCTTCTGGGACTAGAGGTTTTTTCGTCTGCTCTGATACATTTTGGGTTGGCAATAGAAAAAAATACTGAGTACTATCAGATTTACGGCGAAAAATGAAATTAATCCGCTAGTAATAAATTTGCTATCGGATTTTGCGTTGGTTCCAATCCGATGGCATAAATCTTGCCGGTAAATATTTATCGTCAGATTTTGTTATCTGCCGGCAACTTGCGGCGGATTTAGTAGTGACTTTAGTTTTTCAAGCTACGAATATTTGGTGTCAGTTACCGATGGATTTTTTCTGACTGTAACTTTGGTGCCAAATTGTTTTGTTCTCACTTTTTTATCATCGGATATTTTTGTCAGAAAATTTTACGGTAAATTCAATTTTTTAATGTTTTTTATAAAATTAGTGGTGAAATTCTAAATTTTTTATTTAAATTGATTTTTTGTATAATTAGTAGTCAAATTCTAAATAATAGAAGTCAAATATATTAAATTATCAAGTGTACAAATAAAATGAAAAGTTAAATAACAGAGGATATGATACAACCAAACAGTGTATAAAAAACACCCTAGTCACTGAAAGTCATCGTCATCGTCGTCGTCTCGTTGGTCCTGCTGCTGAGGCGACGACCTAGGCGGTGATATCTGTGCCTCTTCATCAGCGCCGCTATCACCAATGCGCATCTGGTATTCGTACAGTGCCATGTGTCGCTCTATCCGCTAAAGCTGCTCTAGCTCCCGCCTCCACTCCAGCCTTAGGTCATCTGTGACTGTCATGCGTGAGAGGATCACCTGATACCTCTTCTCAGACTTCCACAGCTGCTGAGCATGTTGGTGAAGGCTCCGGGTGAGGAGCAGCACATTCGCCCTTAAATCCACGCCGTCCTCGGTATCGACAGCCCGACTGGTGGCAAAGGCGGATGAAAGTCTCAATGTAGAAGCGCGAAGGTTATCAGCGAAGAACGCTCTGAGGCCTTACACGCGATTCTTGTACGGCTCAGATGCGACCTCGCGCCAAACTTGATTAGGATCGACGACTGATACAACAGAGTTGTTGCCGTCGTCTCCATTACGCTGAGACTGTTGAGTTGCGGCCTCCAATCTTTGCATGTAGGACTCTTATATGACACATTTTATTATTAGGGTTGTAGTTAATTTAAAAATGGTATATCACATGATGTTTACTCACATAATGCTCTGGTAGCACGAATTCCCACACTTTCATACTGTTGTACCAACAAGTGCACTAGGTCGTTCAAGTAATACCTGAGCGAGTCAGGGTCGATTCCTCGGAGATTGTGGTTTGAAGCAAGCTATGGTTATCTTACAGGTCTTAGTCTGGCAGATCAGAAGGTTGTTGGATATGGAATTGTATTAGGACTTTTGGATTCAGTAATAGGGATATGTTGAAGGATTGGAGTTGCTTTGCTTTTCTGAATTAACTCTGGTACTACTATCTTCTCTGCTTGTGAATGATCTTCTTCTATGGCAGGCTGTATGTGATCAATGCAATGGGCCGTGGTCATTGATCTCCTCTGCTACAGATTGAACGCCATTGGCCGTGGTCATCCAATCTGATGAAGGGTGAAGCGCAAAGCAGTTCATCCTCCTAGCAATCCCACTCAAAGCGCCACAGACAAGGTCGAATCTTCCGGATCAGAGAATGTTACTTCTTTGGAATCTAGCCAATACCACGGAGACCTTAATCTCCCCAGAAATTGGCTGAACTGATGTCTCGAGAAGTCCCCAACGAAGTCGTGGATTAACCGTCTGAGAGATATATAAACATAGTTGTTGGCTCGTGCTTTCCAGTAACGTATTCATACGAACCCAAGTAGACGCGGGTATTTGTCAGGCACGTTCGTCTTAATGTGATGAACATAGCTAATTTGTCAGATCATCCTATTCACCACAATGAAGATCGGATATACATCTTAGAAACAGATCAAACAAGAATCGGAGAAGAAATAGTAATACTTTTATTAATTCATAGGACTCAGCAGGACTCCTCCCCTCAACATAGGAGGTTTAGAAACTCAAGCTGAAGTAAAAACACAAAAATAATGTGTGTAGGTTCAAAATATGATCCAAAATCTCTAAATTACATAAAATAAATCCCTTAAATACTAAACAGATGACTAGTAAGGGTGAAACAGTCTTTTTAGTGCTAAAATTCATTTTTGGGGCCCACTTGGTGAGTGTTTGGACTGAGTTTTTATGAGATCCACGTGCTATGGGGTCTCTTGGGCATGGAACGCCAGCTAGGGGGTCTTCTTTGGGCGTTTGTACATTGGTCTCTACTCTTTGGGCGCTGGATGCCTGGAAGGGGGCAGGAAGCTGCCGTTGGACGCTAGTTTTGGGCCTTCTAATCCGAAGAAAAGTATGAACTATCATATATTGCTGGAAAGATCTGAAAGTCATCTTTCCATAACCGTTGAGAGCACTTCATTTGAACTTCTGTAACTCCAGAAAAGCTCTTCCGAATGTAGGCAGGTCAGATCCGAACAGCATCTGTAGTGCTTTCTCTGTCTCTGAATCAAACTTCTGTTACAACTCCTCAATTTCAGCCAAAAAATACTTGAAATTGTACAAAAAACAAAAAAATTATAGTAGAATCCAAAAATGTGAATTTAACACTAAAACCTATAAAAACTTAATAAAAACTAAATAAAACTACTAAAAACTATATGAAAGTGATGCCAAAAAGCGTATAAAATATCCGCTCATCACAAAGCGTTGCTTCTCCCCAAGCAACTAAAAACACAGTAGGATAAAAAGAAAATTAAGATACAATAAATTTCTAAGTTTCAAATGAAGCTTAGTTAAAATCAGATGAGCGGGTCTTAGTAGCTTTTTGCTTCTTAACAGTTTTGGCATCTCACTATCCATTGAAACTCAGAGATATTGGCATCCTTAGGAACTTAGAATCCAGATGATATTATTGACTCTCCTAGTCAAGCTTATTTTAATTCTTGAACACAGCTTTCTGAGTCTTTGCCATGACCCTAAGCACTTTGTTTTTCAGTATTACCACCGGATATAATAATGCCACAGACACTTTAACTGGGTGAACCTTTTTAGATTGTGACTCATCTTTGCTAAAGTCCCAAACTAGAGGTGTCCAGAGTTCTCAAGTACACTCTTTTTACTTTGGACTATGACTTTAACCGCTCAGTCTCAAGCTTTTCACTTGACATCTTCACGCCACAAGCACATGGTTAGAGACAGCTTGGTTTAGCCGCTTAGGCAAGGATTTTATTCCTTTGGGCCTTCCTATCCACTGATACTCAAAGTCTTGGGTCCTTTTACCCTTGCCTTTTGGTTTAAAGGGTTACTGACATTTTCAATCTACCCTCATTTTCCTGCATTTTTTGCAGTAATGGATTTTTCTGCTTTTCATTTTTTTTTCGCCATTTTTTTTCTTGCATGCATATATTTTTTTCTTTTGCAACATGTTTTTTCTTTTGCTTTTTGCTCCTTTTTCTTGCTTCAAGAATCAATTTTCAGATTTTTCAGATTATCAATAATACTTTTCCTTTTTCTTTATTCTTTCAAGAGCCAACATTCTAAAATTCCAACTTCAAATATGCACTGTTTAATCATACATTCAGTAAACAAAAGTAAATGACACCACATCAAACTAATTAAACTAATCTTATTTTAAACTTAAAATTCATACATCTCTCAATTCTTTTTAATAAAAATTTTCATTTAAGCAATGTGAGAGATGTATAAAAAATTTTACAACTTTTTAAGACATCAATGCAAATGATCATGCAACTAGGACAAGAGAATAGATAAATAAATAGACAGGAAATAGAAAAATAACATGAAAGAGGTGTAAAGAGAACGAATCCACCTTTAATGGTGAGGCCTAGTACTCCTCCTTGAGGATCCAATGTACTGCTTAATCTCTTCTATGTCATCCCTTTGCCTTTGTTGCTCTTCCCTCATAGCCCTTTGGTCTTTCCTAATGGCCCTTTGATCTTCTCTTATTTCATTGAGGGTGGTGGCATGTCCTTGATGCTCTATCCTCAATTGCTTCATATTAGTGATCAATTCTGCAAGAGAAGTTCGCCATTGATCCCAATAGCTTTGGGGAGGAAAATACATCCCTTGAGGCATCTCAGGGATCTCATGATGAGGCGGATGCACAGGCTCTTGTGCATGCTCTCTGGTTTGCTCCATTCGCTTCTTAGTGATGGCCTTATCCTCCCTAATGGAGACATATCTATTTATGACAATTTCAACTGAATTGCATAGATGTCAGATGAGGTAGGAGAATGCTAACCTTGCATTGGTGTGAGGCTTCTCAGCTACATTGTATAATTCTTGAGGAATCACCTTATGTACTTCCACCTCAGTTCCAATCATGATGCAATGAATCATGATGGCTCTGTCAACAATCACTTTTGATCAGTTTCTAGTAGGGATGATGGATCTTTGGATGAATTCCAACCACCCTCTAGCTATGGGCTTTAGGTCAACCCTTCTTAGCTGAATGGGCTTGCCTTAGGAATCCCTTTTCTACTGTGCGCCTTCTATCCAGATATCTGAGAGCACTTGATCCAATCTCTGATCATGGTTGACTCTCCTAGTGTAAGGATGAGGATATCCTTGCAATAGGGGCAAGTTGAACGCCAGCCTCACACTTTTCGGGCTGAAATCTAAGATTCTTTCTCGGACTATGGTGATCCAATTCCTTGGATTTGGGTTCACACACTTGTGTCATGGTTTTGGTAACCCATGCATTAGTATAGAACTCTTGCACCATGAGAATTCCAACATATTAGATGGGATTGGTTAGGATTTTCCAACCTCTTCTCCGGATCTCTCTTCAGATTTCTGGATACTCATTCTTCTTGAGAATGAAAGGGACCTCAGGGATCACTTTCTTGTCAGCCACTACTTCATAGAAGTGGTCTTGGTGGGTTTTGGTAATGAATCTCTCCATCTCTCAAGATTCAGAGGGATTGGCTACTGCCTTTCCTTTCCTCTTCTTAGAGGAGTCTCCAACCTTGGGTGCGATGAATGGTAATGGAAAGAGAAAAAAAAGCTATGCTTTTTCAACACCAAACTTAAAACTTTGCTCGTCCTCGAGCAAAAATAAAAGAAGAAGAATAAGAATAGAGTAGAAGAAGAAGAAAATAGAAAGAGGAAGAGGGAGAGAGAGGGCTCGGCCTTGTGGGTGTATTAGTGTATGAGAGGTGTGTGTATGAAGGGTGATGGAGATGGGTATTTATAGGAGTGGGTAGGGCTTGGGTTCGGCCATAGGGTGGGTTTTGGGTGGAAAATTTGATTTTGAAGTGGGTGGGGGTTGGTGGGAGTTATGATGGATGTGGGGAAGTGGTATGGATTTGATTGGGCTAGGGTTTATGGGAAAGTGTGTACGGGGAAGTGTGAAAGTGAGTGGGGTAGGTAGGGTGGGTGAAAGATGCTGTGGGATCCACTAGTCCTGAGATGCTAGGGAATCCAGTTTTTCTGCTTCTCTGCACTTGCGTTTGAACGCCCAGGGACTGCTCCCTGGTTGGCATTCAACGCTAGCAATGCTCCCCTCTTGGGACGTTGAACGTCCAGTGAGGGTTTTCTCACTGGCGTTCAACTTTGACACTCCATCCAGAGTGCTCTGTTTTCACTATTGTGAATTCTGTCTCTTGACTGATGCACATGATCGTGACTCTAACAACTGAAAGAAAAATGAAAAATAAGCAACTCCTCGGTGAGTTGCTTTGATGGTGACAGAGCGGAGGATCTTGGATATGTTTTGGAGTCTTTTTGCTCATTTTATTTAGATCTCTCATCTTTTGTATTTATTTTGCCTAGAGGCTTACTTTGAGAGAAAAACTTGTATAAGCTGTTTTTAACTTTCAGAATTCTATATCATCTGTATATAGCTAGTTGGCTTAAACTCCGCGAGCCGTAGCTAGATCTTTATGCTATTATACTCTGATATTTTATTATATTATATCTATATCTTGTGCGATAAGTTTGTAGCTTCGTGAGTACATTTTGTGCTTTTTAAATCCTGTTTTTAAGCTGTATCCTTCATTGGGATTCTAGAATATATTAATTCTTTCTATATATTATATGTATAAGCTTTAGAATTGTCGTAACCTTTGATTAACCTTTGCTTTACGACGCAAGGTAAGGCTTAGGGTAATTAGGGTGTTACAAGGCTCTCTCCCTCGCACCGGCGTCCTTGTCTCTCTCTGTTTCCCTTAAGGCTGCAAAGGCACTCTCTCTCTCTCTCTCTCGCTCTCTCTCTCTCTCTCTCTCTCTCTCTCTCTCTCTCTCTCTCTCTCTCTCTCTCTCTCTCTCTCTCTATCTCTCTCTCCCCCCTCTCAGGTCTGTGGCGGACGGCGGTGAGGTGTCCCTGTCCTCTACCGGAAAGGTCCTTCCTCCCTGTAGCGGCGCTTATGCTCTGAGAAGAATTTTCGCTGCTTCTGCTCCGCGACAAGGAATCTGTTACGATGCCAACCAGCTCCTCCATTGCAAGTTAGTCATTTCTACTATTCAAATTGATAAAATTGCTATGAAATTGGGGTTTAGGGTATGGATTCTGTTACTGTAAAATTGGGGTTATGGTTTGGAATTGATTAATATGAAATTGGTTTTAGTATTTGGACTCTGTTACGTTGAAATTGAGTTTAGAGTTTGGAATTCATTATTGTGAAATTGGTTTTAGTGTTTGGATTCTATTACTTTGAAATTGAGTTTAGAGTTTGGAATTGATTACTGTAAAATTGGTTTTAGTGTTTAGATTTTGTTAGCTTTGCTTATCCTGCATCTTTTTTTCGCTCTTTTTAACCTAATTTAAATTTTACTCTTTTTTTTCCTTGAACTTCTTCTATGCTTACTGTTTTGTTATGATTTTATTTCAGACTAAGCAAAACTCATGTCATAGTATATAGTTTCAAAAGAGCAATAGCCGTGGTAAACCTTTTTCGAAATAAATAAATTATTATTTTTCCATGTTGATGTTTTAAATGAGTTTGTGTTTTCTTGTTTAGTTTCGTAAGAATATTTTTCTTGTTGGGTTGGGAAGCCTTACCTTAATAGATGATCAGATTGCCTCTAAGAAAGCGTTCTCATCCAACTTTCTCATCCCTCCAAATGAGAATGTCTATGGTGGCAAGATCCTTGCTCAACTTTGTTGTGATTCTCTAAGACTTGAATCCTATGATTCAAGTTTTCAGCTCGAAAGGTTTTTCTCTAACCCTATCCTTGCCTTACTCCTTCTGTATTGTGATTTATTTATGCTTTTTTTGCCATCATTTCTTTTGTTTGTATTACTTTCACGTGATTTATAGTTTCAATGTAGAATCCTTCAACTTTAATGTTGTTATTGTCAGTTCTTGTTTACTTCTAGCCAAAATAATGTTACATCTTTAAAAATTCTAATCAGTAATTGCAATATTATGCAAACTCAATTTATTCATTATCTATTAATGTTCTTGTTTTCATTTATTCCTCTAGATATGTTTCTTTAGACTATCCAAAGAATTAACTCCTAACTCGAATACTTATCTTATAGGTTTGTATCTTAAAATTTAGCTTAAATTATTTTCATGTGCAGCTTGTTGGCAACTCATATCTTTATAAAAGTTTCATATTGATATGAAATCTACTTATATACTAATTATATTGAACTCATTATTCTAAAGTTGTTTTAAGGCTTAACAATTTGCTTATGGATCATTATATCCAAAGGTCAAAATTATTTTATATTGACTTTTTCTATGGAATAATTGACAATGAAATCCTCTTCAGACATATTTTATAATCTCAAATAATGGTTTAGTTGTCTTTCCATTGGTATCTTGTTTCTTCTTGTGTTATATTTAAGTGATATTATTGATTTGCTTGACCAAATTAATATTAACTATTATGACCTAGCTATTAATAAGAAACTGCATAAGAAAAATCACTAGTAGTTATCTTTCTTTCCATCTTTTTCTCTCTTTATTAGTAAGCATTATTAGCATTACGCTTAGCATATTTAATTTGTTAATTTTTTGTTCCCAAAAATATCATTATGAAGAAGAGAAAGAATTTAATCATACAATTTGTGAAGATCAAATACTAGAGAGTACAAATCACTAATTTGTGAAGATGATGAGTATCTTATTTTATTTGACTTATAAAATCTCTTTTATAGGTCACAAATATGTATGAATTTTACATAATACCTTATAAATCAAATTTAATATTTAATGTTTAATTAGTTTTCTTTATTGATATTAAATTAAAAAAATAATTGAAACTAATTTCAATGCAATATTAAAAAAGTATTGTAAATAAAGAAATATGTAATTATAAAAAATTGTTGTCAAAAGTCATAAATTAAAAGGCAGCAGTGTTAAAATCATTGTCAAAGACAGCTACAAAATGACAACGGTATAAAAATCATTGCAAAAAAAAAAAACAAAGGCAACGTTTTTAAATAATTGTTTTTGTGAATAATCAAACTACAACAGCTTAAAATCGTTACCTATCTAGTTATGGTTTTAAACTGTTACATTATAAAAGAGAACAGTTTTAAACCGTTGCCTATCCAGTAACAATTTTAAACTGTTCTTTAAAAATTGTCAAAACAGTTGTCTATGTCTGTAATTAAAGTAACGGTTTTTTTGGTTGTCGTTACCTTAAATAAAAAATTATTGCCTATAAATGTTGACAACAACCGCATATACCACATGTTAAAAATCGTTACCAAAATGTTGCCTAAAATTTTAAGAACAGTTTTCAACCATTGCAAAAACCCAAATTTAATTTGTTGTAGTGAATAGATATCAAAACAAAGAAGAGGAGCTGGCTTTGGATTCAAAGGATGAAGATGTGAAGAAGATGTTAAAGATAATTGCTGAGATGAAAGAAGAGTTAAAGAGCATTAGAAAACGAATAGAGTGTATTTGTTTATAAATGGGGCTATACTTTGTTTTGTTTATTCACACCATGCATAATACCACTTTGGCAAATAACCTGCATAGCTATCAGCTAATACTAACTAAAATATTAAAGAGATGACGAAAAAATGAAAACGATTAACGGAACGTGATATTTATGTGTGTACATGATTCATTTGTTTACAGTATAAAATTTTATGTGTACTTTTATCTATATAAAAATAATTATTTTTAACGTCGTAAAAATTATTTATCTTTCGTCTATTGTACCTGCCCAATTCAAATATAATTTTTTGGATTAATAAAATTTATTATACAATATCAAATTCAAAATGAACAAAACACAAATATTCTAGAATATTATATATTACTTGTCAATTTGTATATATTAGATAAATTATAAATATCCTAAAATATAGAATTTCTATATATAATTACTATCTTATATATGTAACTAAACAGGTAGCTGGGGACAAATGGACGATACATATCACGCTTTGAAAACATATTTCTATATGTATATATATAATATAAAGTCATCATTAAAAAAAAAATACAATTACGTATATAATATGTGTAAAATACTATGGTAACTCATATTTCATCCACCATTGAATAAAATGTAAAACATATTTAAATTGTGTATAAATGATTACACCTGCAATTCAGTAGCAGATAAAGTATAAACTAACATGAGTATATATACACGTATAACACAACTCTTTAATTATAAGCTCTCGTGTAATAACGTGTGAGCACGAGAAATAGGTGCTGGATTAATTGGCTTCTAAGATTTCAGTCCCATGTAATAAATTCTCTTTGCCTTTAGTTTCTATTCTCTCCAAAATATCAACATTTGATGATCATATACAATGTTATCATGTATCATGTATCATGCCAATGTAGCCCAAATAGGACTTACTGAAGCCTCATTATTATTTGACTCATCAATTCTCGGAATCTTCGGAACCAAGAAACATTTACTTGATTTCTGTTCATCAATGAAAACAGTACTGTGATCTCTACTATGCTTGCCAAGTATTGGAGAATTCCGGTTGCCGGAATAGCAGCTATTGTTATTACTAGTGGACGAAGAAGGCGATGAACGGCTATGATTGGATCCTATTGACACATTCCCCGGTGCAGGTCCAGGTGCGACCCACATAGGTGTTCCACCCCAGTATGGCCCTGGAACAAGATGAACTGGAATTGTTGCTGCTGCCACCATTGGTGTTGGACACCATTGAATTGAGTTTGGACCATGTTGTGGAACAACATTGTTCCAAGGCATAACCCATGGAGGAACAGGGTAACATTGCAACAATTTTGATGCGTTGTTGTTGTTGTGTTCTGAAGAAGATTCATTATTATTGTTAGTACACAACGATAATGATTCCTCCTCAGATTCAGTACAATAAATGATAGACGAATTTTCATTCACAATTCCTCTTTCCTGACCAAATTCCAACACGGTACCACTAGCATTGTCACTATTATTATTTTTTGACGATGAGTTTGTGGATTCTGGAACTCGGGTGGCCGCGGCTGCGGCTGCGGCCGCGGCTACTAGGACACTGCGGAACTGTGAAGCCAAGTGCTTGTGCTTCCTTCTGCCGGCGCCAACGGGGACATTCCTCATTGTTCCGCCGGCTGTCCAGTAGCGCTGGCAGTTCTTGCAGAAATGGCGCGGTTGGTTGACGTTGTAGTTGTTGAAGTAACAGAATTTTGTGTCCATGCTCTTGCATCTTGGACACTGAATAATCTTGTCTGGTTTCTTCATGGTTTTGTCTTCTTCATTTGTTGCTTCATCATTATGTTGCGAACCTTTTTTATCATCCCTTGAATCTGAGGAACTCATTTCTTGCTCTGGGTCCTAATAAAGCAAATCACAATAGACAGAAATCAAATCAAACATCATTATGATTTGAGAATATAAAAAATAATAGACAAGCAAGGCATGCATCTTTTATTTATGTTCATTTTTTATCCAAGACTATAAAATCTTCAGTAGGTTTCTTTTTATCTTTCACCGTCCACAACTCGTTTAAAAAATAATTTAAAAGAAAAGTGTAGGAGCCAACAATTTTATTGCATTTTGACCAGTATGTAACTAACAGAGAAATGTGAGCCATTAGATGAAATCTCATACCAATCTTACACCATCAAATCATCATTGATGGCTACCAATCACAAATATTGCTGCCCCTAGCATTGTCCTAATTTAAATTATATACATTTATACAGAAATATATTATGATTGAATTTGATTATATAAATAATATTTTTTAACAGGAAAATACATATTATTATAACTCGTTGAAATACATATGTTACTTTTTATAATTTTTTCTATCCATCTTTTTTAAATATTTTATCGGATCTATTGTTAAGAATCAAATTTAATCTTAAACTAATTTGATAAAAATCGAATAAGATCTTGTTGATCCAACATACAATTAACATATGTATTTTGAAATTATATATAGCAAACTAATAAAATCTTATATTTAAAGATTAATTTTAATAAATATTATATAAAATATATATCAAAATAAATTATTATGAAACAAAAATAACATCATATAATACAAAAAATATTAATTAAAATTAATTTCACTAAAAATATATATTTTAGTTATAAAATATGACTTTAAACTAAATCGAATTTACTTGAGCCATAATTTGGATTTGCCCAAAAATAACACCGAATAGAAAAAACAAAACTAAACTCATTAAAATATACTTAAAATTCGGAGTAAATTTATGATGGGATATGATATTGGAAAGCCCTTGTGAATATATTACCTATGTAGCTCTGACTCAATTTTGCTTATATCATGTGCATGGAAAATGGATATATACCAATCATTTGACTAAATATTTGTGTATAAATGCCTTTGCACTTTGCAAAAAACTATGTATAATCAAATTCTTAATCTTAGAACACGTTAAGCCATGATATACAACATGATTCCACAAAGACAACCTGATCTATATGAACCTGAAGTCTAAACATGACAAAAACACGTAAATATTCTTGTTCTTAATAATAAATCCTTTGAATTTAAGAAGGCTTTGAAGCTTGAAATGAATTCTCATAATCAACAAGGATATAATAACAAGAACCTCGTAAACATTCACACATAGTATACAGCCAAATTTAATAATACCACAAAAAAAATGAAAAAAAAAAGCATAATTATGATTTATGAATAAGAGAGCAAAAATAGTTACTAATATATAATATTTTTATATGTATGTACCATGATGTGTCTAGAGATGGCTGGAATCTGAGATTCAGGCAATGGAATCTTTCTTCCAAATAGCATGATACCTTGATCATTCTCTTGAGTCTTAGACATGATGTTGATGTTGTTGTTTGTTATTGTTGGTGCTGCACACTATATGTATATATATATATAGAGAGAGAGAGAAAGAGAGAGAGAGATGAAGCGAGTTCCACACTTGAAAAAACACAAGAAAACCTATAATATACAACACATAAGAGAGAATGAAGAATAAGATATATATGTGTGGTTAAAATAAAAGGCTAAAAGGTTGAAAAAAGGAAAAAGAAAAAGATGAGGCTCTTTTTCTTTTTGTGTATGTTGCCATACAATACAAGACAACTTTTCATGGGGGAGAGATAGAGGACTTCAGAATTCCACTAAAGAATCCATTCCCCTCTCTGAAGAAAAAGGCCCCCCCTGCAAAAAGCACAAAGAACGTGAGGCATCAGCCATCAGAGACACAATACAGTACTATATATTATTTATTATTATTCAATATTTTAATATATTCTTCTTCTTCTTCTTTCCTTTTTTTTCCACCTAAAAGCTTTCTTTTTCCCTTTCTTTTCTCACACACACTTTTCCCATCTTTTCTTTTTCCTTTTCAATTGAAAAAGGTATTAGACAAGTATTCTTTTGAGAAAACAATTTCTTAAAAACATAACTATAAGGTCAAATGAAATTGGTGTTTCCTACAATTTGGTGAATTTGATGTTACATAGATATATAGTTGAAGTAGATGATAGATGGAACGACAGATACCAAGCGAGGGAGCAATATTCATGTTTAAATTTTAGCTTCAAGGAATATTATTCATATTTAGTTTGATTATAGTTTGAATATTATTGTCTCTCTAGGAAAAACACCTCAGAAATGGGGGAAAATGAAATTATAAGTTTATATTAGAGTATAAGGTAAATTACACTACAATTTGGTTGATCTATTTGTGAAGGGGAATAGAAACTCCTCTATACAAAAAGGGATTTGATGTATAACTTTTATATTTTTTAAAATATCATTTTTTTATATATAAGCATCAAAATGTTTTGTCAAGTTTAAAATTTAAACTAAAACTTACTTATTAAGATAACAAAATGTGTCATATTTTACATATTGATAAGTAGAAAACAGAAGCAAAAAACAAAAACAGAAACAAACTCAGAATCCGAATCAGAAGCACAAAAAAATTGAAATCAGAATCAGAAGTAGAAGATCAAATTAGAAGTTGATGAAATTAGAAGAATCAGAAATAGAACCCTAGAGAAGACCAGCGGCAAGGACCAGAAGCACCGACGACAGCGGCGGATGGAAGACGTGAATCCTTTCAGCTCGTGCATCCCCCCTCTCTCTCTCTCTCTCTCTCTTCGTGGTCAGTGACGGTAACTCAACGGTGACGACGAGCCCAGTACAACGACAACAGCCTCCCTTCCCCACCTTCCCTTCCCCTTTCTTCTTCCTTCCCCATGAGTGATCCCTTCCCCCTTTAACCTGTTTACTTTCTTTTTTTTTTGTTTTAGTTAAGAGTAATTTAGTAATAAAAATTAAAATTTTGGTAAAAAAGATGATTTTAGAATTAAGTTAAATCTTAGAAACGATTTTATAAGAAAAAAATAGTTGGGATAAAAAAAATTTTCAACTCTTATTTTAAAAATCAAAATCGTACTTAATCAATTTAATAAAAAAAATATTAAATAATCATCAGAATTTATTATTTTTTATTATTAGTTAGTCATTAATATTTAAAAATATAGGATAACATATATTTTTTGAGTACTTGATTAAAGAAAACTAAAAAAATTAAATCGATAGCTAAATATAATGACTAAAAATAATATAATAAATTCTGATATCTTTTAATATTTTTTTAATAAATAAAAAAATAAGTTAGCAGGGAAACTATATATGCATCCACTTATTAGAGATTAATTACCTCCACCGGACGTTCTCCTTATACCGTTATCTATCCGTCATTAGTAACTAAGGGGAGATAAACTTATAACTGTATTACAATTATTGAAATTGCAAAGATTTGTTAATTGCTAACAAAATATAACTAAAAACAACCATTATGTTTGTGGCTGCATCATAAAGTTCGTTAAATATATAATTATTTATGTACTTTTGTTTATTATAGTTTTTTAAATGAGTAAGTTTATAATATTAAAACTTCTATAATTATAAAGTTTAAGACTGGATCATTTTTATTCTCAAAAAACAAAAAAAAATTAATATAAGACATAAAAAAAACAAAAAGGCCTGTACATAACCTAAATTAAAAAAAAAGTCATTTGCGTAAAATATACTTAATAATTTGTATACAAATAACACATTTATAATTATTAAATTTATATGAAAATGTATTTATATCTTTGTTTTCAATTTTTATTAAAATATATCTAATATATAAATTAAAATAATTAGATTTTTATTTAAATAGTTAAAACTAAATATATCTAATTGCATATTATTGCGTTTTGTTGCTGAAAACTGATTGTTAATAGAGAATGAATTATAGTGGTTGCATGTAACTCTAGATTCTTGAAAGTGAAGTCAATCTGAATTTCTATGAACAAGGAATTAGGTCAAAACTAGACTCTCAAATTAACCATCAATTACTTATTCTTGCTCCTCTAGAAGGCATTTAGATGAGGTTTGGATGACTGAAATTGGGCGAGGGCGATTTGAGAATTTAGGTTATATAGAAAATGAAATTCTGCATAATTATATTATTTTTGGATGTGACCAATTTCGTGTTAAAGCTAGAGATATTTATTAGGACTCCACCAAATTTTATATGATTATAATAAAATTAGAATTAACTATATGCATAATTAAAGTATGACTGTCAAACTGAATTTTAAAATTGATTTTTTTTTAAATAATGTAGTAATTTCGTGAGTGTATAAATAATTCTATAATGATCCAAATGTATATATGGGACTAAAGGAAAACCTAGAGTGCGTATATTTGATTGAGTTTAAAGTTGAGAGAATTCCAAAAAGGATTAATCTCTACGTATAAGTATTTTGCGTTTACAAGCTTTATAAGTCTGAAGAAAACGAAACTTAATAAATGCGTTATTTATGTTACGTGCCTCTTTAATAAACTTTTAAATCAATTCAAATTAATTAACGCACAAATATATAACTTTCATTTTTCAAAAGTCGTTTCTTTTTTTAAATTTCTTGCCAAATTTGTTGGATCTCCTTCTTACTTTTTTTTTTTCGATTTTCATAGTTTCTAAAATCAAGCTTTGAAATTATTTTGAAGATAATGGAACTTCAGAAATACACCCAAACGATTAAAGAAATACACCCAAACGATTACAGAAATACCCTCAAACGATTACCAAAATACACCCAGTGGTTACAGAAAGAATTACAGAAATACACTCAAACAGTTACAAAAATACACCCAAAGAATTATAGAAATACACCCAAAAGGTTTAAGAAATACACCCAAAACATGGGGGAGACAGTATATTTCTTCTTAAAATCTTTTAATGTTTTGCAGGTTAAGGATAAGGCACATGGCAGAGACAATCTAAAAAAAAAAAAAACCTAGAAGAACAGTAAAACAGTACCTTGGATAATGTTTCTTCATTTTTTCTGGTGATTTTTTATAGAGATTTGTATCTTTTTTTCTTGATTTTTTTACTCTTCGTGAGGAGTTGGAACGTATCTTTTGTTTCGAATGCCGCTTGAATCTTGACAGTTTGCATTTTGATTGAGGAAGAAGAGGAAGAGTGCGGCATAATGAACTCGTGCGTTGGACGCTCGATTTTAAAGGAGTGGTGCGCGTTTTTTTTCTTGGACTTGGACCAACTTGTATAACTTGTAAGACAAAAAGGCTTGTATGTGTAGCAGGCCTCATAAATATAGAATCAGTTAATAAATATATATATCCGCCGATATGAATAAATATCGGTATTCTTTGGTAAATTTAGTTTTGTTAATGCTTCATCGTATATCTTTTATCGTTATATTGCTAATGTCATTTATATTAGTAACTCATATATATTATTACTTATGTTTTAATATATCCAATTTTCATAATTATTCATTTAGAATATTTATAATTTGAATCGCTCGCTCAACAGTTTAGTTTCATGACACCCAATCCCTTACGTGTCACCAAACTATTCAAAACCATCCTTATCATTTTAATCACCATCATCAGCATTTCATCTTCTTCTTTTAACGTTACAAGAAGAAAGAAAAAGAGAGAGAGAGAGAGAGAGAGCGAATGTAAATTCTATAGAATCCGAGAACTCCCGACTTCAATTTCTTGAGATCCATAACTTTAATAAAAAATCTAGTCCGATAAAAGTGTCCGTATCCTCCTCCTCTACACATTGACGTCACTTTTGTTCGATAGAAGTTGTCGGTGACGTAACTCCCCTTTTTCTTGATTTCGACCAATTGGAGTTATAAGAGGCATAGACGATTTCTGACATTTTTTTCTTCAGTAGCTCGGTCAAAAATTTTCTCCGAAATTTCCGTTGTTTTGATTTTGTACGGACGTAGAGTTTAGTAATTTTATAATAATTAAATGTGAATTTGATAAGTGAATGTTAGTTTGATTGATTATTGTTTGAGTTTGATTAAGTTTATGTTGAATTATTGTTGTTTGCTTGAGATTTTGGTTTGGCTATATATGAACAACTAGTTAGGGTGTTTTGATTATTTTGAAGCTATTGTGATGTGGTATTTTGAGATAAATTTGACGAGGTTTGATAGCTGCAAGATTAAATTAAAAGCTGTGAAAAATCAGTTATCAAAACTGTTGAAAAATCAGTTAGAAATCAAGTAATTTAATTTTGATGAACTTTTGATGAGTTTGATTTGATTTTTTGAAAAACACAAAACCCTCATACTTTGACTATTTTGTGGCCAAAATATAATTAAGAAAGAGTTTTGGAGGTGGAAATTAAATAAAAGAAAGTTTGTGAGTTAAAATAGAATTTTTAAAAATTTAGTGATTAAAGTGTAATTTCTAAAAAGTTTGGGAGGTCAAAATAAATTTTCAAAAACTTTAAAAATTATATTAGCTGATTTTGAATTATTAAAGAAAATGATTTGGTTTTGAAAGCGGTTGGATTTTGAGTTGGTTTGATTTTGGAAGGGACCAATTTAAGATTGGTTTTGTATCACCCTACCATATAGAGTCTTATGCTTAAGTCATAATTCAGATATGGCAAGGTATTACGACCTCAAATGTAAAAATTTAGTACATATAGTAATGTGAAAATGTTTATAACTAGGAGCCTTTGAAGGAAAAAGGGGTACACAAAAATCGTAACTCGAAAGCGCAACACTCCGATCGAAGATGTAACGAACAAGGATAAACCAACGTGAGATTATATATACAAAGGAGTGTCAAAAACAGGAATATCAAAACTCAAAATCCGGTTGCAAAGATAACCGGTTCGAGCATAGCAATATATACATATAAATAAAATAAGGAAACCCCAAAGGAAACCAAAGGGACACAACTACAGAAAACCTATTCTCCAAAATCTCCTATAAGAGGAGTCATCACAGTTTGTATTATTTAGTGGAGATAAAAGTATCTAAGAGAAAACATAAAACCAAAACAGAGTCTCGAGAACAAAGAGGTTCCCAGCATGGTAACAGTTCCCACATATATGACATGTAATATTAGAGGAAAGCCGAAGGCAATCCTAGATCTTCCTCCAGATAAAATCAAAGCTTATAAACAAGCTAAACCATAAATGGCAACTGACTAAGGATTCTTTAGACTAACTATTAACTAATACTTTCCTTTTCAAATCCTTCAGACCTCCTAACCACCAACAGGAGTATAATATAGCACACATAGTTATATCAGACAAGAGTTATACAAATAGGAATGAATAAGACATTTAGACAAATAGCAAGTAATATACAGTTAAATAGGCAATCTCAAACAATTCGCATAGTATACATATGATGAATGCCTATCCCTGATAGCTGATGATATCATCTGTCAGTTATATAGCCAACCCGACAAGTCCTGGTAGCTAACCATTGGACTGTCCCTTTGTCGTGCATCCCAAACTCGAGTTATACTCAACATAATCATGATCATAATCATGATCCATATCCAACACTCTCACTGGTGTATATTCACGGGGGCGAGCTCATCCGAGTCTTTCACAGTGCCCGGCCACCCTTACGACATAGGGTCAACAGAGTCTCGAGTCTCCACCTGGAGCACGTGGTGGCTAGCCACTACTTTCTCCCAGGAAAACTCGTGTCTCAGATAGTGAAAGTGCAACATTCACATTTCATTCAACAGTATATATGCATTTATACTTAGCCATAATTATGGCTCCGCCGTAACACGGAAATAAACTCAGCCATCCGGCTCATCGTTCAATCCAGAACCAGCCAATTCATAAACAATTTAGCCCATAGGCTCATGGCACATACAACACTTCCACCGCCATCCTCCGCATTTCATATAATTATCTTTGATCCTCATTGATCATTCATTTTTCCTTGCTTCACTCGCAAGTTACCACATCTCCTAGCTCCTTTTTTCATTGCTTGGCATATCATAATGATTTAAGACACAAGTGGTGAGATCGGAGGCTTAGAAGTATGAAAATTGGCTTTTAAAACTCAAAAATTAACTTTGGGATGAAAACAGGGCCACGCGCACGCGTCCTTCACGTGGACGCGTGGATGGCCTTACAGTTCATCGACGAGTATGCATCATTCACGCGGATGCGTGGATGGAAAAACATCCAATCGACGCGTACGCGCCAGCCACGCGTATGCGTGGGTGCGTTTGTGTCTCACGCACAAAATTGGCACAACTCTGACACAACTCTGGCACAACTCTTGGGAAGAATGGCTGGGCATTGGGTGCAGCACATCGACGTGCCCGCGCACACCAGGCGCACGCGTGGATGGTGCCTTCTCGAAGAACGACGCGTACGCGTCAAGTACGCCTACGCGTGGAGGGTCATTCTGCTAAAAATTTTTCAAAGTTAAAAGGTGCAAAATTCACAAATTCAACCCTCAATCTTCCGACGGACATAACTTTCTCATTTTAAATCGATTTTCGCTCGTTCTTCGAACGACATGGACATCCCGGATCCAATTTCATTTCTAAAATAATTTGGCATAAAATGGAGATCCAGAGTCCAAGTTATGTCCCATCAAATTATGCCCAAAAACCATATTTTCATACAAAACCACAGGTGCTATTTTCAAAAACAAGCCATTTCCACCCCCTTTTCAAAATCAACTAAAACATGCCAATTTCATCCGTTTTTTGAAATCAATCAAAGTATACCAAAATAAAAATCAAGCCTCCTCAACTCACACATTAGCACTTCACTACAATTCACAAAAATACCATTCCATCATTTTAACCCACTTCACCCAAGTGGCTCAAACTCAAACACATTTACATATCATGTACTCTTTCTCATGCCAATTTTCAACAACACCATTTCCAATTAACCATCATTGCACATAACCAATGTCATACTCACCATCAACATGGTTTTACCCACAATTCAACCTCAATCAATCATCAAGCATATATCACAACATGCATATTTCTCATACATTATACCATCAAGGCATCAATATTCATAATCATATATATGACCACATCATATATCTCAATCATTCAATAACATCAACAATTTAATGTCTATCTTAGGGCCTCTAGCCTAAGTATTTCCCACCACATTACATATTAGATACGAGAAACCGAGACCATACCTTAGCCGATTTCCCAAGCTCAACCGGAGCACTTCCAAACCACTTTTCCTCAAGCTCTCAAGGCCTCAACACCTCCAAGAACAGATTTTTGCATACAAAACCCCCTTCCAAGCTTCCCAAAATCACCAATCAAGCTCTAATACACATATATAAAATGCCTAAGCCACAATATCATACCAAAACACAAGAGCTCAATACCCAAAACCATAAATTCAACATTCTCACTAGGGCTTCAGATATTTTACCTTACTCAAGGTTCAAGAAGACAAGATTAATCTTCTCCTTCAAAAGAGTTGGGTCCTATAACATCAAAGAGCCCAAAATCTCAACATTTTACCCATGAAACTCAAAAATAAGGGCTGGAATTTCGAAGAGAAAACTCTGGTTTACCTCAAGATTGATTGTATGGGTTTTGTAGAGCTCTCTGCGATGAACGCATGACCGTAAACGGTGCGACAATCGGAGCTCTAGATAAAAAGTTATGGTGGTTTGAAGATCAAGGGAGAGATAGAACTTGAGAGAGTGTTCTTCCCCCCTCCATTGCCTATTTTCAGCGTGTGTTTGTGTCAAGTGAAGAGAGAGAGTGCTGAAAATTAGGATTTTGCTTTAGTTAGGTTGGGCCAATGGCCCACTTTGGGTCCGGTTGGCCCGGTTTGACCCGTTCAGTCCAATCTTGGTCCGATTTTTACAAAATTGGTACCAAAATTCTCGTCTCAATCTTCTTTATCACATTAAGCCATAAAAATTACATTTTTTGGCTTTCTAGAATAAATTCTCATTTATGGGTTAATTAGCCATTAATTAACCGGGTTTTACAAGTTTGATTTTGTAAATGATTTTACTGTTGGAAATGGTTTGGATGAGATCGAGAAGGGTGGCAATGTCTGAGTTTTAGGGGAGGTGCTATTGAAATTTTTAGAATTTTGAGAATTTTTATTTTGGTTAATTTAGATTGAAGAATTGTTTTATTTGATTTTGATTTATTTAAGAAAAGAATGAATTATGTTTGAGTATAAATGATTTGATTTTGAAATGAAATTGGTTGTCACTCCCCTAAATATCTAAAGTGTTGGGCCACCCGTGGGGAGCTCTCGACCACCGGAGAGACTTCGGAGAGGAATCAAGTGAGAGAACATAAGATGAGAAGACACCACATCCAACTCAAAACCTTAAGGTAGTAAGTTAATGGGTCTCTCATCTTATAAACTCCTCACTCTTCCTTGCTTTCTTTGATGTGGGTCTAACTTCAAATACTCTTTACACTTGCAACATTAACAATCTTCCCCTCAAGTGTGAGCATCTACATCAAGCATCAACTCCCCTCTAACTCCTCCATCACATATGAGCATTCGCCCATGGTGCACGAAATTGTAAATCACATTTTCACAACTCGTACCACTAACAAGCAAGTGCACTGGGTCGTCCAAGTAATACCTTACGTGAGTAACGGTCGATCCCACGGAGATTGTTGGCTTGAAGCAAGCTATGGTTATCTTGTAACTCTTAGTCAAGATATAATATCAATAATGATTCTTAGTTTTAATTGTAAAAAGTAAAAGAGCATGAAATAAATACTTATTATGCAGTAATGGAGAATATGTTGGGATTTTGGAGATGCTTTATCTTCTGAATTCCTGTAACATAATGTTTTCTCACTTTCAAACATGCAAGGCTCCTTCCATGACAAGCTGTCTGTAGGGCGTCACCGTTGTCAATGGCTACTTCCCATCCTCTCAGTAAAAATGGTCCAAATGCTCTATCACAGCACGACTAATCATCTATCGGTTCTCGATCATGTCGGAATAGGATCCATTGATCCTTTTGCGTCTGTCACTACGCCCAACACTCGCGAGTTTGAAGCTCGTCACAGTCATCCAATCCTTGAATCCTACTCGGAATACCACAGACAAGGATTAGACTTTCCGGATTCTCAAGGATGCTGCCAGTGGATTCTAGCTTATACCATGAAGATTCTGATTAAGGAATCTAAGAGATACTCATTCAATATGATGTAGATCGGAGGAGTTTGTCAAGCACACGTTTATGGGTTGAGAATGGTGATGATTGTCACGGATCATCACATCCATCACAGTTAAGTACGAATCAGCATCTTAGATAGAAACAAGCGTGTTTGAATGGAAAATAGAAATCATTACATTAATTCATCGAGACGCTGCTGAGCTCCTCACCCCCAACAATGGAGTTTAGAGACTCATGCCGTCAAAGAGTACAAGGTTTAGGTCTAAAAATGTCATGCGATACAAAATAAGTCTCTAAAAGTTGTTTAAATACTAAACTAGTAACCTAGGTTTATAGAAAATGAGTAAACTAAGATGGATAGTGTAGAAATCCACTTTTGGGCCCCACTTGGTGTGTGCTGAGGTTGAGACTTAAGCTTCTCACGTGCATGGACTGTTTCTGGAGTTGAACGCCAGGTTGTAACCTGTTTCTGGCGCTGAACTCCAACTTGCAACCTGTTTCTGGCGCTGAACGCCAGAATGTAACATGGAACTGGCGTTAAACGCCAGTTTACGTCGTTTATCTTTACGCAATTTCAGCCCGAAAATACCTGAAATCACATAAAAACACACAAACTCATAGTAAAGTCCAGAAATATGAATTTTGCCTAAAAACTAATAAAAATATACTAAAAACTAACTAAAACACCCTAAAATCTACATGAAATTACCCCCAAAAAGCGTATAAAGTATCCACTCATCACAACACCAAACTTAAACTGTTGCTTGTCCCCAAGCAACTAGATAAATAAAATAGGATAAAAAGAAATTAAGAAGCAATAATATCTCAGAGTTTCAAGTGAAGCTCAGATTCTAATTAGATGAGCGGGACTAGTAGCTTTTTGCTTCTGAACAGTTTTGGCATCTCACTTTATCCTTTGAAATTCAGAATGATTGGCATCCATAGGAACTCAGAATTTAGATAGTATTATTGATTCTCCTAGTATAGTATGTTGATTCTTGAACACAGTTACTTTATGAGTCTTGGTCGTGTCCCTAAGCACTTTGTTTTCCAATATTACCACCGGATACATAAATGCCACAGACACATAACTGGGTGAACCTTTTCAGATTGTGACTTAGCTTTGCTAAAGTCCCAATTAGAGGTGTCCAGAGTTCTTAAGCACACTCCTTTGCCTTGGATCACGACTTTAAACACTCAGTCTCAAGTTTTTCACTTGGACCTACATGCCACAAGCACATGGTTAGGGACAGCTTGATTTAGCCGCTTAGGCCTGGATTTATTTCCTTGGGCCCTCCTGTCCATTGATGCTCAAAGCCTTGGATCCTTTTCACCCTTGCCTTTTTGTTTAAAGGGCTATTGGCTTTTTCTACCTTATTTTCTTTTTTTTTTCACTGCTTTTTCTTGCTTCAATAATCAACTTTATGATTTTTCAGATCAACAATAATATTTCTATTGTTCATCATTCTTTCAGGAGCTAACAATTTTAACATTCATAAAATTAAATATAAAAAATATGCACTGTTCAAGCATTCATTCAGAAGACAAAAAGTGTTGCCACCACATATAAATAATTATAATTTTCCTTATTAAGAACTTGACAAATTATTGTCTCTTTATTCTAAAAATTCTACTATTTTATTCATGTTTGATGATGATGAGAAAAATAAATTATAGCTTACTTGGAGATAAAATCAAAATAGATATACTACTTACTACTCATATATAACTTCTAAGGTAAATTCCTATAAGAATAACTATCACAGAGTTAAAGCTAAGATTAGGACTCAACAACCTTTATTTTGGGAAATAGATGTTCCTCTAGTCTGTGGGGTGCTTGGTTCTTCAAGAGATAGCTTTTGACGCTTCAGTTCCTTCAAGTCACGCCTTTGCTCTTCTTGTTCCCCAAGTAGTTTGCAAAGCATGCTATTTTGATTATTCTGTTCTTCCTTGATTTGGTCCATAACTTCTTGTAACTTAGCAACAGATGCTTCAAGATGCTCCCAGTATTCAATTTAGGGGATCTCTGGGAGGAATTCCTGTGCTCTCCTCTTGATGGGGTCGTCCTGCACTTGTTGTCTTTCCATTGATATTTTGGTGATTGGTCGCTCAACTCAGATATACTCAGTTACTCCCATCTTCACTTCAGCATCTTTACATAGCATAAAAATTAAGCTTGGATAAGCCAATTTGGCATCTTTGGAGTTCTTGTTTGCAATTATGTAAAGTTCACACAAAATCAGCTGATGAACTTCCACTTCTCTTTCCAACATAATGCAATGGATCATCACTGCTCTTTTAATGGTGACTTCAGAGCGGTTGCTAGTGGGCAGTATAGAACACCCAATGAAGTCCAGCCAGCCTCTGGCGACTGGTTTGAGATCTTCTCTCTTGAGTTGATTTGGGACGCCCTTGTTGCTGGTTGTCCATTTGGTTCCAGGGAGGCATATGTCCTCTAGAATCTGGTCCAAGCCCTTATTTGTTCTCATCATTCTCCTATTAAAGGAGTCTGAGTCATCTTTCAGCTGAGATAGCTTAAAGATCTCGCTGATTTTGTCAGGGTGGATGTGAACAATCTTTCCTCTGACCAAAGTCCGATAGTCATAGAAGGCAGTTCCAGATATTCTCTGCCTGTCTGTTTGCCACAGATTAGAGTAGAAATCCTGAACCATGTTTTTTCCCACCTTTGTTTCCAGATTAGCTAGGATTTCCCAGCTCCTGTTTCGAATTTGTTCTTGGATCTCCGGATATTCATCTTCTTTCAGATCGAATTTGACTTCCGGGATCATTGACCTTAGACCTATTATTTTGTAGTAATGGTCTAAATGTTCTTTGGTTAAGAACTTCCCATGATTCCAAAGTGGTTTTGGAGTGTTTTCTTTCTTGCCTCTTGGAGTGGTTTGCTTCCCCTTAGGAGCCATAATCTTAGTGGGTATGGCTTAGTGATCACGGATAAACACACCAAACTTAGAGGGTTACTTGTCCTCAAGCAAAAGAAAGGAAAGGAGAGGGATAGAAGGAGAGCCAAATTCGAATGGTGGAGGAATGGAGGGAGGCCGAATGGGATTTAAAGGGAGGGGGTGGGTTTTCAAAAATTTTGGAAAGGATAAGATAGAAGATATAATTTGTGAAAGATAAGTATTATATGAAAAAGATATAATTTAAAATTGAAAAGTTTATGAAAGATATTTGAAAAGGATAAATTTGAATTTTCATTTTGAAAAGAAAAGATTTGAGATGAATTTGAAAAGATAATTGAGTTATGAAAAAAAAATTTGAAAAGAAGTTGGATGGGATTTGAAAAAGATTTGTGTTTATGAATTAAGATACCTTTGATATATTTGAAAAAGGGATTTTAGAAATTAGGATTAAAATTTTTGGAATTGAAGAATGAGAGGTTGTAACATGTTTAGGCAAGAAATCATGGATTGAAACATAAAAATTGGAAAAAAAAATTGAGTTGAAAACGAACTCACCTCCTCCCCATAATCCTGGCGTTAAACGCCCAACCACTGCATGTTTTGGGCATTTAACGCCCAATTGTAGCTTCTCCTGGGCGTTCAACGCCCAGCTGTTGCTTCTAGCTGGCGTTGAACACCAAAAACTCCTTTGTCACTGGGAGTTTTTCTGAACGCCCAGGACGCTGTAAATCTGGCGTTAAACGCCCAGAAGGTGCTTCCTTCTGGCGTTCAACACCCAGAAGATGCTTCTTTCAGGCGTTTAACGCCCAAATGGCTATCTCTACTAGCATTGAACGCCCAGTAGATGCTTCTTTTGGGCGTTCAACGCCCAAAACAGCTCTTACTGGCTTTTTACACCAGTGAGCTTCTTTTTGCTGTTTTATCCTCTGAATCCTTCTGTAACTCTGTGAACTCAAGCAATTGCTATTTTACCTTGAAGATAATTGACATAAACCTGTAAAAATCAATTAATTAACAAATAAGCTTTGTAAATGGCTGGGTTGCCTCCCAGCAAGTGCTTTTTTATTATCTTTAGCTGGACTATTACTGAGCTTTAATCAAGTCTCAGTTTTGAACATTCTTGCTCAAAATTGCTTTCAAGATAATGTTTGACTCTTTGTCCATTAACAATGAACTTTTTGTTAGAATCATTATCTTGAAGCTCCACGTATCCATATGGTGACACACTTGTAATCACATATGGACCTCTCTACCGGGATTTCAATTTCCCGGGGAATAATCTGAGCCTAGAATTAAATAGCAAAACTTTCTGCCCTGGCTCAAAGACTCTGGATGACAGTTTCTTATCATGCCATCTTTTTGCTTTCTCTTTGTAAATTTTTACATTTTCGAAAGCATTGAGTCTGAATTCCTCTAGCTCATTTAGCTGGAGCAATCGTTTTTCTCCAGCTAACTTGGCATCAAGGTTTAGGAATCTGGTTGCCCAATAGGCCTTATGTTCCAGTTCCACGGGCAAGTGACAGGCTTTTCCATACATAAGCTGGTATGGAGAAGTTCCTATAGGAGTTTTGAATGCTGTTCTGTATGCCCACAGAGCATCATCCAAGCTTCTTGCCCAATCCTTTCTACGGTTAATCACAGTCCGTTCCAAGATTCTTTTAAATTCTCTATTAGAGACTTCAACTTACCCATTTGTCTGTGGATGATATGGAGTGGCCACTGGTGCACGAAATTGTGATTCATTCTTTTCACAACTCAAACAGTCCCCGGTAATGGCTCCAAAAACTTGGTGCTCAATACCATGGTCTAAACATAATTTCACAACTTTGCACAACTAACCAGCAAGTGCACAGGGTCATCCAAGTAATAAACCTTACGCGAGTAAGGGTCTATCCTACGGAGATTGTTGGTATGAAGCAAGCTATGGTCATCTTGTAAATCTCAGTCAGGCAGATTCAAATGGTTATAGATGATTTATGAATAATGCATAGAATAAAGATAGAGATACTTATGTAATTCATTGGTGAGAATTTCAGATACGCATATGGAGATGCTTTGTCCCTTCCGTCTCTCTGCTTTCCTAATGTCTTCATCCAATCCTTCTTACTCCTTTCCATGGCAAGCTGTATGTTGGGCATCACCGTTGTCAGTGGCTACAGTCTTGTCCTCTCAGTGAAAATGTTCAACGCGCTCTGTCACAGCACGACTAATCATCTGTCGGTTCTCAATCAGGTTGGAATAGAATCCATTGATTTTTTTGCGTCTGTCACTAACGCCCAGCCTTCAGGAGTTTGAAGCTCGTCACAGTCATTCAATCCTTGAATCCTACTCAGAATACCACAGACAAGGTTTAGACCTTCCAGATTCTCTTGAATGCCACCATCAATTCTAGCTTATACCACGAAGATTCTGATTAAGGAATCCAAGAGATAAACATTCAAGCCTTGTTTGCTTGTAGAACGGGAGTGGTTGTCAGGAACGCGTTCATAAGTGAGAATGATGATGAGCATCACATAATCATCACATTCATCATGCTCTTGGGTGCGAATGAATATCTTAGAACAAGAATAAGCTGAATTGAATAGAAGAACAATAGTAATTGCATTAATACTCGAGGTACAGCAGAGCTCCACACCTTAATCTATGGTGTGTAGAAACTCCACCGTTGAAAATACATAAGAACAAGGTCTAGGCATGGCCGTGAGGCCAGCCCCCAAAATGTGATCAAAAGATTCAAAGATCTAAAGATGATCAAAGATCCAAAGATGAAAATACAATAGCAAAAGGTCCTATTTGTAGAGAACTAGTAGCCTAGGGTTTACAGAAATGAGTAAATGACATAAAAATCCACTTTCGGGCCCACTTGGTGTGTGCTTGGGCTGAGCATTGAAGCTTTCATGTGTAGAGACTTTTCTTGGAGTTAAATGCCAGCTTTTGTGCCAGTTTGGGCGTTTAACTCCCATTCTTGTGCCAGTTCCGCCGGGCAGTTTTGAGCTGATTTGAAACGCCAGTTTGGGCCATCAAATCTCGGGAAAAGTATGAACTATTATATATTTCTGGAAAGCCCATGATGTCTACTTTCCAATGCAGTTGAAAGCGCTCCAATTGGGCTTCTGTAGCTCCAGAAAATCTACTTCGAGTGCAGAGAGGTCAGAATCCAACAGCATCTGCAGTCCTTTTCAGCCTCTGAATCAGATTTTTGCTCAGGTCCCTCAATTTCAGCCAGAAAATACCTGAAATCATAGAAAAACACACAAACTCATAGTAATGTCCAGAAAAGTGAATTTTAACTAAAAACTAATAAAAATATAATAAAAACTAACTAAAACAAACTAAAAACATACTAAAAACAATGCCAAAAAGCGTATAAATTATCCGCTCATCACAACACCAAACTTAAATTGTTGCTTGTCCCCAAGCAACTGAAAATCAAATAAGATAAAAAGAAGAGAATATTCAATGAATTCCAAAAACATCTATGAAGATCAATATTAATTAGATGAGCGAGGCTTTTAGCTTTTTGCCTTTGAACAGTTTTGGCATCTTACTTTATCCTTTGAATTTCAGAATGATTGGCTTCTATAGGAACTCAGAATCCAGATAGTGTTATTGATTCTCCTAGTTAAGTATGATGATTCTTGAATACAACTACTTTATCAGTCTTGGCCGTGGCCCAAAGCACTCTGTCTTCCAGTATTACCACCGGATACATACATGCCACAGACACATAATTGGGTGAACCTTTTCAGATTGTGACTCAGCTTTGCTAGAGTCCCCAATTAGAGGTGTCCAGGGTTCTTAAGCACACTCTTTTTGCCTTGGATCACAACTTTATTTTTTTCTTTTTCTTTTTCTCTCTTTTTTTTTGCATTCACTGCTTTTTCTTGCTTCAAGAATCATTTTTATGATTTTTCAGATCCTCAGTAACATGTCTCCTTTTTCATCATTCTTTCAAGAGCCAACATTCATGAACAACAAATTCAAAAGACATATGCACTGTTCAAGCATACATTCAGAAGTCAAAGTATTGCCACCACATCAAAATAATTAATTTGTTATAAAATTCAAAATTCATGCAATTCTTCTCTTTTTCATTTAAGAACATTTTTCATTTAAGAAAGGTGATGGATTCATAGGACATTCATAACTTTAAGGCATAGACACTAAGACACTATGGAATGTTCTTGGTGCTCCACCCTTAGTTGTCCCATGTTGGAACTCAATTCTCCTAGGGAGGTGTTGATTTGCTCCCAATAGTTTTGTGCAGGAAAGTGCATCCCTTGAGATATCTCAGGGATTTCATGATGAGTGGGATCTCTTGTTTGCTCCATCCTTTTCTTAGTGATGGGCTTGTCCTCATCAATGAGGATGTCTCCCTCTATGTCAATTCCAACTGAATAACAGAGGTGACAAATGAGATGAGGAAAGGCTAACCTTGCCCAGGTAGAGGACTTGTCCGCCACCTTATAAAGTTCTTGGGCTATAACCTCATGAAATTCTACTTCCTCTCCAATCATGATGCTATGAATCATGATGGCCCGGTCTATAGTAACTTCAGACCGATTGCTAGTGGGAATGATTGAGCGTTGGATAAACTCCAACCATCCCCTAGCCACGGGCTTGAGGTCATGCCTTCTTAGTTGAACCGGCTTCCCTCTTGAATCTCTCTTCCATTGAGCGCCCTCTTCACAAATATCTATGAGGACTTGGTCTAACCTTTGATCAAAGTTGACCCTTCTAGTATAAGGGTGTTCATCTCCTTGCATCATGGGCAAGTTGAATGCCAACCTTACATTTTTCGGACTAAAATCTAAGCATTTCCCCCGAACCATTGTAAGCCGATTCTTTGGGTTCGGTTTCACACTTTGATCATGGTTCTTGGTGATCCATGCATTGGCATAGAACTCTTGAACCATTAAGATTCCGACTTGTTGAATGGGGTTGGTAAGAACTTCCCAACCTCTTCTTCGGATCTCATATCGGATCTTCGGATATTCACTCTTTTTGAGTTTGAAAGGGACCTCGGGGATCACCTTCTTTATGGCCACAACTTCATAGAAGTGGTCTTGATGCACCCTTGAGATGAATCTCTCCATCTCCCATGACTCGGAGGTGGAAGCTTTTGCCTTTCCTTTCCTCTTTCTAGAGGTTTCTTCGGCCTTAGATGCCATAAATGGTTATGGAAAAACAAAAAACAATGCTTTTACCACACCAAACTTAGAAGGTTTGCTCGTCCTCGAGCAAAAGAAGGAAGAAGAGAGTAGAAGAAGAAGAAATATAGGAGATGGAGGTGGCTTTGTTGTTCGGCCAAAGGGGAGAACTAGTGTTTAGGTTGTGTGAAAATGAAGGAGTGAAGATGGGTTTATATAGGGGTGGAGAGGGGGTGTATGGTTCGGCCATTATGGGTAGGTTTGGGAGGGAAAGTGGTTTGAATTTGAATGGTGAGGTAAGTGGGGTTTTATGAAGGATGGATGTGAGTGGTGAAGAGAATAGTGGGATTTGATAGGTGTGGGGTTTTTGGGGAAGAGGTATTGAGGTGATTGGTGAATGGGTGAAGAAGAGAGAGAGTGGTGGGGTAGGTGGGGATCCTGTGGGGTCCACAGATCCTAAGGTGTCAAGGAAAATTCATCCCTGCACCAAGTGGCGAGCAAAAATGCTCTTTATGCCAATTCTGGCGTTAAACGCCGGGCTGGTGCCCATTTCTGGCGTTTAACGCCAGCTTCTTGCCCTTTCCTGGCATTTAACGACAGTCTGGTGCCCCTTTCTGGCGTTAAACGCCCAGAATGGTGCCAGACTGAGCGTTAAACGCCCATTTGCTGCCCTTGCTGGCGTTTAAACGCCAGCAAGATTTTCCTCCAGGGTGTGCTGTTTTTCTTTCTGTTTTTCATTCTATTTTTGCTTTTTCAATTGATTTTGTGACTTCCCATGATCATCAACCTACAGAAAATATAAAATAACAAAGGAAAATAGATAAATATAACATTGGGTTGCCTCCCAACAAGCGCTTCTTTAATGTCAGTAGCTTGACAGTGGGCTCTCATGGAGCCATACAGATGCTCAGAGCAATGTTGGAACCTCCCAACACCAAACTTAGAAGTTGGTTGTGGCCTCCCAACACCAAACCTAGAGTTTGACTGTGGGGGCTCTGTTTGGCTCTGTTTTGAGAGAAGCTCTTCATGCTTCCTCTCCATGGCAACAGAGGGATATCCTTAAGCCTTAAACACAAAGGATTCTTCATTCACTTGAATGATCAATTCTCCTCTGTCAACATCAATCACAGCCTTTGCTGTGGCTAGGAAGGGTCTGCCAAGGATGATGGATTCATCCATGCACTTCCCAGTGTTTAGGAATATGAAATCAACAGGGATGTAATGGTCTTCAACCTTTACCAGAACATCCTCTACAAGTCCATAAGCTTGTTTTCTTGAATTGTCTGCCATCTCCAATGAGATTCTTGCAGCTTGTACCTCAAAGATCCCTAGCTTCTCCATTACAGAGAGAGGCATAAGGTTTATGCTTGACCCTAGGTCACACAGAGCCTTCTCAAAGGTCATGGTGCCTATGGTACAAGGTATTGAGAACTTCCCAGGGTCCTGTCTCTTTTGAGGTAATCTTTGCCTAGACAAGTCATCCAGTTCTTTGGTGAGCAAAGGGGGTTCATCCTCCCAAGTCTCATTACCAAATAACTTGTCATTTAACTTCATGATTGCTCCCAGGTACTTGGCAACTTACTCTTCAGTGACATCTTCATCCTCTTCATAGGAAGAATACTCATCAGAGCTCATGAATGGCAGAAGTAATTCCAATGGAATCTCTATAGTCTCAGTGTGAGCCTCAGATTCCCATGGTTCCTCATTAGGGAACTCATTGGAGGCCAGTGGACGTCCATTAAGGTCTTCCTCAGTGGCGTTCACTGCCTCTTCCTCCTCTCCAAATTCGGCCATGTGGGTCATGTTAATGGCCTTGCATTCTCCTTTTGGATTCTCTTCTGTATTGCTTGGAAGAGCACTAGGAGGGAGTTCAGTAATTCTCTTGCTCAGCTGTCCCACTTGTGCCTCCAAGTTTCTAATGGAGGACCTTGTTTCAGTCATAAAACTTTGAGTTGTTTTGATTAGATCAGAGACCATGGTTGTTAAGTCAGAGTGGCTCTGCTTAGAAGTCTCTGTCTGTTGCTGAGAAGATGATGGAAAAGGCTTGCCATTGCTAAACCTGTTTCTTCCACCATTATTGTTGTTGAAACCTTGTTGAGGTCTCTGTTGATCCTTCCATGAGAGATTTGGATGATTTCTCCATGAAGAATTATAGGTGTTTCCATAGGATTCTCCCATGTAGTTCACCTCTTCCATTGAAGGGTTCTCAGGATCATAAGCTTCTTCTTCAGATGAAGCATCCTTAGTACTGCCTGGTGCAGCTTGCATTCCAGACAGACTTTGAGAAATCATATTGACTTGCTAAGTCAATATTTTGTTCTGAGCTAATATGGCATTCAGAGTATCAATCTCAAGAACTCCTTTTTTCTGATTCGTCCCATTGTTCACAGGATTCCTTTCAGAAGTGTACATGAATTGGTTATTTGCAACCATTTCAATGAGTTCTTGAGCTTCTGCAGGCGTCTTCTTCAGATGAAGAGATCCTCCAGCAGAGCTATCCAATGACATCTTGGACAGTTCAGACAGGCCATCATAGAAGATACCTATGATGCTCCATTCAGAAAGCATGTCAGAAAGACACTTTCTGATTAATTGTTTGTATCTTTCCCAAGCTTCATAGAGGGATTCACCTTCCTTCTGTCTGAAGGTTTGGACTTCCACTCTAAGCTTACTCAATTTTTGAGGTGGAAAGAACTTTGCCAAGAAGGCATTGACTAGCTTTTCCCAAGAGTTCAGGCTTTCTTTAGGTTGTGAGTCCAACCATATCCTAGCTCTGTCTCTTACAGCAAAAGGGAATAGCATAAGTCTGTAGACCTCAGGGTCAACCCCATTAGTCTTGACAGTGTCACAGATTTGCAAGAATTCAGCTAAAAACTGATGAGGATCTTCCAATGGAAGTCCATGGAACTTGCAATTCTGTTGCATTAGAAAAACTAATTGAGGCTTAAGCTCAAAGTTGTTTGCTCCAATGGCAGGGATAGAGATGCTTCTCCCATAGAAGTCGGGAGTAGGTGCAGTAAAGTCACCAAGCACCTTCCTTGCATTATTGGCATTGTTGTTATTTTCGGCTGCCATGGGTTCCTCTTCTTTGAAGATTTCTGTTAGGTCCTCTACAGAGAGTTGTGCCTTAGCTTCTCTTAGCTTTCGCTTCAAGGTCCTTTCAGGTTCAGGGTCAGCCTCAACAAGAATGCTTTTGTCTTTGCTCCTGCTCATATGAAAGAGAAGAAAATAAGAAAATATGGAATCCTCTATGTCACAGTATAGAGATTCCTTGAGGTGTCAGAGGAAAAGAAAAAAAGAAGGAAGAGGTAGAAGAATTCGAACTTATCAAGAAAGATGGAGTTCGAATTGTGCATTGAGGAGGAGTGTTAGTCCATAAATAGAAGGATGTGAGAAGAGGGGAAGAAATTTTCGAAAATAAATAAAAAAGATTTTAAAAACATTTTGAAAAATACTAATTGATTTTCGAAAACTAAGAGTGGAAAAGAAATCAAGTGATTTTTGAAAAAGATTTTGAAATTAGAAATCAAAAAGATATGATTGAAAACTATTTTGAAAAAGATGTGATTAAAAGATATGATTGAAAAGTTATGGTTTTAAAAAGATGTGATTGAGAAGATATGATTTGAAAAACAATTTAAAAAGATTTGTTTTAAAAATTAATGACTTGGCTAACAAAGAAAGATATGATTCAAACATTAAACCTTTCTCAACAGAAAAGGCAACATACCTGAAATGTTGAATCAAATCATTAATTGTTAGCAAATATTTTTGAAAATGGAAAGAAATTGATTTTGAAAACATATGATTGAAAATATATGATTTGAAAAAGATTTGATTTTGAAAAATTTTGAAAACTTGAAAAAAACATTTGAATTAAAACAAAATCTTCCCTCTTGTGCCATCCTGGCGTTAAACGCCCAGAATGGTATCCATTCTAGCGTTTAACGCCCAAAACACTACCCTTTTGGGCGTTAAACGCCCAACCAGGCACCCTGGCTGGTGTTTAAACGCCAGTTTTCCTTCCTCACTGGGCATTTTGAACGCCCAGCTTTTTCTGTGTAATTCCTCTGATGTACGTTCTGAATCTTCAATTCTCTGTATTATTGACTTGAAAAGGCACAAATTAAAAAATTTTTTTTGGATTTTTAATAATGAGGAATAATTAAAATGCAACTAAAATTAAATAAACAATGCATGCAAGACACCAAACTTGGCAGTTTGTATACTACTGACACTAACAAAATGAGAATGCATATGAGACACAACAAAACACTCAAGACAAGAGAATTTAAAGATCAGAGCAAGGAGATCATCAAGAACAACTTGAAGATCAATTAAGACACATGAATGAATTCAAAAAATGCAAGAAAAATAGAAACATGCAATTGACACCAAACTTTAAAATGAGACACTAGACTCAACAAGAAACAAAAATATTTTTGGTTTTTATGATTTTGTAATTTTTTTTATTTTTTTGAAAACTGAAAGAAAATAAGGATATCAAATTTCTTAATGAGAATTCTAGGAATCATGCAATGTTAGTCTAAAGCTTTAGTCTAAAGAAATTAGACATGGCTAGCCAAGCTTCAGCAGGACATTGCATTCAAGAGCTAAATTGATGAGAATCAATCAGCTTTGGTGATGATAAGAACATCACCTTGAAATACTAGAATTCATTCTTAAGAACTATGAAGAAAAATACCTAATCTAAGCAACAAGATGAACCGTCAGTTGTCCAAACTCAACAATCCCCGGCAACGGCGCCAAAAACTTGGTGCACGAAATTGTGATCATCAATGGCACCATCAACATGGTACGCTCAATTGCAATCTCATTCTTTATCACAACTTCGCACAACTAACCAGCAAGTGCACTGGGTCGTCCAAGTAATAAACCTTACGCGAGTAAGGGTCGATCCCACGGAGATTGTTGGTATGAAGCAAGCTATGGTCATCTTGTAAATCTCAGTCAGGCGGATTCAAATGGTTATGGATGATTAAAGATAAATAAAACAAAATAAAGATAGAGATACTTATGTAATTCATTGGTGAGAATTTCAGATAAGCATATGGAGATGCTTTGTCCCTTCCGTCTCTCTGCTTTCCTACTGTCTTCATCCAATCCTTCTTACTCCTTTCCATGGCAAGCTGTATGTTGGGCATCACCGTTGTCAGTGGCTACAGTCCCGTCCTCTCAGTGAAAATGTTCAACGTGCTCTGTCACAGCACGGCTAATCATCTGTTGGTTCTCAATCAGGTTGGAATAGAATCCAGTGATTCTTTTGCGTCTGTCACTAACGCCCAGCCTTCAGGAGTTTGAAGCTCGTCACAGTCATTCAATCCTTGAATCCTATTCAGAATACCACAGACAAGGTTTAGAGCTTCCGGATTCTCTTGAATGCCGCCATCAATTCTAGCTTATACCACGAAGATTCTGATTAAGGAATCCAAGAGATAAACATTCAAGCATTGTTTGCTTGTAGAACGGAGGTGGTTGTCAAGCACGCATTCATGAGTGAGAATGATGATGAGCGTCACATAATCATCACATTCATCATGTTCTTGGGTGCAAATGAATATCTTAGAACAAGAACAAGCTGAATTGAATAGAAAAACAATAGTAATTGCATTAATACTCGAGGTACAGCAGAGCTCCACACCTTAATCTATGGTGTGTAGAAACTCCACCGTTGAAAATACATAAGAGCAAGGTCTAGGCATGGCCGTGAGGCCAGCCCCCAAAACGTGATCAAAAGATTCAAAGATCTAAAGATGATCAAAGATCCAAAGATGAAAATACAATAGCAAAAGGTCCTATTTGTAGAGAACTAGTAGCCTAGGGTTTACAGAAATGAGTAACTGACATAAAAATCCACTTCCGGGCCCATTTGGTGTGTGCTTGGGCTGAGCATTGAAGCTTTCATGTGTAGAGACTTTTCTTGGAGTTAAACGCCAGCTTTTGTGCCAGTTTGGGCGTTTAACTCCCATTCTTGTGCCAGTTCCGGCGTTTAACGCCGGGCAGTTTTGAGCTGATTTGGAATGCCAGTTTGGGCCATCAAATCTCGGGCAAAGTATGGACTATTATATATTTCTGGAAAGCCCAGGATGTCTACTTTCCAACGCAGTTAAGAGCGCGCCAATTGGGCTTCTGTAGCTCCAGAAAATCCACTTCGAGTGCAGGGAGGTCAGAATCTAACAGCATCTGCAGTCCTTTTCAGCCTTTGAATCAGATTTTTGCTCAGATCCCTCAATTTCAGCCAGAAAATACCTGAAATCACAGAAAAACACACAAACTCATAGTAAAGTCCAGAAAAGTGAATTTTAACTAAAAACTAATAAAAATATAATAAAAACTAACTAAAACAAACTAAAAACATACAAAAAACAATGCCAAAAAGCATATAAATTATCCGCTCATCAGCCACCCTGTGGCTAACTCCATATCGAACCAAAGCAGAGTAAAGCTGTTTATTGCAGAAATGAGTGCCCCTATCCCTGATTAGTACTCTAGGGATACCAAATCTGCTGAAGATGTATTTCTGGAGGAATTTCAGCACTGTCTTAGTATCATTAGTGGGTGTTGCAATAGCTTCCACCCTTTTGGATACATAATCCACAGCCACCAGATTATAAGTGTTTGAGTATGATGGTGGGAAAGGCCCCATGAAGTCAATACCCCATACATCAAACAACTCAATCTCTAAGATCCCTTGTTGAGGCATGGCATAACTGTGAGGCAGATTGCCAGATCTTTGGCAATTGTCACAATTAAGTATAAACACTCGGGAGTCTTTATAGAGAGTAGGCCAGTAGAAGCCACATTGGAGAACTCTTGTGGCTGTTCGCTCACTTCCAAAATGTCCTCCATACTGTGATCCATGGCAGTGCCAGAGGATCTTTTGTGCTTCTTCCTTAGGCACACATCTACGGATTACTCTGTCTGCACATCTCTTGAAGAGATATGGTTCATCCCAGAGATAGTACTTTGCATCCGTGATCAATTTTTTTGATTGCTGCCTACTATACTCTTTAGGTATGAATCTCACTGCCTTGTAGTTTGCAATGTCTGCAAACCATGGCACTTCCTGGATGGCAAAGAGTTGCTCATCCGGAAAGTTTTTAGAGATCTCAGTAAGAGGGAGGGACGCCCCTTCTACTGGTTCTATTCGGGACAGGTGATCTGCTACTTGGTTTTCTGTCCCTTTTCTGTCTCTTATTTCTATATCAAACTCTTGCAGAAGCAACACCCATTTGATGAGTCTGGGTTTTGAATCCTACTTTGTGAGTAGATATTTAAGAGCAGCATGGTCAATGTACACAATCACTTTTGATCCTACTAAATAAGATCTGAACTTGTCAATGGCGTAAACCACTGCAAGTAACTCTTTTTCTGTGGTTGTGTAGTTCTTCTGTGCGTCATTTAAAACACGATTGGCATAGTAAATGACGTGCAGAAGCTTGTCATGCATTTGTCCCAACACTGCACCAATGGCATGGTCACTGGCATCACACATAAGTTTAAATGGTAATGTCCAGTCTGGTACAGAGATGACTGGTGCTGTGACCAGCTTAGCTTTCAGAGTCTCAAACGCCTACAGACACTCCTTATGAAAGATAAATGGCGTGTCAGCAGCTAGCAGATTACTCAGAGATTTGGCAATTTTTGAAAAGTCTTTTATAAACCTCCTATAGAATCCTGCATGCCCCAGAAAGCTTCTGATTGTCTTAACATTGGCAGGTGGTGGTAATTTTTCAAATACCTCTACCTTAGCTTGATCCACCTCTATTCCCTTGTTCGAAATTTTGTGCCCAAGGACAATTTCTTCAGTCACCATAAAGTGACATTTTTTTCCAGTTTAAAACCAGGTTAGTCTTGGCACCTCTTTAGAACAGGTGCTAGATGGTCAAGACAGGAGCTGAATGAGTCTCCAAATACTGAAAAGTCATCCATGAAAACTTCCAGAAATTTTTCCACCATATCAGAGAAAATTGAGAGCATGCACCTTTGAAAGGTTGCAGGTGCATTGCACAGACCAAATGGCATCCTTCTGTATGCAAATAGTCCGGATGGACATGTGAATGCTGTTTTCTCTTGATCCTGGGGATCCACTGCAATTTGATTATAACCTGAATATCCATCTAGGAAGCAGTAGTATTCATGACCTGCTAGTCTTTCTAGCATCTGGTCTATTAATGGTAAAGGAAAATGATCCTTTCTGGTAGCTGTATTGAGTCTTCTATAATCAATACACATATGCCACCCTGTAACTGTTCCTGTAGGAACCAGTTCATTTTTTTCATTATGAACAACTTGGACAGGGCTTACCCAGGGGCTATCAGAAATAGGATAAATAATCCCAGCCTCTAGTAATTTAGTGACCTCCTTTTGCACCACCTCTTTCATGGCTGGATTCAGCCGCCTCTGTGGTTGAACCACTGGCTTAATGTCACCCTCCAATAGGATCTTGTGCATGCATCTGGCTGGGCTAATGCCTTTAAGATCACTGATGGACCACCCAAGAGCTGTCTTGTGTGTCCTTAGCACTTGTATTAATGCTTCATCTTCCTGCGGTTCTAAGGTAGAGCTTATGATTACAGGAAAGGTATCACCTTCTCCCAGAAATGCATATTTCAGGGATGGTGGTAATGGTTTAAGCTCGGGTTTGGGAGGTTTCTCCTCTTCCTGAGGGATTTTCAGAGGTTCTATTATTCTCTCTGGTTCCTCCAGATCAGGCTGAGCATCTTTAAAGATATCCTCTAGCTGTAATTCGAGACTCTCAGTCATATTGACCTCTTTTACCAGAGAGTCAATAATATCAATGCTCATACAATCATTTGGGGTGTCTGGATGCTGCATAGCTTTGACAACATTCAACTTAAACTTGTCCTCATTGACTCTCAGGGTCACTTCCCCTTTTTGGACGTCAATGAGGGTTCGTCCAGTTTCTAGGAAAGGTCTTCCTAGAATGAGAGTTGCACTCTTGTGCTCCTCCATTTCCAGCACCACAAAGTAAGTGGGAAAGGCAAATGGCCCAACCTTGACAATCATGTCTACAATCACGCCTGATGGGTATTTAATGGAGCCATCAGCAAGTTGGAGACATATCTGGGTTGGTTTGACTTCTTCAGTCAAACCAAGCTTTCTGATAGTGGATGCAGGTATTAGGTTGATACTTGCCTCGAGATCACATAGAGCTTGCTTGGTACAAGTACCTTCTAATGTGCATGGTATCATAAAGCTTCCGGGATCTTTAAGCTTTTCTGGTAAGCTTTTCAGAATGACTGCACTGCATTCTTCAGTGAGGTAAACTTTTTCAGTTTTTCTCCAATCCTTCTTATGACTTAAGATCTCTTTCATGAACTTAGCATAAGAGGGTATTTACTCAAGTGCCTTTGCAAACGGAATCTTTATTTCAAGAGTCTTGAGATAGTCTGCAAAGCGAGCAAATTGCTTATCCTGTTCCGCTTGGCGGAGTTTCTGAGGATAAGGCATTTTGGCTTTGTATTCCTCAACCTTAGTTGCTGCAGGTTTATTACCTACAGATGTGGGTTGAGAAGTCTTTTTAGAGGGGTTGCTATCAGCACTTGTATGTGTCTGATCTCCCACTAGCGTTTGAATGCAAGGGGTGGAAGCTGAAGTGGCGTTAGACGCTAACTTCTACCTGTTTCTGGCGTCTGAATGCCAGAACTGTGCTTCCTTTGGGCGTTTAACACCAATTCCTTGCCTGTTTCTGGCTTTGAACGCCAGGACTGAGCATGGGTTGGGCATTCAATGCCAGCTTTCCACCCCTTTTCTGGCGTTTGAGCGCCAAAATTATTCCTCTCTAGGCTCTGACTGTCCTCAGATGGATTTTGGGTAGCAGTTTGTTCATTTCTTGGCTTCCTGCTGCCTTGAAGTGAGGTATTTAATATTTTCCCACTTCTTAATTGAACTGCTTGGCACTCTTCTGTTATTTGTTTTGATAACTACTGTTCTATTTTCTTCAACTGGACTTCCATATTCATATTAGCCATTCTTGTTTCTTGCAATATCTCCTTGAATTCGGCTAACTGTTTTGTTAGAAAATCTAAGTGCTGATTGAATTCAGTAGCTTGATCTGCAGGACTGAGTTCAACAGTTACTATTTTAGCCTCTTCGTTGATGGAAGGTTCACTGCTTAGGTACAGATGCTGATTTCTGGCAACTGTATCAATGAGCTCTTGAGCTTTTTCAATTGTCTTTCTCATGTGTATAGATCCATCAGATGAGTGGTCTAGAGAAATCTGAGCTTTCTCTGTAAGCCCATAATAAAAGATGTCTAACTGCACCCACTCTGAAAATATTTTAGAGGGGCATCTTCTTAGCATCTCTCTGTATCTCTCCCAGGCATTATAAAGGGATTCATTGTCTCCTTGTTTGAAGCCTTGGATGCTCAGCCTTAGCTGTGTCATCTGTTTTGGAGGAAAATAGTGATTCAGGAATTTTTCTGACAGTTGTTTCTATGTTTTTATGCTGTCCTTAGGTTGGTTATTTAACCACCTGATGTTAGCTATCTATGAACTTGATAGCTACGATTTAGGAAATTGCACAATCGGCAAAAATTCCTTCCGGCAAGTGCACCGGTTATCGTCAAGTAAAAACTCACAATAGAGTGAGGTCGAATCCCACAAGGATTGGTTGAATGAGCAATTCGGATTAGAAGTGTGTTCTAGTTGAGCGGATCAAGATTTAGATGAGAATTGCAGAATCTTAAATTGCATGAATTAAAGAGCGAGAAGTTAAAGTGCTGAAATTAAAAAGGGATGGGGGTGATTGCATGAATTGAAATTGCAGAATGTAAATAGAAATGGGTAGATCAGAGATGGGTAGTTCATTGGGTATTAGGAGATATTGAGATCTCCGAATCAAAACATTTTTATCTCTTCCTCAACCAATGCATTCATTGAATTTTGCTTGGCAATCTTATATGATTGGATCCCAATCCCTTGGCTCACCAATTCTCTCTAAAAACAAACAAATTCCCAATCCCTTGGTTTAAATGTTCATAAGAAGAGATGATGCTCGATCACTGATTATACCACACAGTTTCATGAACCACAATTTGGTAGGATTACATGTCACAATATCCATCCAAACCCCAATCCAATTCACTGTGAGAAAGCTTCTCTAGCATGAATCCTCCATTCCTTTCCCAAGGTTCCGAAGGATTCCAATTATGGATAGTTTCTTTCCCAAGACAACTAACCAATGGAATTAGATCGAGAAGCTTTCTAACAAAATTCAAGAGAAAAGATTGAAGAAGAAGATAAAAACTATTATTGATTCATTGGATTACAATAGAGCTCCCTAACCCAATGAAAGGGGTTTAGTGAGTCATAGCTCAGAATTCAATTACAAAATTGATGAAAAATTCTCAAGTGTCAAAAAAAAAGTTCTTACTAACTTAAATTCTATCCTATTTATACACTTTCCAAATTGAGCTTCTGTTGTGTTTCTTGGGCTTTGAGGCTTTTCTTTGATTTCCTTTTGCTTTTGGTTTATGGTCCATAATCCTGATGAGGCTGTGATCTAATTCTGTAACATTCATTGAGCAAACTTAGTGATAAACAAGTAATGACACGAGACTCAACAAATTGAAGTTCCAGACTCATCAATTCTTCAGGCCCAATCCCATAAACCATGATATTCAATTGGGTTTCATACCATAATACGTTTAAGTTAATGTTTGTGCTCAAATGCTAACTTAAACTTCAATATACTTGGCCCAGAAACCCTTTCAAAAAGTGGCGTTTAAGTTGAAGTTTAAGTTTCAGTTTAAGGTTAAACTGAAACTTAAACGTGGAAATGGAAGAAAGCAACTATGGAGTGTGGGATGGTCGAACACGTTTAAGCTTTAGTTTAAGGTTAAACTAAAGCTTAAACGTGGAAATGAAGAAAGCAACCCTGGAGGCAAATTGTGGTCGAACACGTTTAAGCTCCAGTTTAAGGTTAAACTGGAGCTTAAACGTGGGAATGAAGAAAGTAGCTCAGGAGTGTGAATGTCGAACACGTTTAAGCTCCAGTTTAACCTTAAACTGGAGCTTAAACGTGGAAATGGCTTCCTGGTGCATAATGTGGGTCGAACACGTTTAACCTCCAGTTTAAGGTTAAACTGGAGGTTAAACGTGGAAATGCTCCCTTGGTGCTATTCTCCTTCTGGCGTTTAACTTCCAGTTCAAGGTTAAACTGGAGGTTAAACGCCAGTTTCAGCATTTCTCAACTTCCATGATTCTGGCGTTTAACTTCCAGTTTAACCTTAAACTGGAGGTTAAACGCCAATTTCAGCTTTGGTGCATTTCTCATTCTGGCGTTTAACTTCCAGTTTAAGGTTAAACTGGAGGTTAAACGCCACTTTCAGCATTATATGGCTTGGCAGTTTAAGTTCCAGTTTAAGCTTAAACTGGAACTTAAACTCCACATGTGATCTTCAAGCTTCCTTTATTGATTTTGTTGCTTCCTTGCCTAGCCTCTTCTTCCCTGAAATCATCCAAACAATTGCATCAAAGTCTTGCAAAATTTCATGAGAAATCTTACATTCACAGCATTCAAGCAATATAACTAAAAACTCATGGAATTTGCATCAAAATTATACTGTTTGGATGATTCATTACTTTGTTGTTCATTTAACCATTCTTGGTTACTTTAAGCTCAAGAAAATGCATAAAACAACTAAAACTAACAGAAAAATGCTAGTGAAACTAGCCTAAGATGCCTTGGCATCACAACACCAAACTTAATACTTGCTTGTCCCTAAGCAAGTCCTGAGTTATTTGAGAAGAAAGTATGAAACAGAAAGCAATTACATTGGCTATATTAGCAAGCATTTGAAGTTCATCAGAAGGGTTTTATGCAGAAAGTTGCAGCATCACTTTTTCATTCTTATCAGGTAAGATTATCACTTTTTCATTGCATCCATCAAACACTGCTATGGCCTCTTGTTATTCTTATGTCCTTGGCACTTTTCCCTTCTTTGTTTTTTTTTTCTTTTTCTTAGAGCTCATTTGCTCCTTGTTTGCTCAGTGTCATGTGTCGCACAAGCCTTTGGCATTTTCTTTTTCTTATCAGTGCACTACACATATCCACTACAGGCATTTTAGTTCACATTTCTTCTTGAGACATTGGTGCCCAGCACCTCTTTGTGTGACTAAATGTTTTGTATTTAGGTTGCTCTTGATAATGGACTTTTGGTTGATAATCCCGGGTTAGTTAACCCAAGTTACCAAGTGTTGAAACACTCCTCAGAACCTATTCATCCAAGCATATCCTTAATACATAAACACCACAGGCATTTATCTCAGAAGTTCAAACCATTGGTGCCTAGCTTATTTTCTCAATTTTTTTTTGCTTTTTGGTTTTCCTTTTTCAGTGGCTTTTTCTTCTTCTTTTTTCTTTCTTTTTTCATGGCCAAAGACATTTTTTCATCAAGATCCATAGACAGTACTCAACTTCTACACAAAAATGATAATTCTACACTCAAATTCCAGTGAGCTGACTAAACAATCAAGCATGCATACCACCACTTAATTCTACTTGATTTGTCACTAATTGAGCCAAGTTACTTTTGTTCAAACTTTTATTTTATTTTTGGAAACAGAACAAGCATGGCAAGCATTTGTTTAAGAAGGTGGAGTTATATCCAAACATCTAGGCATTCACTTTATTCAAAGCAGTAAACCAACACTCATACTAAAAACTTCACATTCCAGAAAGATTCAACAATTACAGTTTAAACCAGAACAAGCATGCTTTTGTTTGCCTTTTAAAGAATGGTCAAGGAACAACACCACCTTGTGAAATTTCTTGTTTTCTCTTTGTTGCCAGGAAACAATTCGATTTCTCCTTCTTCTCCTAGTTGTTGCTTCATGTTCTTTCTAAGATCCTTGTTTCCTTTCCTGCAAAGAGTGATGAAGTTGCTTGCTTCTCAAGCACTTGAGTGGTTAGCTCAACTATGTATGGGTAAGTGTCCGAGTTTTAAGTTGGTGTGTGAACACCAAATTTAGTCTCCTACTTACTCCTCTGCTCTCTGAATCCTTGAATTCTCCTTGGAATGAAGTTGCTGCTAAGGATTTTAAGCATTTCTGTGATTGCTTAGAATGGTTGTTTCTTTCATATAATTCAAAGGTTGTTGTGTTCAGTTGATCTGTTTAAGGTTAAACTGAAACTTAAACGTGGAAATGGAAGAAAGCAACTATGGAGTGTGGGATGGTCGAACACGTTTAAGCTTTAGTTTAAGGTTAAACTAAAGCTTAAACGTGGAAATGAAGAAAGCAACCCTGCAGGCAAATTGTGGTCGAACACGTTTAAGCTCCAGTTTAAGGTTAAACTGGAGCTTAAACGTGGGAATGAAGAAAGTAGCTCAGGAGTGTGAATGTCGAACACGTTTAAGCTCCAGTTTAACCTTAAACTGGAGCTTAAACGTGGAAATGGCTTCCTGGTGCATAATGTGGGTCGAACACGTTTAACCTCCAGTTTAAGGTTAAACTAGAGGTTAAACGTGGAAATGCTCCCTTGGTGCTATTCTCCTCATTCTGGCGTTTAACTTCCAGTTCAAGGTTAAACTGGAGGTTAAACGCCAGTTTCAGCATTTCTCAACTTCCATGATTCTGGCGTTTAACTTCCAGTTTAACCTTAAACTGGAGGTTAAACGCCAATTTCAGCTTTGGTGCATTTCTCATTCTGGCGTTTAACTTCCAGTTTAAGGTTAAACTGGAGGTTAAACGCCACTTTCAGCATTATATGGCTTGGCAGTTTAAGTTCCAGTTTAAGCTTAAACTGGAACTTAAACTCCACATGTGATCTTCAAGCTTCCTTTATTGATTTTGTTGCTTCCTTGCCTAGCCTCTTCTTCCCTGAAATCATCCAAACAATTGCATCAAAGTCTTGCAAAATTTCATGAGAAATCTTACATTCATAGCATTCAAGCAATATAACTAAAAACTCATGGAATTTGCATCAAAATTATACTGTTTGGATGATTCATTACTTTGTTGTTCATTTAACCATTCTTGGTTACTTTAAGCTCAAGAAAATGCATAAAACAACTAAAACTAACAGAAAAATGCTAGTGAAACTAGCCTAAGATACCTTGGCATCACCACCTCTTAGCTTGATCTTTTACAGCAAATGGAAATAGTAACAATCTGTAGACATCCTGATCTACTTCCTTATCATGTACTGTGTCAGCAATTTGTAAAAACTGTGCCAAAAATTCTGTAGATTCTTTCTGTGGAAGACTAGAATACTGACAACTTTGCTGTACCATGATAATAAGCTGAGGGTTCAACTCAAAGATACTGACTCCGATAGAGGGTATACATATACTACTCCCGTATGAAGCAGTAGTGGGGTTAGCATATGACCCCAGAGTCCTTCTGGACTGTTCATTTCCACTTAGGTTGTAAAACCTGGTTAATTAATGGCTAATTAACCCATAAATGAGAATTTATTCTAGAAAGCCTAAAATGTGATTTTTATGGCTAAATGTGATAGAGGAGACTGAGACGAGAATTTTGGTACCAATTTTATAGAATTCGGACCAAGATTGGACCGAACGGGCCAAACCGGGCCAATCGGACCCAAAGTGGGCCCTTGGCCCAACATAACTAAACCAAAACCCTAGTTTTCAGCACTCTCTCTCCTCACACAACACCAAACACGCTGAAAAAGAGAGGAAATGGGGGAAGAACACTCTCTCAAACCTCTATCTCTCACTTGATCTTCAAACCACCATAACTTTTGATCTAGAGCTCCGATTGTCGCTCCGTTTGCGGCCACGTGTTCACCGTGGAGAGCTCTACAAAATCCATGCAATCAATCTTGAGGTAAATCACAAGTTTCTGTTCGAAATTCCAGCCCTTATTTTCGAGTTTCATGGGTAAAATGTTGAGATTTTGGGTTCTTTGATGTTATAGGACCCAACACTCTTGAAGGAGAAGGTTAATCTTGTATCCTTGGACCTTGGGTGTGGTAAGATTCTCAACCCTAGTGTATTTTGTTGTTCTATGATGTTTGGGTATTGAGATGTTGTGTATGGGTATGATGATTGTGGCTTAGGTTGTGTATGTGTGGATATTGGAGCTTGATTGGTGATTTTGAAAAGCTTGAAAAAGGGATTTGGTGGTGAAAAATCTGTTCTTGGAGGTGTTGAGGCCTTGAGAGCTTGTGGATAAGTGGTTTGGAAGTGCTCCGGTGGAGCTTGGAAAAGTCGGCTAAGGTATGGTTTCGGTTTCCCGTATCTAATATGTAATGTGGTAGGAAATACTTAGGCTAGAGGCCCTAAGATAGGCATTGAATTGTTGATGTTGTTGAATGATTGAGATATATGATGTGGTCATATATGTGATGATGATTATTGATGCCTTGGTGGTATGATGTATGAGAAATATGCATGTTGTGATATATGCTTGATGATTGGTTATGGTTGAATTGTGGGTTGAACCATGTTGATGGTGAGTATGATGTTGATTGTGTACAATAATGATTTATTGGAATTGGTGTTGTTGAGAATTGGCATGAGGAATAGTATATGATATGTCAATGTGTTTGAGTTTGAGCCACTTGGGTGAAGTGGGGTAAAATGATGAGGTAGTGATTTTGGTAAATTGTGGTAAAGTGTCAATGTGTGAGTTGAGGAGGCTTGATGTTGAATTTGATATATTTTGATTGGTTTCAAAGAAAAGGGATGAAATTGGCATGTTTTGATAGATTTTGAAAAGAGTTGGAAATTGCTTGTTTTGAAAATGGCACCTTGTGGTTTTGTATAAAAATATGGTTTTTGGGCATACTTTGACGGGACATAACATGGACTACGGATCACTGTTTTGTGCCAAATCTATTTAGAAATGAAATTGGACCCGGGATGTCCATGCCGTTCGAAGAACGGGTGAAAAACGATTTAAAATGAGGAAGTTATGTCCGTCGGAAGATTGGGGTTTAAATCTGTAAATTCTGCAGCTTTTAACTTAGAAAATTTTTAGCAGAATGACCCCTTGCGCGTGGGCGCACCTGGCGCGTTCGCGCCGATCTTCCAGAAAGCGCCATCCACGCGTGCGCGTGGTGTGCGCGGGCGCGCCGATGGTACTGCACCCAATGCCCAGCCATTTTCCAGAGAGTTATGCCAGAATTGTGCCAGTGTTGTGCCTGGGGCACGAGAACACCCGCGCGTACGCGTGGTTGACGCGTGTGCATCGATTGGCAAATTTGTAATCCACGCGTTAGCGTGCATGACGCTTGCGCGTCGATGAGTTTTTGAGGCCATCCACGCGTGCGCGTGGAGTGCGCGTACGCGTGGCCCTGTTTTCATCCCAAAGTTGATTTTTGAGTTTTAAAAGCCAAATCTCATACTTCTAAGCCTCCGATCTCACCATTTATGTCTTAAATCATTATGACATGCTTAGCTATTAAAAAGGGGCTAGTGAATGAGGTAACTTGCGAGTGAAGCAAGGGAAAAATGAATGATTAATGAGGATCAAAGATGATTATGTGAGATGCGGATGATGGTGGTGGAAGTGCTTGTTGTGCCATGGGCCGAAAGGCTATAATTGTTAATGAAACGGCTGGTTATGGATTTAACCGTGAGCCGGATGGCTGGTTATGGATTTAACCGTGAGCCGGAATGGCTGTGTATGATTATAATATTGGCTGGTTCTGGACTGAACCGTGAGCCGGATGGCTGATATGGATGTTGATCCATGGATGAGAATTCATGCATGTTTATGCTGAATTATTGATAATTGAGATTTGCACTTCCACTATCAGAGGCTCGAGATCCCTGGGAGGAAGCAGTGGCTAGCCACCACGTGCTCCAGGTGGAGGCTCGAGACTCTGTTGACCCTATGTCGTAAGTGTGGCCGGGCACTGTGAAAGACCCGGATGAGCTCGCCCCCGAAATATTCACCAGTGAGGGTGATGGATATGAATCATGTTTATGATCAAGTTTATAACGAGTATAACTCGAGTTGGGGATGCGCGACAGAGGGACAGTCCAATGGTTAGCGACCAAGACTTGTCGGGTTGGCTCTATAACCGACAAGATGATATCATCGGCCACTAGGGACAGGCATTCATCATATGCATACTATGTGAATTGTTTGAGATTGCCTATTTGACTGCATATTACTTGCTAATTGTCTAAATGTCTTAACTGCTCCTATTTGTATATTCTTTGTCTGATATAACTGTGTTTGCTATAATATACTCCTGCTGGTGGTTGGGAGGTTTTAAGGAATTGGAAAGGGAAGTATTAGTTAGACTGAAGAATCTTTAGTCAGATGCCCTTATATGGTTTAGCTTGTTTATAAGCTTTGAATTGTCTGGAGGAAGTTCTAGGATTGCCTTTGGCTTTCCTGTATTATTATGTATTATATATGTGGAAGCTGTTACCATGCTGGGGACCTCTGGTTCTCACCCATGCGGATTTTGTGATTTTCAGATGCAGGACGTGAGGTTTCCCGCTGAGGCATGCTGGAGACTTCTAGATTTGCGAAGATCCTTTGTTCTCGGGGCTATGTTTTGGTTTATACGTTTTGTTTAGATACCTTTATCTCTATTAAATAATACAAACTGTGATGACTCCTCTTATGGGAGATTTTGGAGAATAGGTTTTATGTATTTGTGTCCCTTTGGGTTTCCTTTGGGGTTTTCATTATTTTATCATATGTATATATTGCTATGCTCGGACCGGTTATCTTCGCAGCCGGATTTTGAGCCTTGATATTCCTGTTTTTGACACTCCTTTATATATATAATCTCGCGTTGGTTTATCCTTGTTCGTTACGTTATCGATCGGAGTGTTGCGCTTTTGAGTTGCGGTTTTTGTTTACCCCTTTTTCTACAAAGGCTCCTAGTTATAATCAATCATTCATACTACTATACGTACCTAAAAATTTTTATTTTAGAGGTCATAATACCTTGCCATCTCTGAATTATGACTTAAGCATAAGACTCTGTATGGTAGGGTGTTACATAGGTCCATGATGGAAAAAGGGAGATGATGTGGATTTATTTTATTTATTTTATTATAAAAAAATTATTTTCGAAATAATAAAGTTGAATAAAATAAAAACAAAAAAATGAAAAATAAAATAAAATAAAATAAAATAAAAAAATAAAAAAATTTGAAAATATTTTATAAAGATTTTCGAAAAAGTGAGGAGAGAGAAAGTGGTTAGGATATTTTTGAAAAAGATATGATTTGAAAAATTTTGACGAAGTCAACCCAAGTAATTCGAAAATTATGAGAAATTAGAGGAAGAGATTTTTTTATTTTTGAATTTTATGATGAAAGAGAAAAACACACAAAAGACACAAGACTTAAAATTTTTAGATCTAATGCTCCTTGTTTTTTGAAAATTTTAGAGGGAAAACACCAAGGGACATCAAACTTAAAAATTTTAAGATCAAAACACAAAGAAGACTCAAGAACACCTTGAAGACTCACAAGAACAATAAGAACAAAAGAAAGAACACCAAACTTAAAAATTTTTGGGAAAACTAAAATAAATTTTTGAAAATTAAAGAAAAATTAACAAGAAAACACCAAACTTAAAAATTTTTGGGAAAACTAAAATAAATTTTTGAAAATTAAAGAAAAATTAACAAGAAAATACCAAACTTAAAGTTTGGCACAAGATTTAATCAAAGAAAAATTATTTTTGAAAAAGTTTTAAAAAGAAGATACCCAATTGCCAAGAACATAAACCAACGCTCTAGCCAATTGAGCTATAAATTTAACGTGTTTTAATAGTGTATAAAAATTAATATTTTTGAAAACTGATATTTTGAAAAAGCACAAGGAAAATACGAAAACACACAGAACAGGAAAAACCAAAGATCAAACAAGAAAAATTGACAACAACAATTTGAAGATCAAGAAAAAAATAAAGAACATGCAATTAGAAAATTGAGAGACAAAGAAAAGCATGCAATTGACATCAAACTTAGAACATGACACTAAACTCATAAAAAAACGAAAATTCAATTAAAGAAAAATAATATTTTTGAAAAATGTTTAAAAGGAATAATAGAAGATGCAATCCTAGTGACTCTAAACCAAAAAGACAAATTTTTCCTAATCTAAGTAACAAGAATCATCGTCAGTTGTTCAAACTCAAACAATCCCCGGCAACGGCGCCAAAAACTTGGTGCACAAAATTGTAAATCACACTTTTCACAACTCGTACTACTAACCAGCAAGTGCACTGGGTCGTCCAAGTAATACATTACGTGAGTAATGGTCGATCTCACGGAGATTGTTGGCTTGAAGCAAGCTATGGTTATCTTGTAACCCTTAGTCAGGATATAATATCAATAATGATTCTTAGTTTTAATTGTAAAAAGTAAAAGAGCATGAAATAAATACTTATTATGCAGTAATGGAGAATATGTTAGGGTTTTGGAGATGTTTTGTCTTCTGAATTCCTGTAACATAATCCTTTCTCACTTTCAAACATGCAAGGCTCCTTCCATGGCAAGCTGTATGTAGGGCGTCACTGTTGTCAATGGCTACTTCCCATCCTCTCAGTGAAAATGGTCCAAATGCTCTATCACAGCACGGTTAATCATCTGTCGATTCTCGATCATGTCGGAATAGGATCCATTGATCCTTTTGTGTCTGTCACTACGCCCAACACTCGCGAGTTTGAAGCTCGTCACAGTCATCCAATCCTTGAATCCTACTCGGAATACCACAGACAAGGTTTAGACTTTTCGGATTCTCAAGAATGCTGCCAGTGGATTCTAGCTTATACCACGAAGATTCTGATTAAGGAATCTAAGAGATACTCATTCAATATGATGTAGAACAGAGGTGTTTGTCAGGCACACGTTCATGGGTTGAGAATGGTGATGAGTGTCACGGATCATCACATCCATCACAGTTAAGTACGAATCAGCATCTTAGATAGAAACAAGCGTGTTTGAACGGAAAACAGAAATCATTGTATTAATTCATCGAGACGCTGAGAGCTCTTCACCCCTAACAATGGAGTTTAGAGACTCATGCCGTTAAAGAGTACAAGGTTTAGGTCTAAAAATGTCATGCGATACAAAATAAGTCTCTAAAAGTTGTTTAAATACTAAACTAGTAACCTAGGTTTACAAAAAATGAGTAAACTAAGATGGATAGTGCAGAAATCCACTTCTGGAGCCCACTTGGTGTGTGCTGGAGTTGGGACTTAAGCTTCTCACGTGCCTGGGCTGTTTCTGGAGTTGAACGCCAGGTTGTAACCTGTTTCTGGCGCTGAACGCCAGAATGCAACATGGAGCTGGTGTTAAATGCCAGTTTACGTCATTTATCTTCGCGCAAAGTATGGACTATTATATATTTCTGGAAAGCCCTGGATATCTACTTTCTAACCCAATTGAAAGTGCACCATTTGGACTCTTGTAGCTCCAAAAAATCCATTCCGAGTGTAGGGAAGTCAGAATCCAACAGCATCAGTAGTCCTTTTTCAGCCTAAATCAGATTTTTGCTCAGCTCCCTCAATTTCAGCCAGAAAATACCTGAAATCACAGAAAAACACACAAACTCATAGTAAAGTCCAGAAATATGAATTTTGGCTAAAAACTAATAAAAATATACTAATAAGTAACTAAAACACACTAAAATCTACATGAAATTACCCGCAAAAAGCGTATAAAATATCCGCTCATCAGTCCATCACATCGCCGCACCACACTGCGGCACATGCCGCCCGAACTACCTTTGACGGGAAGATTTTTTATGCTTCACCTTGAAAGGGTTGTAAGGGTGACAGGACACCTATTCCCTCTAATAGTGACAAGGTACATAATCCCTCTACTGGTGACAGGGCACGTATTCCCTCTAATGGTATTAATGTGCAATAGAGAGACAGTGTCCGGTTAGCTACTGAACATGTCGGGTTTGGTTATATAACCGACAAATGATCTCATTAGCCATAGGACAGACATGCATCATACTTGTTTGCGCATATTTGTTTCTGAGTGTATTTCTTGTGAGTGTGTGTGTGCTATATAATTGTTTAATTTCTGTGTCCTTTATTTGCTAAGTCTAAATGTATTCTACTGCTTGTTGCTGTAAGCTATGATAATAAAATGAACATAATTATACACCCTGATCCTACTAAAAATTCCCCAATTTTTAACCCTTATTTCCACCCCTTTCAGCTATAAGTGCGAAGATTTAGTACAGAGTTACAGGAGTATAGAAGAGTATGTTTATAAGTTGGATTGTTAGAATTTATTTTTTCCTTGCCTTTTTAGTTAGAGTTTTATTCAGAGGGGTAGGTTTTATAATTGGTTTTGTATGTAATACTATAATGTATTATAAATGTTAAGTATGTAAATATGTGTTGTTTGTTCTTGTTGGAAAAGTTTTAAGTGTTTAGCGAAACCATTGGTAGATTTACGCGTAGAGGCTCATACCTTATTATGAAATATATAAAGTAGTCATAATACTTCTTGCTAGCAGAGTAGCGCAGCCAGAAGCATGACATTCTGATAGTGAATGTATTGCACAGCACATCAAAATTAAAAGATAAAATCAAATAAAAAAAGCTATCTAACAAGCAACACTCCATATTCAACACATAAAGCTAATGCAACTCTCTATTCAACAAGCAACACTCCCTCATTATTCAACACGTAACACCATCTCTATTCAACATGCAATACACCCTTTCTATTCAATATAAAAAAAATTATATGATAAAAAAATATTAGAATATTCAATAAGTATTGATATTATTGTATTTGTATAAATTAATAAAAAAATTCAATAAATATTATAAATTTTAATATTTATCTTTCTAACTTCTTTTTTACATATTTTACAGGATATATGTTGAGTTAAGAAATTAATTAATATAATTGATGATGACAAACATTTGATTAGTGGGCTAATCACCCAATCAGTTTTGATTATTTTGGATAAGTGATGCAGGCCAAAAATAAGAGTTGCAGCAGCCCAACATTAAACAAATGATATCTGCTGGTGGGCTGAATGGTAAGTGAAAATAAAACAAGCCCAAGTCATTCATCTCAAGCTCAATTCTTCAAAGAAGCAAAGGCAACGCACCAACGGGCTGAACTTGAGTAGAACCCGATCCAAGCCCGAATTGATTTCAATTCCCTCTCACTTGCTTTTACAAACTCAACGTTCTTCTTTTCTTTGACCTTATAAAATCACAAACTCAAAAAAATGAGAAAGAGAAAGAGAAAACTTCTTCCCTAAGGTGATCATCAAAGAAGCAAGAAAGAGATAGTCCAAGCTTGAAACTCAGAAGTCTAATCAACCATTTCAAACCAAATCAAGCTTAGGTTAAAGGTAACCCATTTCCTTTTACATGCAACACACTTTCTTCTCTTCATCTTCAACACTCTGCCACTCCGTTTTGGGCTATATGGAAAAGAGGATTTCTATTCTTCTCTGCTGTAAATCCACGGTCTCAAACATGTCTTGGGGACCAAGCTGGTTTTCAAGGGCTCAGATTAAGTTGACCATTGAAAGATTTTTGTGGTTGCTGTTTTATGGCTTTCGGTCAAGATGAAGAAGTCAGAAGCAAAGTTTCTACTCTGATATTTAATGAGAAAAAGTAGTTTATGGGTTGGTGAAGCTCAAGGCTCAAGAAGTTGACCTAGGGTGAGCAACCAAGGAACATGCAAAGAGATAAAAAGAAGCTTTATGCTCATTCAGAACTAAGAAGTGAAAACCAAAGTGTGAAAAATATGTTTTATAAAGAAGTTCCTCTACTTGGATAATGCTTTCTTTCAAAGAAGCATTTGGCCAATACTGAAGAACTGTATCTGAGGTTTGCAAATCTGGTTTTGCACATAGCAAAGAGGCTGTTAATGAAGTCAATCTCCTCCATGACAAATTGTCATGTACTTTTCTATGTTTATCTTTCTGTAATTTCTTGTGAGAAAAGGCATAGTGAGAAAGTTCAAGTAAAAGTCATGAGTGGAAAAAGGCTGAGTGATACACTTGAGAGAAAAGCCTAGAGTTATTTTCAGATTTCTTTAGGTATGTCTATGTCTTGTATCTTGTACCTGTGAGGTATCCCTTTCTTAGTTAGGTTAGCACTAAGAGTGAAGAGTTAGGTATTAGCATAGCCAATGTCAAGTTAGGTTAGAACTTGAGTGTGAAATTGGTGTATGTAATACTTTTAACTATAGTGGAAATTCCTCGATTGTTGTGGAAGAGACTGGATGTAGGTTGCATAGCACAAGACAACCGAACCAGGATACATGCTGGTGTTTGTAATACCCTAACTACCAAAGCTCATGCTTCCGGCTGCACAACTCTGATAGCTCAGACATTACAACGACACTTATACTATTTAATACTAAAATATGAGCCTGTTTAAAACTTTAAACCACAAAACTGATGAGCGGATAATTTGTATACTTTTTGGCATTGTTTTTAGTATATTTTTGATATGATATAGTTAGTTTTTAGTATATTTTTATTAGTTTTTAATTAAAAATCACTTTTCTGGACTTTACTATGAGTTTGTGTGTTTTTCTGTGATTTCAGGTATTTTCTGGCTGAAATTGAGGGACCTGAGCAAAAATATGATTTTGAGACTCAAAAGGACTGCAGATGCTGTTGGATTCTGACCTCCCTGCACTCGAAGCGGATTTTCTGGAGCTACAGAAGCCCAATTGGCGCGCTCTCAACGGCGTTGGAAAGTAGACATCCTGGGCTTTCCAGCAATATATAATAGTCCATACTTTGCCCAAGATTTGATGGCCCAAACCGGCGTTCAAAGTCACCTCAAGAAATCCCAGCGTTAAACGCTGGAACTGGCACCCAAATGGGAGTTAAACGCCCAAACTGGCACCAAAGCTGGCGTTTAACTCCAAGAAGAGTCTCTACACGAAATTGCTTCATTGCTCAGCCCAAGCACACACCAAGTGGGCCCGGAAGAGGATTTTTATGTCATTTACTCATTTCTGTACACACTAGGCTACTAGTTTCTTATAAGTAGGACCTTTTACTATTGTATAGAAATCTTTTGATCACTTTTAGATCTCTAGATCATCTTTGGACATTTTAGTTCTTAGATCATTGGGAGGCTGGCCATTCGGCCATGCCTAGACCTTATGCTTATGTATTTTCAACGGTGGAGTTTCTACACACCATAGATTAAGGTGTGGAGCTCTGCTGTACCTCGAGTATTAATGCAATTACTATTGTTCTTTCATTCAAATTCCGCTTGTTCTTTATCCAAGATATCACTTGTTCTTCAACATGATGAAGGTGATGATTGACGCCCATCACCATTCTCACTCATGAACAAAGTGACTGACAACCACTCTTGTTCTACAAGCATTTGAGGCTTGGTGAATATCTCTTGGATTCCTGATTGCACGATGCATGGTTGATCGCCTGACAACCGAGTGCTCGCCTGACAAACGAGCCAACCATTCCGTGAGATCAGAGTCTTCGTGGTATAGGCAAGAACTGATGGCAGCATTCAAGAGAATCCGGAAGGTCTAACCTTGTCTGTGGTATTCTGAGTAGGATTCAATGATTGAATGACTGTGACGTGCTTCAAACCTGTAACCTACTGGGCGTTAGTGACAGACGCAAAAGAGTTATTCTATTCCGGTAGGGGAGGGAACCACACCGGTGATTGGCAGCACTGTGACAGAGTGTGTGCATTAGCTTTCACTGCGAGGATGGGAGGTAGCTGCTGACAACAGTGAGACCCTATACGAGCTTGCCATGGAAAGGAGTAAGAAGGGTTGGATGAAGACAGTAGGAAAGCAGAGAGACGGAAGGGAAGGCATCTTCATGCGCTTATCTGAAGTTCCTACCAATGAATTACATAAGTATCACTATCTTCACCTTTATGTTATTTTCGTTCATCACCATATATATCTGAGTTTGCCTGACTAAGATTTACAAGATGACCATAGCTTGCTTCAATACTAACAATCTCCGTGGGATCGACCCTTACTCACGTAAGGTTTATTACTTGGACGACCCAGTGCACTTGCTGGTTAGTTGTGCGAAGTTGTGTAATGCCATGGTATTGAGCGCACCAAGTTTTTGGAGCCATTACCAGGGATTATGAGAGTTGTGAAAAAGTATAGTTCACAATTTCGCGCACCAAGTTTTTGGCGCCGTTGCCGGGGATTGTTCTAGTTTTGAGCAAGCCTTTGGTAACATCAGTGCCAAGATCCGGCAACAACATCAAATTTTTGGTGTTATTGCCCGGGATTGTTCAGGCTGGACAACTGACGGTTCATCTTGTTGCTTAGATTAGGTATTTTTTTTTCGAAATTCTTGAAGATGAATTCTAGAGTTTCATGATGATTTGTTGAAATCTGGCTGGCTGAGAAGCCATGTCTAATCTGATTGGACCGAGGTTTCAACTTATCACCACAAGAGCTTGTTGATTTCGTATCAATCTTGCTTTTGGAGCAGTGATTTGCTAAGGCTTGGCTGACCTTTGGTCATGTCTAGTGTTTTGGACCGAAGCTTTCTTTGGAAGCTTGGCTGGCTGTGAAGCCATGTCTAATTCCTGGACCGGAGTCTTAGACTAGCATTGCACTGATTCCTGGAATTCTCATTAAGAATTTTGATACCTTCTTTTTCCACTTAATTTTCGAAAAACACAAAAAAATTAAAAAATTAAAAAAATCATAAAATTCAAAAATATTTCTTGTTTGAGTCTAGTGTCTCATCCTAAGTTTGGTGTCAATTGCATGCATTCATATGTCTTAGTGATCTTCAAGATGTTCTTGATGATTCACTTGCTCTGATCTTTGAATTCTATTGACTTGAGTATTTTGTGTGTCTCATATGCATTTTCAGTTCATTAGTGTCAGTAGTATACAAACTGCTAAGTTTGGTGTCTTGCATGCATTGTTGATTGATTCTTGTTGCATTTTAATTATTAAAAATCCAAAAATATTTTTAATTTGTGTCTTTTCAAGTCAATGATACAAGGGATTGAAGATTCAGAACACACTGCAGAGGAATTATACAGAAAAAGCTGAGCATTCAAAAATGCCCAGTGAAGAAGGCAGACTGGCGTTTAAACGCCAGCCAGGGCACCTGGTTGGGCGTTTAACGCCCAAAGAGGTAGCATTTTGGGCGTTAAACGCCAGAATGTATACCATTCTGGGCGTTTAACGCCAGGATGGTGCTAGGGGGAAGATTTTGTTTTCAAATCAATTTTTTTTCAAGTTTTTCAAAATCAAATCTTTTTCAAATCAAATCTTTTCACTCAAATGTTTTCAAAATCAATTTCTTTCCTTTTTCAAAGATACTTACTAACAATTAATGATTTGATTGAACATTTTTTGCCCTTTTCTGTTAAGGAAGGTTTTATGTTTGAATCATATCTTTTCTTGTTAGGCAAGTCACTAATTTTCCAAATCAAATCTTTTAAAATAATTTTCAAAACATATCTTTTAAAATGGTTTTCAAATCATATCTTCTCAATCACATCTTTTTAAGACAATAACCTTTCAATCATATTTTTTTATCATATCTTTTTCAAATTAGTTTTCAATCAAATCTTTTTAGTTTCTAATTTCAAAATCTTTTTCAAAAATCACTTGATTTCTCTTCCACTTTCAATTTTCGAAAATTATCAATCAAATTTTCAAAATGTTTTCAAAATCTTTTAATTGAATTTTCGAAAATCCTCTTCCCTCCTTCTCACATCCTTCTATTTATGGAGTACCACTCCTTCTAAATGCACAATTCGAACCTTATCTAATTAAAGTTCGAATTCTTCTTCCCCTTCTTCTTTCTATTTCTCTTTTCCTCTGACATTTCAAGGAATCTCTATACTGTGACATAGAGGATTCCACATTTTTTTTTCTCTTCTCTTTCATATGAGCAGGAGCAGAGACAAAGGCATTCTTGTTGAAGCTGATCCTGAACCCGAAAGGACCTTGAAGAGAAAGCTAAGAGAAGCCAAAGCACAACTCTCTTTAGAGGACCTGACCGAATTCTTCAAAGAAGAAGAACCCATGGCAGCCGAAAACAACAACAATGCCAACAATGCAAGGAAGGTGCTGGGTGACTTCACTGCACCTACTCCCGACTTCTATGGGAGAAGCATCTCTATCCCTGCCATTGGAGCAAACAACTTTGAGCTTAAGCCTCAATTAGTTTCTCTAATGCAACAGAATTGCAAGTTCCATGGACTTCCAATGGAAGATCCTCATCAGTTTTTAGCTGAATTCTTGCAAATCTGTGACACAGTCAAGACTAATGGGGTTAACCCTGAGGTCTATAGACTGATGCTATTCCCTTTTGCTGTAAGAGACAGAGCTAGAATATGGTTGGATTCTCAACCTAAAGAAAGCCTGGACTCTTGGGAAAAGCTAGTCAATGCCTTCTTGGCAAAGTTCTTTCCACCACAAAGATGGAGTAAGCTTAGAGTGGAAGTCCAAACCTTCAGACAGAAGGATGGAGAATCCCTCTATGAAGCTTGGGAAAGATACAAACAATTAATCAGAAGATGTCCTTCAGACATGCTTTCTGAATGGAGCATCATAGGTATTTTCTATGATGGTCTCTCTGAACTATCTAAGATGTCCTTGGATAGCTCTGCTGGAGGATCTCTTCATCTGAAGAAGACGCCTGCAGAAGCTCAAGAATTGATTGAAATGGTTGCAAATAACCAATTCATGTACACTTCTGAAAGGAATCCTGTAAACAATGGGACTAGTCAGAAGAAAGGAGTTCTTGAGATTGACACTCTGAATGCCATATTAGCTCAGAACAAGATATTGACTCAACAAGTCAATTTGATTTCTCAAAGTCTGTCTGGAATGCAAAATGCACCAAACAGTACTAAGGAAGCTTCATCTGAGGAAGAAGCTTATGATCCTGAGAACCCTTCAATAGAAGAGGTGAATTACATGGGAGAACCCTATGGAAACACCTACAATTCTTCATGGAGAAATCACCCAAATCTCTCATGGAAGAATCAAGAAAGACCTCAACAAGGTTTCAATAACAATAATGGTGGAAGAAACAGGTTTAGCAATGGCAAGCCTTTTCCATCATCTTCTCAGCAACAGACAGAGAGTTCTAAGCAGAATACTTCTGAATTAGCAACAATGGTCTCTGATCTAATAAAGACCACTCAAAGTTTCATGAATGAAACAAGGTCCTCCATCAGAAATTTGGAAGGACAAGTGGGTCAGCTGAGCAAGAAAGTTACTGAACTCCCTCCTAGTACTCTCCCAAGTAATACAGAAGAAAATCCAAAAGGAGAGTGCAAGGCCATCAACATGGCCGAATATGGAGAGGAAAGAGAGGAAGAAGACGCCACTGAGAAAGACCCCAGTGGGCGTGCACCACTCTCCTCTGAGTTCCTCAATGAGGAACCTTGAGAATCTGAGGCTCAAAATGAGACCATAGAGATTCCATTGGACTTACTTCTGCCATTCATGAGCTCTGATGAGTATTCTTCCTCTGAAGAGGATGAGTATGTTACTGAAGAGCAAGTTGCTAAATACCTTGGAGCAATCATGAAACTAAATGACAAGTTATTTGGAAATGAGACTTGGGAGGATGAACCTCCGTTGCTCACCAAAGAACTGGATGACTTGTCTAGGCAGAAACTGCCTCAAAAGAGGCAGGATCCTGGGAAGTTTTCTATACCTTGTACCATAGGCACCATGACCTTCAAGAAGGCCTTGTGTGACTTAGGGTCAAGTGTGAACCTCATGCCCCTCTCTGTAATGGAGAAATTAGGGATCTTAGAGGTGCAAGCTGCAAGAATCTCATTAGAGATGGCAGACAACTCAAGAAAACAAGCCCATGGACTTGTAGAGGATGTTCTGGTTAAAATTGAAGACCAGTACATTCCTACTGATTTCATAGTCCTAGAGACTGGGAAGTGCATGGATGAATCAATCATCCTTGGCAGACCCTTCCTAGCCACAGTAAAGGCTGTGATTGATGTTGACAGAGGAGAGTTAATCATTCAAGTGAATGAAAAATCCTTGGTGTTTAAGGCCCAAGGATATCCCTCTGTCATCATGGAGAGGAAGCATGAAGAGCTCCTCTCAAAACAGAGCCAAACAGAGCCCCCACAGTCAAACTCTAAGTTTGGTGTTGGGAGGCTACAACCAAACTCTAAGTTTGGTGTTGAAACCCCACATTCAAACTCTAAGTTTGGTGTTGGGAGGTTTCAACACGGTTCTGAGCATTTCTGAGGCTCCATGAGAGCCCTCTGTCAAGCTAATGACATTAAAGAAGCGCTTGTTGGGAGGCAACCCAATGTTTTATAATTAATTATTTTCTTTTGTTATTTTATCTTTTTTATAGGTTGATGATCATAAGAAGTCACAAAAACAATGAAAAAACAAAAACAGAATGAAAAACAGGAAGAAAAACAGCACACCCTGGAGGAGAAGAAACTGGCGTTCAAACGCCAGTAATGCTAGCTGTTGGGCGTTTAACGCCCAGTCTGGCACCATTCTGGGCGTTTAACGCCAGAAAGGGGCACCAGACTGGCGTTAAACGCCAGTAAAGGGCAAGAACCTGGCGTTAAACGCCAGGAATGGGCACCAGCCCGGCGTTTAACGCCAGAAATGGCTCAAAACGTGATTTTGAGCAACATTTGGTGCAGGGATGACTTTTCCTTGACACTACAGGATCTGTGGACCCCACAGGACCCTACCATCACTCTCTCTCTTCTTCCCCCATTCACCAATCACCTCAACACCTCTTCCCCAAAAACCCTTCACCTATCAAATCCCATCTTTCTCTTCACCACTCACATCCATCCTTCATAAATCCCCACCAACCTCACCCTTCAAATTCAAACCACTTTCCCTCCCAAACCCACCCATAATGGCCGAACCTTTACCCCCCTCTCTCCTATAAATACCCTTCTTCAACTCTTCATTTTCACACAACCTAAACCCCCTTTCTTACCCTTCTTGGCCGAACACACTACCATCTCCCTTCTTCCTCATTTCTTCTTCTTCTACTCTCTTCTTTCTTCTTTTGCTCGAGGACGAGCAAACATTTTAAGTTTGGTGTGGTAAAAGCGTTGCTTTTTCGTTTTTCCATAACCATTTATGGCATCCAAGGCCGGAGAAACCTCTAGAAAGAGGAAAGGGAAGGCAAAAGCTTCCACCTCCGAGTCATGGGAGATGGATAGATTCCTCTCAAGGGTGCATCAAGACCACTTCTATGAAGTTGTGGCCTTGAAGAAGGTGATCTTCGAGGTCCCCTTTTCACTCAAAAAGGGTGAATATCCGGAGATCCGCCATGAGATCCGAAGAAGAGGTTGGGAAGTTCTTACCAACCCCATTCAGCAAGTCGGAATCTTGATGGTTCAAGAGTTCTATGCCAATGCATGGATCACAAAGAACCATGACCAAAGTGTGAACCCGAATCCAAAGAACTATCTCACTATGGTTCGGGGGAAATACTTGGATTTTAATCCGGAGAGTGTGAGGGTGGCGTTCAACTTGCCTATGATGCAAGGAGATGAGCATCCTTACACTAGAAGGGTCAACTTTGATCAAAGGTTGGACCAAGTCCTCACAGTCATATGTGAAGAGGGCGCACAATGGAAGCAAGATTCAAGAGGAAAGCCGGTCCAATTGAGAAGGCATGACCTCAAGCCCGTGGCTAGAGGATGGTTAGAGTTCATACAACGCTCAATCATCCCCACTAGCAACCGGTCCGAAGTTACCATAGACCGGGCCATCATGATCCATAGTATCATGATTGGAGAAGAAATAGAGGTTCATGAGGTTATAGCCCAAGAACTCTATAAGGTGGCGGACAAGACCTCCACCTTGGCAAGGTTAGCTTTTCCTCATCTCATTTGTCACCTCTGTTATTCAGTTGGAGTTGACATAGAGGGAGACATTCCCATTGATGAGGACAAGCCCATCACCAAGAAAAGGATGGAGTACACAAGAGATCTCACTCATCATGAGATCCCTGAGATTCCTCAAGGGATGAATTTTCCTCCACAAAACTATTGGGAGCAACTAAACACCTCCCTAGGAGAACTAAGTTCCAACATGGGACAACTGAGGGTGGAGCATCAAGAACACTCCATCATCCTTCATGAAATTAGAGAAGATCAAAGAATCATGAGGGAGGAGCAACAAAGACAAGGAAGAGACATTGAGGAGCTCAAGCACTCCATAGGATCTTCAAGAGCAAGAAAGAGCCGCCATCACTAAGGTGGACCCGTTCTTTGATTTCCTTGTTATTGTTCTTCTGTTTTTCGAATTTTAATGCTTATGTTTATCCATGTTTGTGTCTTATGATCATTAGTGTCTTAGTGTCTATGCCTTAAAGTTATGAATGTCCTATGAATCCATCACCTTTCTTCAATAAAAACGTGCCTAATTGATAAAAGAAAGAATTGCATGAATTTTGAATTTTATAATAGTTTAATTATTTTGATGTGGTGGCAATATTTTTGTTCTCTGAATGTATGCTTAAACAGTGCATATGTCTTTTGAATTTGTGGTTCATGAATGTTGGCTCTTGAAAGAATGATGAAAAAGGAGACATGTTACTGAGAATCTGAAAAATCAATAAAATGATTCTTGAAGCAAGAAAAAGCATTAAAAAAAAAACCGAAAAAAAAAACGAAAAAAAAAAAGAGAAAGGAATAAGAGTTGTGATTCAAGGCAATAAGAGTGTGCTTAAGAACCCTGGATACCTCTAATTGGGGACTTTAGCAAAGCTAAGTCACAATCTGAAAAGGTTCACCCAATTATGTGTCTGTGGCATGTATGTATCCGGTGGTAATACTGGAAGACAGAGTGCTTTGGGCCACAGCCAAGACTCAATAAATAGCTATGTTCAAGAATCATCATACTTTACTAGGAGAATCATTAACACTATCTGGATTCTAAGTTCCTAAAGAAGCCAATCATTCTGAATTACAAGGGATAGAGTGAGATGCCAAAACTGTTCAGAGGCAAAAAGTTAAAAGTCCCGCTCATCTGATTAATACTGATCTTCACAGATGTTTTTGGAATTCATTGCATATTCTCTTCTTTTTATCTTATTTGATTTTCAGTTGCTTGAGGACAAGCAACAATTTAAGTTTGGTGTTGTGATGAGCGGATAATTTGTATACTTTTTGGCATTGTTTTTAGTATATTTTTGATATGATATAGTTAGTTTTTAGTATATTTTTATTAGTTTTTAATTAAAAATCACTTTTCTGGACTTTACTATGAGTTTGTGTGTTTTTCTGTGATTTCAGGTATTTTCTGGCTGAAATTGAGGGACCTGAGCAAAAATCTGATTTTGAGACTCAAAAGGACTGCAGATGCTGTTGGATTCTGACCTCCCTGCACTCGAAGCGGATTTTCTGGAGCTACAGAAGCCCAATTGGCGCGCTCTCAACGGCGTTGGAAAGTAGACATCCTGGGCTTTCCAGCAATATATAATAGTCCATACTTTGCCCAAGATTTGATGGCCCAAACCGGCGTTCAAAGTCACCTCAAGAAATCCCAGCGTTAAACGCTGGAACTGGCACCCAAATGGGAGTTAAACGCCCAAACTGGCACCAAAGCTGGCGTTTAACTCCAAGAAGAGTCTCTACACGAAATTGCTTCATTGCTCAGCCCAAGCACACACCAAGTGGGCCCAGAAGAGGATTTTTATGTCATTTACTCATTTCTGTACACCCTAGGCTACTAGTTTCTTATAAGTAGGACCTTTTACTATTGTATAGAAATCTTTTGATCACTTTTAGATCTCTAGATCATCTTTGGACATTTTAGTTCTTAGATCATTGGGAGGCTGGCCATTCGGCCATGCCTAGACCTTATGCTTATGTATTTTCAACGGTGGAGTTTCTACACACCATAGATTAAGGTGTGGAGCTCTGCTGTACCTCGAGTATTAATGCAATTACTATTGTTCTTTCATTCAAATTCCGCTTGTTCTTTATCCAAGATATCACTTGTTCTTCAACATGATGAAGGTGATGATTGACGCCCATCACCATTCTCACTCATGAACAAAGTGACTGACAACCACTCTTGTTCTACAAGCATTTGAGGCTTGGTGAATATCTCTTGGATTCCTGATTGCACGATGCATGGTTGATCGCCTGACAACCGAGTGCTCGCCTGACAAACGAGCCAACCATTCCGTGAGATCAGAGTCTTCGTGGTATAGGCAAGAACTGATGGCAGCATTCAAGAGAATCCGGAAGGTCTAACCTTGTCTGTGGTATTCTGAGTAGGATTCAATGATTGAATGACTGTGACGTGCTTCAAACCTGTAACCTACTGGGCGTTAGTGACAGACGCAAAAGAGTTATTCTATTCCGGTAGGGGAGGGAACCACACCGGTGATTGGCAGTACTGTGACAGAGTGTGTGCATTAGCTTTCACTGCGAGGATGGGAGGTAGCTGCTGACAACAGTGAGACCCTATACGAGCTTGCCATGGAAAGGAGTAAGAAGGGTTGGATGAAGACAGTAGGAAAGCAGAGAGACGGAAGGGAAGGCATCTTCATGCGCTTATCTGAAGTTCCTACCAATGAATTACATAAGTATCACTATCTTCACCTTTATGTTATTTTCGTTCATCACCATATATATCTGAGTTTGCCTGACTAAGATTTACAAGATGACCATAGCTTGCTTCAATACTAACAATCTCCGTGGGATCGACCCTTACTCACGTAAGGTTTATTACTTGGACGACCCAGTGCACTTGCTGGTTAGTTGTGCGAAGTTGTGTAATGCCATGGTATTGAGCGCACCAAGTTTTTGGAGCCATTACCAGGGATTATGAGAGTTGTGAAAAAGTATAGTTCACAATTTCGCGCACCAAAAACCACTCCCAAAAATACTTTCATTCGATAACGCACATCCATAGATACCATACAACTTACAAAACTCATCAAGAGTACATCCATATATATATATATATATATATATATATATATATATATATATATATATAATATTACAAACATTACCCAATACAATTTCTATCCCTCTTATAGAATATATCAAGATAAAGGCGAGGGTACAAAAATAATAAGTTCCAGATGCAAACACAAGTAGGAAGATGCAGACACAAACAAACAGTTATTGCAAGTAGAACAATTAGCAGTTAATCACATAGGCAAACCAAGTATAATATGCACACCCAAACAATGTCACACAGATGCATATGATGCATGCATGTCCCTAGTGGCTGATGATATCATCTGTCGGTTATAGAGCCAACCCGACAAGTCCTGGTAGGTAACCATTGGATTGTCCCTCTGTCGTGTCTTCCCAACTCGAGTTATACTCAATATAAACTTGATCATAATCATGATCCATATCCATCACCCTCACTGGTGAATATGTATGGGGGTGAGCTCATCCGGGGCTTTCACAGTGCCCGGCCACCCTGACGACATAGGGTCAAAAGAGCTTCAAGTCTCAACCTGGAGCACGTGGTGGCTAGCCACTGCTTTCTCCCAGGGAAACTCTTATCTCCGATAGTGAAAGTGCAATATCACAAATTATCAATTTCTCAGCATATATGTGTTCATTCCTAGCCATGGATCAACATCCATCTCAGCCATCTGGCTCACGATTCAATCCAGAACCAGCCAATATTCATAATCATACACAGCCATTTCGGCTCACGGTTCAATCTAGAACCAGCCAACATTCATAATCATACACAGCCATTCCGGCTCACAACAAACAGCACTTCCACATTCAACATTATCAATTCATAAAATTGGCATTTAAGCCATAAGTCACTTTTTCTCAAATCATTTCACTTTGAAATCAAGTTTCAACTCTTTTCAGCCTTGGCTTTAGAAATCTCGTTTCTCAAATCATCTCAGGCTCATAAGCCAAATTTTCTCAAGTGAGTTCCTTTTTAAAAACAAAGCCACTCTCGGCATTCTCTTTCCAAAACTTCCAAAACCATGGCAAGTTAAGGATTTATTTTAAAGTATTCAAAATCACCCATACAACAATGGGATTTTATAACAAAAGTTTCTCGGCAGAGTCCCAAGTCTTTAGGGGAGAATAACATAACTCATTTCGCCAAATTCATTTTAAATTCATTAAAAACCTTGGCTTCCTGATTTGAGTAGTAAAATAGGATCTAAGCCAATCCAAGTCATGTAATCAATTACTCTTTTCAAAGCCATTTCCTTTACTTAAACAAAATCGGCTTCAATTCCATAATTAAATCTGAAGTGTTTCAAACTGCTAAGAGAATCATTTTTGTTGTGTTAAACTAGAGTTCAAAGGGTACTCTGAATCTCATTCAAAACGTCAAAATAAAGAGGTTCATCAATCGAAATCCAATTCCTTTTAAAATCACGAAAACTCTTCCAATGGACACCCTTTATGTTTAATAGAGAAAAACATAAACCCGTTTTACCTTTTAAAACAGCCTCAAGGCAAAATTCTCTTTCGAATAACTTGTACCCAAAGACATACTATTCTTCTTGGAAAATAAGGAGAAATCATGGTTCTCTTTTCAGTAATTCTTTCAAAGCATAGCTTCATCGCTTTTCATAATTGATCTAAGTAAAGTTAACAAAAAAAGCCCTAAATTCACAATCCTTCAAGTAAATAGGAAAGGCATTAAACTCAAAATTTCCCAAATAACATTTCAAATAAAGCCTCGAATTTTATAGAAATTTCGACAGCATCTCCCCTAAAACTTGGACTTTGCCACCCGGTTTTGGTCCCAACTAAACCGTTCCTCAATCCTTTTCAACAGTCCAGAACCCAAAACTCAATTCAAAATCACGCTAAATCCATCAGTCACCTCAGTGGCATATCTCAAGGAAACTATTTCAAATCAAATCAATATCAACCGATTTAACTCATTTTCAAAGCTTTAAAGAAACGGCTCAGTAACAAATCATTTGTCCAAAACCAAGTCAATTAAAGTAAACTAGGCTGAATTCAAAGGTGCATTCGACTTTTCAAATCATCAAAATAATTAACTCAAATCAAATCAATCCTCAGCGGATTAAACTCAGATTTCAAATCTTTAAAGAATCAACTTCAAAACATTACATTTCACAAAGTCACACAACAATCCAGCCAAACCAACATCCATAATCATTCGAGTCAATCAAATAATACATAAGGAAGATACAATCACCAAATACACAATATCTCACATCAGTATCAATATGTAATAATTCCAATACATAAAACATAGTTTCTGGAAAGCGCCCTTACCTCGACAAATTGAAGCTATAACCCAAACTCGTTAACTGATTCCTTTTTGCTCAGCCCGAAATTACCGAAAATCAGAACCTCGGCTCTGCTTGCTCTCTCGAAAGCAAAAACAGCTACAAGCGGCATAAGCAAACCGGATTCTAACTCCTAAAACCATTAACATCGCAATCACTTTACTACACGGAACAGAACACTAACGCAGGGCTTTCGAAAATCGAAAATGCTTACCGAAACGAAGAAAGAACGGCTGCACCGAATAGCGGCAGTCCCCGAACCGATTCGGCGGCAGCTTTAATCGTGACCCGCAATAACCGGAGCTTGACTCGATGTTACAAAACCTCAGAATCTGTGGCCAAATATAGCAGCATATTGATTTTTGATAGCTCCGGAATGAAAATGCATACCATGAGAAAGGATTTAAAGACTGAATCAAACTGCAGAAGCTCTGGTGATGGGTCCGGCGACCACAACAGCATCTCCGGCAGCGACAATGTAACTTATGACAACCACTTCATGAAATACAACAGTTTCAGTGACAGCTTCAAAGTAAAATTGAATTGGCAGAACTAGGAGGAACCAGAAACAGGGCAAGCTCACCAGAACGGCAGTGACCAGAAATTCTGGCGGCAGCAGCATCCGACGGCCATAGAAGCTCCAGCGGCGTCGTGGGTTGTTTCTCTCACCGCGAGCTCTCTGTCTCTCTCTCGCCCTCTGTTTCACTGACGACGGCAATGGCTTCACAGACGAGACCAGGCGCGGCGGTTTCAGGCCCTCAGCCCCTTCTCACTCGCGTACCCTCTCTCTCTGTGTCTCAGCTTCAACGGCGACTCCTGGTGGACCAATGGCGACGACGATAGCGCGGGCAGCCGCGGCAGCGTGAAGAGGCTGGCTTCATGGTGCTACAACTCGGGGATGGTGACTTGCGAGGGTGACATCGACGGCTCCTTGCGGTGGTTGTGACCCTCCTTCCCTCGGCGGTATCAAGCGGCGACGACAAACCCCAGTGCTACCGGCGCAGATCCTTGCCTCATTCACGAATCTCACTCCTCTCGCCCCTACGCGATGCGACGGCGCGACGGCATTGACGCCCGCCGACGCCGTCCTCCCCATCTGCTCTCCTCCCCGTTTCTCTTCTCCCACCTTCTGTTTCTCCTTTCTTTCTTTCATGGAAAAAGAAATGTTGCTGCTGAGTTAGGGAAAAGGGGATTTCGGCTGCAGCTGGGTGTGGGGGAAAAAGGAACTGGGTCGGGTAACGGGTCGCTGGGTTAGGGTTTCATTCTTTTGAAAATTAGGGTTAGGGGTGATTTGGTAATTTCACATAAAATTGGGAATGATATAATAATTGAAACCCAAATTAAATTCAACACTAATCATATATAGGAAAATACTATTTGCTCATCAACTTCACAAATTATTTTCAATAAAATGCCCAAATCTAAAAATTAGAAATAATATAATTAATTTCTTCATTTTCCAAAATAGCAGTATTAATATTTAAAATATTACTTATCTAATCCAAATCATATAAAATCCTTATTATTTCACAACTATCAACTTTATACTTTAAATATGGAAAATAATCCAATAATTATAAAATTGGATAATAATCATAACTCATCTCAAATCCAATAAATCAAAACTTGCCTTAATTACCTTTAATAAAATAATTTCTGAAATTAAGGCTATAAATAACCATATGATTTGAGACTTGATCATAATAAGACTTTTCAAAAGTTCTGGGTCTTACAGTGTTAGCTGTTCTCTTCTCTGCTGTGTTTTGTTTTCTGATATTCATGAGACAAAAATAAATTGTCTCATAAATTTCTACTACTGAGTACAAACAGAATCAGAATTGAAAGTTTGTTTGAAAATATCATAACAGCAACTTAAAAGAAAGGCATAGATTTAACCCCCCTTCTCTAAGCCTACCAAAACCTTCAATTGGTATCAAGAGCTAAGGTCTCAAGAATCAAGCTTAACCGCTTGGAGCAAAGATCCAATGGTGAACAACTTAGGCACAACCACAGTTGCCTACACCCTCACTAAAGGCAAGTCAAACAACCGGCCACCTTTCTTCAACGGAAAGAACTATGCCTACTGGAAAGAAAGGATAAGGATCTTCATCCAATCCATTGACTACAACATATGGAAGATAGTTGTGAGCAGTCCCAAGATCCCAACAAAAACAAGTGCTGATGGAGTGATGACTCCAAAAGAAAAAGCTGAATGGAATGAAGATGATAAGAAGAAGATGGAGCTGAATGCTAAAGCAATCAACCTTCTTCACTATGCTATCAACTTTGAAGAGTACCGGAAGGTGTCTAGATGCAAGACAGCCAAAAAAATCTGGGAAAAACTCCAGGTTACACACGAAGGCACCAAACAAGTCAAAGAAACGAGGATTGATATGCTGCAAAAAGAGTACGAAATGTTCAACCTGAAGGATGGAGAAAGCATTGATGAAGCGTTTGAGAGATTCTCAATCATAATCAACAACCTTGATGCTATGGGTACAAACTATGCAGAACAAACCTTGGTGAGAAAACTCCTTAGAAGCCTCATAAAAGATTGAGAAACCACTGCCACTGTCCTAACCGAGAGCAACAACCTAAGCCCCATAACCTATGATGAGCTGAGAGGAAAACTCCTTGCTTATAAAACCACACACACAAACACCGACTCAAAGAAAAAGGGAATAGCCCTCAAGTCAAAAGTAGAACCAAAAGAGAGTGAGTCTAGTGATGGTATTTCAGATGATGAACTCTTATTTTTTGCTAGGAGACTTAGAAGGATGATGAAGAATAAGGGCAAGTACAAGGGCTCAAGCTCAAAGAAACACAAGATGGACATAAGCAAGGTGACTTTTCATAATTGCAAGGAGGCTGGACACTTCAAGCTAAACTGTCCAAAGCTCAAGAAGGAGGACAAAGGCAAGAAAGAAAGGAAAAGAGTGCTCATGGTAGCTTGAGAGGATCTTGAGAACGACTCAAATGAAGAAGAAGAATTTGAAGGCGAAGATAAAGACTGCTTCATGGCTGGAAACAACAATCTTGATGAGGTAAATTATTATGATTTGACCATTGATGATTTACATGCTATTATTGATGATCTCACTTTAAATGCCTCAAAACTGCTTGACAAGTACAATGAATGCAGATCTGAAAGAGATGTATTGAGATCTGAAAATGATTTTTTAAAAGAAAAAGTGAAGGAAATTGAATGTGCTTTGGACATTATTGAAGAAAACAAATTTCTAAAATCTGAACTTGAAAAATTAAAAGGAAAGCACATTATGGATCCTTCCCAAGAGCTAATCGCTGAAAATGAAAGATTAAATGATATGATTAAAAGGCTGAATGGTGACTTAGCAAAATTTGCTCAAAGTTCTAGTAACTTGGACAAATTACTTGAAAGCCAAAGACCATTATTTGAAAAATCTGGTTTAGGTTACACAACCAAAGAAAGTGCAGTTTTTAATGATTCCTCCATAAAATTTGTGGCTTCTTCATCAAATACAAAAACCACATCTAACAAATCTGGTATTGGGTATGTTCCCACACTTGAGGAAAATTTTGATGAAGTTCACACAAGTGAAACTGAGCCTTCACCAAGAACCGAATCTACTTCAAATAGGCTAGGTTTGGGATTCAACTCGAAAATTGAGGTAGCTTTCAAAAAACCACCATTTTACAACAAAACCTCATTTTCGAAAAATCTAAAGGTTTTCAAAAATTCTGGTCAAAATGCTTTTGCAAAGAGGAATAATTATAACAAAAATTAATTTGTCAAAAGAAATGCACCTCATCCAAAAATCAGAAAATTTCAATCATTTAATCATTTCCAGCATGGTAGCTCATCTAAATTTCAGCAACATGCATCAGAAAATCACTGTTTTAATTGCAAAAAATTTGGTCACTCATATGCATAATGTTTTATTGAAAAGAGAGTTGTGGGAAACCAAATTTATAATGTTGTTTATGATTTCAATGCACTTGGGCAACCAAGATGGATTAACTTCAAAGGATCCAAATTAATTTGGATACCTAAGGCTACTTGAACTCTTCATACAGGTTTTCCTAGCATCCAAGAACAAAAAGGACATGTGGTACATGGATAGTGGATGCTCAAGGCACATGATTGGAAGGTCAACTTATTTCATCAAACTAAACAAGTATGATGGAGGTTTTGTGACCTTTGGAGATGATGGTAAAGGTAAAATCATTGCTGTTGGAAAAGTAGGTAATGAACAATCTACTTTCATTGATGATGTATTTTTGGTATGTGGTTTGAAGCACAATCTTTTGAGTATAAGTCAGCTGTGTGATTTAGGATATTTAGTGACTTTCAAAAGACTTGAATGCTGTGTTGTTAATGAGAAAGCAAATGAAGTGTTTTTTGTTGCCAAGCATTTTAATAATGTGTATGGACTTACTCTTGATGAACTAAAGGATCAAAATGTAGCTTGTTTTCATTCTAAAGATTCTGAAAAGTGGTTATGGCAAAAGAGATTGGGCCATGCGAGTATGTTTCAAATAAATAAACTTGTAAATAAAGAATTAGTAAGAGGTCTTCCTTTGATAAAGTTTGACAAAGACATCACATGTGATGCTTGCCAAATGGGAAAACAAACAAAAAGTTCTTTTAAACCAAAGGAAGACATCTCTACTAAAAGACCATTTGAGTTGCTACACATTGATTTATTTGGTCCAACAAGAACTCAAAGCCTAGGTGGTAAACATTATGGTTTAGTGATTGTGGATGACTATACTAGGTTTGGTTGGATTTTATTTCTTGCACACAAAAATGAAGTCTTTTCAGCCTTTGAACCATTTTGCAAGAAAATTCAAAATGAAAAGGATTTAAAAATCTCTTCTATAAAAAGTGATCATGGAACTGAATTTGAAAACAATTTATTTGAATCATTTTGTGAGGAATTTGGAATATCTCACAACTTCTCTTGTCCAAGGACACCTCAACAAAATGGTGTTGTGGAAAGAAGAAATAGAAGCATACAAGAGATGACAAGATCTATGCTTTGTGAGAGTAATGTTCCAAAATTCCTTTGGGCTAAAGCGGTTAACACGGCTTGCCACATTTTAAATAGAACAATCATAAGGAAATTTTTGAAGAAAACCCCTTATGAACTTTGGAAAGGTTACCCACCAAACTTAGACTACTTGCACATCTTTGGATGCAAATGTTTTGTTTTAAATAACAAGGATAATTTGGGTAAATTTGATCCAAAGGCGTATGAGTGTTTGTTTGTAGGATATTCCACAACTAGTAAAGCATATAGGGTTTATCATCAAGATGCTAGGATTATTAAGGAGTCCATACATGTTACATTCTGTGATACTAACTTGGTGCAAAGTATTTTGGAAGATTGTGATGCAGGGAATCAAGCTAAAAATGAAAATAAAACTGCTCAAAATCATGAAAATGGAAATTCTGTTCAAGCTGAACCATAAACTGCAGTTGCTGAAAATTCAAAAGATAATTCCATTTTGTCTCATAAATCTGAGGGAAATCCTGAAGCCAGCAGCACCCAAAATCCATTGGTACCTGAATCTTCTTCCAAGTCCACCAGACCTCGTGAATGGAGATTTTTGAAGAATTATTCTCATGAATTTGTTATTGGGGACGTCTCTCAAGGGGTTAGAACTCGGTCTTCCACTAGAAAGGCAAATGAAGGATCAAACATTGCCTTTCTCTCACAAATGGAGCCTCAAAATGTCAATGAAGTCATTAATGACCCTTCTTGGGTTAAAGCAATGGAGGATGAGCTTCTTGAGTTTGAAAAGAACCAAGTGTGAACTTTGGTTCCAAGGCCAAGTAGAAAGAAAGTGACCGGCATCAAGTGGATATTTCAGAACAAGTTAGGAGAAGATGGCAGCATTGCAAGAAACAAGGCAAGGCTTGTGGCACAAGGATATGACCAAGAAGAAGGAATAGACTTTGATGAATCCTTTGCCCCTGTTGCCTGAATGGAAGCCATAAGACTTCTCTTAACCTATGTTGCATTTTGTGGTTTTAAATTATAGCAAATGGATGTGAAATGTGCATTTTTGAATGGTGTGATAAATAGAGAAGTGTATATGGAGCAGCCACCTGGTTTTGAAAATAAAGAGCATTCTAATCATGTTTTTAAATTATCTAAAGCTCTCTATGGTTTAAGACAAGCTCCTAGAGCTTGGTATGAGAGATTTAGCTCTTTTCTTTTGAAAAATGGTTTTTAAAGAGGCACCACATACACAACTCTATTTATCAAGAATTCTAATGATTCTTTTATTCTAGTCCAAATATATGTTGATGACATTATTTTTGGATTAGCCAATGAATCCCTTTGTTCTGAATTTGGAAAACTCATGACAAGTGAATTTGACATGAGTATGATGGGTGAACTTAATTTTTTCCTTGGGCTGCAAATTAAACAAACTGAAAATGGTATTTTCATTCATCAAGAGAAGTATGCCAAAGAATTAGTTAAGAAATTTGGTATGAAAAATGCCAAACCCATGGGAACTCTCATGCACCCTAATTCTAAATTAGATAAGGGAGAAACTGAGAAAGATGTAGATAAGACTAGGTATAGAGGAATGATTAGTTCTCTTACGTACTTAACTTCCTCTAGACCTGATATTGTGCAAAGTGTTGGATTGTGTTCAAGGTTCCAATCCAAACCTAAAGAGTCACATCTTTCTGCAGTTAAGAGGATCATTAGATATGTTCATGGCACATCCAACTTTGGCCTTTGGTATCCTAAGATTGATTATTTTTCTGCAGTTGATTATTGTGATGCAGATTTTGCTGGTGATAGAGTTGATAGAAGGAGCACTTCAGACTTATGTTACTTCATTGGAAAGTCTGATAAACCATTATTTTATGATGTATATTGTGTTTAATTAAGTGGTTTTATCAAGTCTTCACCCACTTATTCATATGATTTGTATGTATTTACAATTCCTTCCCAAAATTGTTCTATGATTGAAAACTTGCTTCCTAAAGATCTTTTAATTGTATATTCTTATTCTCCTTTATACCATTCGATGTCGTAATCTGTGTGTTAAGTGTTTCAGGCTTCATAGGGCAGGAATGGCTTAGAGAATGGAGAGGAAGCTTGCAAAAATGGAAGGAACACAAGAAATTGAGGAGACGACCAGCAAGAAGTGACGCGGACGCATGACTCACGCGTCCACGCGAAATGGTAAAAATCACAATGACGCACTCGCGTGCCTGATGCGAACGCGTGGATTGGAAGATGCACAAGTGACGTGAATGCGTGGAAGATGTGCACACGTGGCACGGAAAATGCTGAGTGACGTGAACGCGTGGACGACGTGGTCGAGTGACGTGCGCGATCTGCAAAATTTACAGAAATCACTGGCGTGGATTCTGGGCCGCGTTTCAACCCAATTTTTGGCCCAGAAACGCAGATTAGAGCCAGGGAACATGTAGAGACCATAGAGAACATTCATTTCGCATAATTTTTAGTTTTTAGATCTGATTCTACTCTTCCTCTAGGTTTTTCTATATACTCATAATTTAGGATTTGAAGATTTTGCCTTTGGTTATTGAGAAGAGTCTACCTCCGAAACTGGTCATTCTAGTTTGTTTACCTACTTTTTATTTACTCTTCCATATTCTTAATTTGTCGAGAGTTAACATTGGATTATTTTTAGAGTTTATTAATACAAGACTATTTTTATTTTTTATTGATCTCTTTGATTACTGTTTATCATGTCTCTTTTTATTTTTCCTCTTAATTTTGTGAAGTCTACATTTATGATAATGGAGTAGTTTCCCAACTTGATTGGGAGTTGATTAAAAGGAGAACCTTGAGTTGGAATACTCAAGAGTTCAATTGTAATTAGTTCATTGTTGGTTGGCTTGTTAGTCACTAACTCTAATCTTTCCCAAGGGAGAGGATTAGGACTTGTGAATAGAAGTTGACTTTTAACTTGACTTTCCCTCATTCGTTGAGGGTTAACTAAGTAGAAACAACTACTAATTATAAATTGATTTTGGGAAAACTCCAACAAGGATAGAACTTCCGATTAATCTTCTCCCGATAAAGATTATTATTTAAATTACATAAATTCTCTAATTTAATTTCCCGTTTATCAAACTCAAAACCATTTTGAAAAACCTCTGATTAGTAAAATAGCACATCTTCCTGCAACTCGTTGGGAGACGACCTGGGACTCATACTCCCAATATTTTATTTATAAAATTTGTGACAACTCTTTTCTAAATTGACAAGTGGATTTTTGCTGGTTAAGAGCTGTACTTGCAACGCCCTTTTTTTTAATAATTCTTAATCTGCCAATTTTCACCACGTCAAAGTCTTTGAATGTTTGGTCAAGTAAGAAACAGCCAATAGTGGCTTTATCCACTGCAGAGGCTGAGTATATAGCTGCTTCTTCATGTTGTTCTCAGCTTTTTATGGTTAAAAACACAGCTTGCTGAGTACAAGTTAAATGCTGAAAATATTCCCCTATTGTGTGATAATATGAGTGCCATCAGTATTTCTAAAAATCTATTTTTGCACTCTAGGACTAAACATATTGAAGTGAAATTTCATTCAATAAGAGAACATGTTCAAAAGGGGGATATTAGCATTCAATTTGTTAAATCAGAAGAGAAATTGGCAGATATTTTCACTAAACCACTGTCTGAGGACAGATTCTGCATGCTTAGGACTAGTCTTGGAATTTTGAGTTATGATTCATTATTTGAAAATTACTAATGTGTTTGCTGGAGTATTTTGTCTCATAAACAGGTATGAGACAATTCTGGGCAGGTGATGAATGTTCCCTTCAAATCAGCGTATTCTGGTCTTGTTGCAAGAGAAAATTGATCTGGGCCAACCTCAAAAATCAGATCTAAAGTGGTCCATTGTCTTTCCTTAAATCCCACCATCTCTGGGCCCAATATGAATGTTACATTTTTTGTTAATGTATGTTTTTGTTAGCATGTGTGTTTCAATTTTTTGTCCAAAAAGATTTTCTATTTGATTTAATTTTTCAAAAAGGGGTTTTCAAAATTTAAAATTAATTTTCTATTTTATTTTAAAATCAAATAAAATCTTTCTTTTATGAGGTCATATCTTTTTAAAGTCATATCAAAAGGTGATGCAATTGCATGGTTTGAGAAATTTTTTTTTGGGTACGGTTACCAATACTTCCTCTCTTTCCTCCATAACTCGTACTCGAACCTTTCGGTTTCCTCCACTCCCTTTATTATTTCTCTTCCCTCAAAATTCAGAAACCACCCATATGAGGAAGAAAACCATTTAACCAAGGCCTCCACGTGAAAAGATTCTCAAACTCCCATCAAAGCTGAGACCCTCCACTCGTTCAAGAGACCAGACCTTCACTCCTTCTCCTTCTCCTCCTACCTCTCCTCCTCGCACTGTTCCCATGGCGTGAACCAAGACCACACCAAGGTATCCTACCTCTGCCAAACCGATGCCACCACTAAAGGCAACGCCTTCCAAACCAAGCTCCTCGAAACCTGCCTCATCCAAGGGCAAATGCCCTGCTACTGAAGAACCTGTTCCCGAGCCACCACAACCTAAGCCAAGGTCTGTTCCTGTGCATTCTCAGCGAGGTAAAACTCGAGTTCCTCTTAAATCAGTTAGTGAACCTGACACTGGGCCTTTTGATCACAAAGCTCATTTTTTACCTCTCATTCGAACTATAATCCTTATAGATTCAAATCTGCCATGAATAATAACTTTTATAAGGGAGTTATTCGGTATCGTACACTGTGTCCATCTTTTCTAGCTAATTTGCCATCTTTGAAAAGAAAAGGTTTTCCATTTGTTGATAACTTGATTTTTCTGGACTGGAATCACCTTTTTGACATCAAAAAGCCTGTTTATCCCTTATTGGTCAAAGAATTTTATGCCAATATGACATATCATGAAGGCACTGCTCACTCATATGTAAAGGGTCAAGACATAGTTTTAAACAATGAAACTATCAGTGATGCTTTGAAGTATACTAATGTTGGGCCTTGTGCTTATACTTCAGTTAAGTGGGATGAGGGTGTTGGTATTTCCTACAATGATGCATTAGCACACATCTGTGAACATGTTTCATTAATTGATGGCATCACACCCACTCACAAAGCCCTGGGATATGAGTGTGCTCAGTTACACCGAATGGTCAACCACATTATACTTCCTCAAAGTGGTTCATATCAAAGGGTTTCCTACACTGATACTCTTGTTTTATATGCCCTTCTCACCAAAATTGAAATTTTATTTGCATATTTGATGCTTAGATACATGTTTGACTCTGTTATGAGTGAAAAGACAAAGCACTTCCTTATGGCATGTTTCTAACTTGCATATTTGAGTATTTTGGTGTTGACTTGACCAATGAGGAGTATCAAAATAGACATTCATATCTAAAAGGAGGTGGTGTAGTGAAACAGCAAAAGGGACCTACTCGATCTGAGAGGGTGGTCTTAGATGATGAAGATGATGATTTTGTCCCCGAGGAATCTCCTGCTCCTTTCACCGAGGGTACTTCTATCTCTACTGGGAAGAAAACTGCTCTGCTGAATGTGGTCAAGGATGTTGTTCAGGAATTTGTCTCCCAATCCAATCATATGATTGCAATGAGCAAGGAACAAAGGAAGCTAGCTAGCAAGCATGAGAATTTTCTAAGGAAATCAAGGGATAAAGTGGCTGTGTTCATGACTTTCATTGATAACCTTCAAAAGGATGAAGACCCTGCCACTGATGATGAAGAGAAAGCTGGTTCGGAGGGAAATGGTTTTGATGCCTAAAATTTGTCTCATGAAAACTGCTGCTGTTGCTCTCTTTTGTCTCATGAATTCTATTTCTTTTGCTACTGTTGAACTATTTTCTTTTTGGATTACTGTAATAACTCTAAATACTGCCACATTTTTGGTTGTTTACTTAGTACTTTGAACTGTGCTCTAACTCCTTCTTGCAGGTTTTTAGGCAGGCGTTTTTTGTTGATCTGCTTATTATCCGCCCTTGATAACAAAAGGAGGAGTAATAGCAATAGGAATAGGGATAGGGTGAATTTTACTGCAGCTACTATTATTGCTCTGTAACTTCTGTTTATCTGCTGCATTAGAACTTGCTCTCATATGCTGATAAATTGCCCTTGATTAATCTTGATACTGTGCCTTTACTACTGACATAATGTGTTGGGCTGATTCTGTGGTGTTGTTTGTTCTATATCCCTTAGACAAGATAAATGTGCATAGCTCTTTCTGATGTTCTCTTTAAGTACTATGTAAAACAGGAACAAAGAGGAAAGCATAAATCCAGGGGGAGCTACTATTGAAAAGGAAAGGGGGAGCAACACAAAAAGCAAGAAACATTAATCAAAGGGAATTTTTCCAACTTTATTAAATTTCAATTCCTTTTGGTTATTGTTTAAATATGTTTGTCATCAAGGGGGAGATTGTTGAGTTAAGAAATTAATTAATATAATTGATAATGACAAACATTTGATTAGTGGACTAATCACCCAATCAGTTTTGATTATTTTGGATAAGTGATGTAGGCCAAAAATAAGAGTTGCAGTAGCCCAACATTAAACAAAAGATATCTGCTGGTGGGTTGAATGGTAAGTGAAAATAAAACAAGCCCAAGTCATTCATCTCAAGCTCAATTCTTCAAAGAAGCAAAGGCAAGGCACCAACAGGCTGAACTTGAGTAGAACCCGATCCAAGCCCGAATTGATTTCAATTCCCTCTCACTTGTTTTCACAAACTCAGAAAAGTGAGAAAGAGAAAGAAAAAGCTTCTTCCCTAAGGTGATCATCAAAGAAGCAAGAAAGAGATAGTCCAAACTTGAAACTCAGAAGTCTAATCAACCATTTCAAACCAAATCAAGCTTAGGTTAAAGGTAACCCATTTCCTTTTACATGCAACACACTTTCTTCTCTTCATCTTCAACACTCTGCTACTCAGTTTTGAGCTATATGGAAAGAGGATTTCTGTTCTTCTCTGCTGTAAATCCACGGTCTCAAACATGTCTTGGGGACCAAGTTGGTTTTCAAGGGCTCAGATTAAGTTGACCATTGGAAGACTTTTGTGGTTGCTGTTTTATGGCTTTCGGTCAAGATGAAGAAGTCAGAAGCAAAGTTTCTACTCTGATGTTTAATGAGAAAAAGTGAGTTTATGGGTTGGTGAAGCTCAAGGCTCAAGAAGTTGACCTAGGGTGAGCAACCAAGGAACATGCAAGGATATGAAAATAAGCTTTTTGCTCATTCAGAACTAAGGAGAGAAAACCAGAGTGTGAGAATTGTGTTCTGTAAAGAAGTTCCTCTATTTGGACAATGCTTTCTTTCAAAGAAGCATTCGGCCAATACTGAAGAACTGTATCTGAGGTTTGTAAATCTGGTTTTGCACATAGCGAAGAGGCTATTGATGAAGTCAATCTCCTTCATGTTTTACAGATTGTGATGTACTTTTCTATGTTTATCTTTCTGTAATTTCTTGTGAGAAAAGGCATAGTGAGAAAGCTCAAGTAAAAGCCATGAGTGGAAAAAGGCTGACTGATACACTTAAGAAAAAAGTCTAGAGTTATTTTCAGATTTCTTTAGGTTTGTCTATGTCTTGTATCTTGTACCTGTGAGGTATCCCTTTCTTAGTTGGGTTAGCACTAAGAGTGAAGAGTTAGGAATTAGCATAGCCAATGTCAAGTTAGGTTAGAACTTGAGTGTGAAATTGGTGTATGCAATACTTTTAACTATAGTGGAAATTCCTCCATTGTTGTGGAGGAGACTGGATGTAGATTGCATAGCACAAGGCAACCGAACCAGGATACATGCTGGTGTTAGCTTTTCTCTTCTCTGATGTGTTCTGTTTTCTGATATTCATGAGACAAAAATAAATTGTCTCATAAATTTTCACTGCTGAGTACAAACAGAATCAGAATTAAAAGTTTGTTTGGAAAGATCATAACAGCAACTTAAAAAGAAGGCATAGATTCAACCCCCCTTCTCTAAGCCTACCAAAACCTTCAATATATATTCAAATTTTTATATAAAATAATGATGAAAAATTAAAAAATTGATGCATTTTTTAAGAGGAAGGCTAATGTTCAAGAAGGAGAACATATAACTTCTATAATATCAATACCTGTAGATAGTTCTTCTACTTCAATAAATCACGAAAAAAGTGAGATACAATCTTCAAAAGTTCAAAGAGTTGCATCTGATGAGTTTAACCTTAATTCTTTTGAACGAGACCCTGAAAAACAGTTTTAAATTTGGCAATATCACCCAAACTAGAGAGATGAGGTTTGACGAGTTTATCTTAAATAGGGTCCATATCAAAAACACCTTGACAATTATCCTCTATCTGGTACGAAGCATCCAAGACGATTTCAATATGCTTGATTCGGTATTTTTCCTTCATGGTTAGAGTATTCACCTTCTAAAGATGCTGCATATTATTTATTTTGGTATTTAGTTAGAAAAAATTTAGTAGACGTAATGGGTCAAATGTTTTTATTAGTAAAGGATTTAGAAATTGAAAAAAGGTTAATGATGGAAAGTATTATGATTTTCTTAAACATATTGGATATCTTTGCTCATCACACTATAATACAGTTGGGGAATGTTTAGATTTATTGAATCAGACAAGTCACATTCACAATGTAATCGAGGATCATACTTCTAAGAAAATTCAAAAGAATCGATTGCATCTAAAATCCTTCATTGATACAACTCGTTAACTTACATTTCAAGCTAGTACTTTCAGAGACCATAATGAGACTCTAGAATAAAAAAATTGAGGTAATTTTTTTGAAATGATAAAATTCATAGCATCTTACAATGATGAAGTTGCAAAAATTGTGTTAGAAAATGCTCCATATAATGCTAAATATACTTCACAGCAAATTAAAAAAATCTTGCATATTCTCTCAAACAATGTGAGAAAGCATATTTTTGAGAAAATTGGAAATTCTAAGTTTTGCATTGTACTAGATGAAACTTATAATGAATCCAAAAGAGAACAAATGGCACTTATTTTGAGATTTGTTGATATACATGTTTTTATTCAAGAGCTTTTTCTTGATCTTGTATATGTCAAAGATACTAATCATTAATTTTGAAACAAGAATTGTGCGGCATTCTTTCTCGATATGATCTTGATGTCTCTAATATTCGTAGCCAAGGATATGATGGCGCTAGCAACATGAGAGGGGAATGGAATGGGTTATAAGCATTATTCTTAAAAGATTGCCCTTATGCTTACTATATCCACTGTTTTGCTCATCGATTACAACTTGCATTAGTTGCTGCATCAAGAGAAGTTATTCCTGTGCATCAGTTTTTTCAAAATTGACTTTTATTGTCAACATCATTTGTTCTTCTAGTAAGCGACATGATGAGTTACATGCTGGCAAGACAGATGAAATTGTCCATTTATTAGATATTGATGATCTTGAAATTGATAAAGGAGCAAATCAAATTGGTACTTTGAAACGAGCAGGTGATACTCGATAGAATTCTCATTTCTCTTCTGTTTGCAGTTTGGTAAATATGTATGATGCAACGTTAACTGTTTTACAAAAGATTATTATTGATGGATCAACTTATTCTCAGCGTAGTGATGCAGATAGTGTTTATAATACCTTGACCTCATTCGAGTTTGTATTGATCTTGCATTTGATGAAAGATATTATGGAAATAACTGATAATCTTTGTTAACCTTTACAAAAGTAGTCTCAAGACATAGTTAATGTTGTGCAACTAGTTCATTCTACAAAAATACTTATCCAAAACATGAGAAATGACAGATAAGAGAAATTATTAAAAAATGTGAAATCATTTTGTAAGCAACATGATATTCTAATTCCTAATTTAACTGCTTCTTATGTTGCAAGGAAAGGACGCTCGTGTCACCAAAAAGATTATATTACAGTAGAGCACTACTTTAGAGTGGAGATATTTTTAGTCACAATTGATAAACAATTACAAAAATTAAATAATAAATTTAATGATCAAACAATGGATCTATTAAGTTTGAGCTCTAGTCTCATACCTAAGGATACTTATAAAAATTTTGATATTGCTAAGATTTTTACTCTTGTTGATAGCTACTATCCCGAAGATTAATTTGTCTTTTCAACTTTAACATTTTATTCTTGATGTTTGTCAATTTTCAAAAATAAAAAATTTGTTAACTATTCATGAACTTTATAGATGTTTAGTAGAGTCAAAAATGTATTACTTGATTGATAGATTGATTCGTCTGATATTAATTCTTCCAATTTTTACCGCTATCACATAATGATCATTTTTAGTAATAAAAATAATGAAGATAAAATTAAAAAACAAGATAAAAAATGACTTTTTCGCAAATAGTTTGATTATTTATATTAAAAAAATTATTAAAAAATTTAATTCTGATTTAATTATTAAAAATTTTAAATTATTAAAAACTTAAAAAATATTATTATAAATTATTTTATATTTTTATCTATAAAATTTATTTATTATTTTATTAATAACATATTTAATAAATAATTATATTTATAAATTTTATTTTAATATAAATATTATTATTAAATTTTTGTTCCAAAATTTTGTTTCAAATTTTGTCACTAAGAAAAAGAGTACGAAGACATGACATAACGTGTAAGCTGCAAGCTGGGGTTGTTATAGGTGGCAGATGAGTCAGCAAATGGGAATGAACGAAGGCCAAAAGATGGTAGTGGATGATCTCAGAAAGAGAAAGATCAAAAAACAAAGAAAGAAAAAAGAAAAGAAAAAAAAGGGATATGGTGAGATGGTCAGTGCTGAAAGTCTGAAACGCTAAATGCTGAGACTCCCACTCCCACTCCCACTACCACCAGTCACCAGCGGGGCTCGCTTTTTACGCCGTCTTTAATTAGCTTTTTTCCGACATTGCTTCCACTACCTCATGCCTCATGCTATCACTCAAATATTTTATTTAGTCAAAATTCTAAATACTAGTTAACTCCAAAATTGCATTCTATTGATTAAACACTCACCAAATTCAACGAGTATGGCAGAGTAGAAGACTTATAGGGTAGAGTTTTTTTATTTTTTTGTTTTTTATGATATTTTTAATTTGATAAATCAAAAATTAATTTATAATAAATTTAAATTTTATTTAAAAATTTGTGACTGTCCAATAAATTATTACATACATAGAGCAGAATTCCTTATTTTCTTTAACTAAGTCTTCAGATTTTCATTTTTATTTTGGATATAAAAGAATGATAAACTGTTTCATATATCGGAACATGCCAACGAATTAAAACCTCACCCAACAAAATCTAGTTTGAGGAAATTAAGTGTAAAAGTTTTTTCATAGTTATATTTTATGTATTCACATACATAAAATTGTCAATGTATGGCTTTGTCTAAATAGATAAAATAATTATAATGTGTCCAAATTAAGTTTCAGATGAAATTTGAGAGAAATTATTTTAATTTGATATTAATTTTAGATTAAATTTAGATCATAATTTAGGTAAATTCAATTCGGCCTGAAATCATGTTTTATAACTAAAATATATATTTTATGAAAAAATTAATAATAAAATATTATGTTTTATACGTTAATTAATAATTTTATATTATATAGAATTATTTTTGTTTTAAAATAATTTATTTAGTTTAAATATTATATAATATTGTTAAATTTAAACTTTAAAAATAATTTTTTGTTAATTTGTTTTATGAAATTAGTATTTATATATATTAATTATACATTATTGTTTAAAATCAAATTCAATCTATGTTAACTTAATTTAAAATCGAATTGATGTTTTAAAATAAAAATACTAGAGAACAATTAGAATTTATTTATTTTTTAATTAATCAATTATCAATATTTAAATTAGAATTTATTTATTTTTTAATTAATCAATTATCAATATTTAAAAGTATAAAATAAAATATGTTATTAAATTATTAAATTAAAAGAATTGAATTAATAATAAAAAATAAAAAACAATAAATTTTAATAATTTTTTAATTTTTTTTAAAATAACTCCAATAAATATATTAGGGTCTGAGTTTAAACTAAACCTAGTCCAGCACTTATATATATATATATATATATATATATATATATATATATATATATATATATATATATATATATATATATATATATATAAAATTACATGATTCTTGAAATATGTTATTTTAGATTCACTCTTCGCTAAATGAAAATTATACCATAATCGTAGCTATGGTTTATTTCTAAAGAGAGATCTCAACTCTGTAAATTAAATTTGTTGTGTTAATCATCTGTGTCATAGAAAAAATTTGAGTGTAATATTTAATATAAGATGTAATATTTTGGTAAATTATTTTAATAAAGATTTAATCTTTATTGTTATTGGTTTTTATTTATATGGCTTTTCTTTTTTATTTATATAAATTGAACTCTTGCTATCTTTTAATTGGGCATGGAATGTTTAATTATTAAAAATTATAAAAATTTGGTTTAATTACTCTGCAGGTCTCTATAATTTCACCGAATTTTTAATTAAATTTTTATATTTTTTTTTCAATTGGGTTTCTATACAATATTTTTTTTTTAATTTAATTCCGGTTAACGTTAAACGTCAAAAAATGTTAATGAATTATGAAATTACTTATATATTCTGAGGGACCTACTAATTGAAAAGAAAAAAAAGTATAAAGATCTAATTGAAAATTTAGTAAAACTATAAATATTCAATGAAAGATATTACTATAATCCCTATTCAATGATTCTACAATATAAAAAATATTCTTATAATCCCTTTTATTTTGTCACTATCATTCTTTTTCTTATTGATGTATAAATTGTACCAAAAATATCTTCTCTTTTTTCTTGACTTTTAAAATACCTTATCTTAAAAACATTAAAAAAAGTAAAGGATAAAATGAAAAAGAAATAGTAGTAATAAGTATATATAAAATTCAGCTTCTATCATTCAAGTATTCATTATGATCATATAACATTTTACATCTGTATGGATTTATAGAATATAGTTTGTATCTTTATTATATCATGGTAAACCATAGAAATCCACAAGACTATGTATTTGTGTTATTGAAATTTAAAATCTAAAAACGAAAACCATAGAAAATGAAATTTTAGTATAATACAGATAATCTGAAAATCAATTTTTGTGTTGCAGCCTCCCACTCTTTAAACCAGCATAGGGATCAACAATAACATTGATAATAGCCAGTATTCGAGCCGAGAAGATTGAGCAGACTTAAGTTCATTAGGTGTCCCAACAAGATAGTCCTTTCCACTAAAAACTTCAATCAAAGCATAGTAGCTAGCTTGCTTTTGGAACAAAGGAAGTCAGAGTAAAATTATCTTTGTGAAAAAGTAATAACTAAAATTATTTACAAAAATAATTTTTAGATAATTTTTTAAACAAGAGAATCAATTTTCTCTGCACATAATTTTTTCTCAAATAAGACATATAGCAACAATCCAAAATTTTTTCGGCACATTCATGGATTAAACCATATCAAACAATATTAACAAGTGAATATCATTGGACCAAATATAATCATGCATGTTTATTTAACAATCAACCATCAAATTAATAGTAATACAATATGAGAAAGAAAACATGTGAAATTTCAAAAATTCGTTCTACAAGTTGAACAATTGATGTCCTAATAAATTCAAACACTTCAAAAGTTCTTTTTGACCACGGGATTTGAGGTTTCCAGCATTCAAAAAATTAACGCTAAATTCCTGTACAAATTTGGTATCAATTTGGACGAATTAACCGTAGTTATTTTAAAATGGAAATAGTAATTCATATAGAAAAAGTTTAGGGGTCAGCAACTTTTGTATTTTCTGGTCAGTACTTAACCATAAAAAAGTAAATGATTTTTCACCATTTGATGTAATTTCACAGCATTAAAAATACTATTGATAGCCAATTGATGATTACAAAATACCAAAGTTGCTGGCCTCCTAATATTGCTCATTCATATATAAGGTGAAAATTGAAAAAAAATAAAACCTCTTGGCTGTGGCAAAACTTGATTTGCTGGAAGTATAGAATTTAATGAGTTCATCTTGTTCATATTTAACAGAAATTATGAAATATAAAGAGCTTGATCAATTGTTTTACTAAGTCTTTAAAGTTCTTCAAGTAATATATCATGAGCAGTTAACAATGCTTTAATAAACATTTTCTTTTTCATATCTAAATAAGGATTGCATAAAATTTTACCTTCGCATGGCTTCGATATCTTCCCCGGTGAGAGTTTGTGCAATGTTAATGGTTGGAAAGAGCAGTTCTTATTCCCAATCTTCAATTTTTTGCGTAACGAAAATATTATTGTTATTATTATTAAGTTAGTTAATTAATTAAAGAAGAAGAAGAAAAACTTATGCAACGGGGGAGAGACGATCCAAGACAAGACAGTCACCGTCGTTGATGTCAAGCAAGACGCTACATCCTTCCCACGTCACCCTTCCGTTATTACTTTTATTGCCAGGTGAGGCACGGCGACGCAAGGCGTGGCGCGGTGAGGCACGGTGACGGAATGCGACGAACAGAGCAGACGCAGTGCAACGCAGACCAAGGACGACGGACGACCGACGCTCATGCCACCAAAGAAAACGACAACGACGACGCAGATGGACGACGATACAGATGAACAGTGGAGAAACGCCACTGGATTCATAGAGCAAGCATTGCCTAGAGTTTTTTTATTTTGGGACAAAATACCAAGAATTATTTTGCCATTTTGAAAAAATGGAAGTCGGTTTAATTAGTTATTTTAACTCAAATATGAGAATATTTGATTTTTGAACAAAATATTCTGTTATTTCAAACGGTTTTGTTACGATAGAGGTTAAATTAAAAAAATAATATATAGAAACTCAATTAAAAAAAAAAGTATAAAAACCTAATTAAAATTTCGATAAAACTATAGAAACTTGTAAAGTAATTAAACCTAAAAACTTCTACCATTCTTTTTTCTTTTTTGGATATGAAACTACTACCATTCTGACTTCTCAATAAATTTAATAGAAAGGCCATACTTTTTTTTTTTCATGAGTACACTACTCACACACACTTTGGAATTCTTTAATCACAATCCAGTCTTAGATTAAGTTCGATATAATTTTTACTTTCTAAAAGTATTTTATAAAAATTAAATTTTAAAAATAATTTTTAATAAATATAGACAACAATAATTACGTTTAGTAAAAAAATTTTTAAAATTTAAAAATATTATAATAAACATAAATGTTAGAGTTAAATTTAAAAGTTAATTAATATATAAAATTATATTAAATTTTTTATTTTTGATAAATATAAATTATTTAAAAAAAAAGTATTTTATGGGTTTTTAAAAATATTTCTATTTTTTAAAAATTATAAATATAAATACATAATTTTTTCATTTACCAATCATAAAATAAAAAAGTTTATATTTTTAAAAAGTATAAACACATTTTCAAAAAATTTTACTAAATCAATCCTTACAAGGGGCAATTAAATGATTAATTTGCCATCTCAAATGTTATTTGAATTCATATATTTTTTTAGTTGATAAAAAAGGTCATGTAGTATCAACCAAAAAAAAAAAAAAAATCAAATAACATGTGAGGTGGTTATCACAAATCAAACAATGGGTCAACGTGGAGCTAAAGAAAAACATGGGTCATGAAGATTGTCTTACAATAAGGACCTGTCTGTGTTATGAAAACTGAATAGCAAGGCCAACTTCTTTTATAAGAGTTTTTTCTTTTTTTTTTTTTTTGGTCAAGTTTTATAAGAGGTTTTTAATTAGCGCTCAGATGAAAATTGTTCTCAGTTGTGTTGGACTGGTAGACTACGGGTAGAATACAACAAATGGGTTACATTAGGAAGTTGAATTATTAATGAGTATGGCCCGTTAACACCAATATCCTAAAAATCGGACTGAACTACCAACTGAAAATGAGTATTCAGTCCAGTTAGGTCCTCTTCTATAAATGTCTTGTTGCAGAATTACAAAATTCACCCGGGATCCATCAAATTGGAACCTACTAGACGGTTCTTGGATCTTTTAGGTAATTGATTCGGATGTAATTTTATAAAAATATATTAAATAAAAAAATTAAGAGAAGAGACTAAAAATTTGTTTGGATGAGTTTATTAAAATTTTTTTTTTGAGTTATCTTTTTTTAAAAGATTTTATAAAAAAAGTAAAAGTAATTTTATATTTAGGTATTTCATATAAAAAAATTTTTTTATCTATTAATTATGTTTGGGTATAATGATATAAAAGTATTTTCTGTTTCTTTATTACATAAAAAATATTTTTTTTAAAAAAAAAGATCTTTTAAAAAAAGATGTAAATTACAGCTTTTCAAAAAAGATATATTTTTTAGTGCTTTTATTTTTACTATTAAAAATTTGATAAACACACTAAAAAAAAAATATTTTTTCATTGAAAAAAAGATTTTTTTTTTATCAAAATAATAGCGTCGAAACAAACACTAAACGTAAATAAAATTGTGAAAAAAATTTCTATTAGTAACAAATAAGCAATACAAAAATTAAAGATGAAAAATAATGGTAGAGAACAAATGTTAAGACTTTTACTAATATCACAAAAAGATGAGTAATCTCTTTAAAAAGTGGACAAAGATTCATTACATTTGCTATTGCCTAATGTTAATTTTATGAATTATCTTGTTTAAATTTGATGAACAAATAAAGGACAATGAGATTAAAAGATAGCAAAGAATATAGATGATTTTTCAAATTTTTAAAAAGGTTTTCTTGAGAGAAATAGATTAAGACATTTTTATAGTTTCAAATTATTTTGAGTTTTTCTATTATTTTAAGTCTCTAACTAAAAATAGGTGTAAGAAGGAAGTTAATTTTCATAAGTTAAGGTAGCAGTTTTGATACTACTCTAGTTATTCGTATCAAAGAGGTGTCCAAGTAAAAGAGTACTCATAATATGTGATATTAGTGAATGAACATCTAATTTGGTTCTTTTCTAACTAAATAACAATATAACATTTTCTATCTTTCAAATCCAACTAATCCACTTCCACCAATTTAATAACCATTAAAAAAAAATTCAACTCTTCACACTATTTTGTTGGGTTTCATCCTTTTCATCCAATATCTTTAGAAATTTTTTTTATCATATTTTGATTCATTTTAAAATTATTTATACACAAAAAATTTATATTTTTAGTATATAATCATAAATCTTCATGCAGTTTTTATGAGTGCGTATTGAATTTTTTGTACCCCATGAAACTATTAATTTTTTTTGACATATTATTACTCCAAATAATAAAATCTCCTCTTTTTATATATTTTTTACATATAATGACATATATATATATTTTTATATATTATGATATTAAAATATAAATATGTTTATGTGATTTAAATATAATTATCTATTAAAAAAATAAAAATATTATTGTACAAAAAAATTGAATATTAATAGAGAAAATAAATAAATAGATTCATAATTTATTTGTATTTATTTGTTATTTTTTTCAAATAATTTTTTTAAAAGAAGAGAAAAAGATTTGATTTTTTTTTAAAAAAAAAAGAGAAAATTTTATCTTTTTAACTTGATGTTACAATTTTTTAAGTTTAAATAGAGTATTTAGTTTTGGAGAGAAATAGAAAAAAAAAATAAAAAATTAGAGAGGAGGACATTTTCTAACTTCTTTTAGAACAAAGAACATTTTCACATTCACTTTTGTTTTGTCTTCACACTTGGTTAGGATTTCTTTTTTCTTCTTTTTCTTTTTTTATCTCTTTCCTTTACCTTTGTTCTTCTTATTTTTTCTTCTCTTTTCTTGTTGCTATATGTTATGTACGATTGTCTTATATTTTTGACATTTTTAATATTCTAAAGCTTTGTTATTCTAAACTTTTGTTAGTGTATTCTTTGATATTCTTGACATTGTTACTTTTTTATATTCTTGGTACTCCTGAAATTTTAGTAACTAGAATGTTGATAATGTTGATACTCTTGAATTTTTGCTATTGAAATTTTGATAATGTTAATATTCTTTGATTTTGCTACTGGTTTTTATATATTTTTACAGCTGAGATTCAGGCATTCTTGATATTCACCCATTTTTTTGTTGCTGTTATTTTTTAGGACTTATTTTTTTATTGCCAACCTCGTCTGAAACTTACTGCTAAGATAATGGATAATGACCCAATTGAGGACTTTAATGATAGTTTAGGCATTAATTTTTTTATAGATGATATGGACAATATTTTTCAAAAATATGCTATTGGATTCTCTGAATCTATCCCCAACCTTGGATTATGCCATCAGACAATAGACTTACATTTGTAGATCCTCATATTGTAAAAAGCGTTTTTTTTTTCAAATCTTCTTTCTTTGGGTCGTTATTAGACACAGATAAAACTGTTAAGTCTACTTTTATTCTTGTGGAATTTTAAGTAAATTTATTGAAAAACCTTCGTATCAAGTGGATTATATCTTATTTGTTCTCAACTGAAGTGCCAAGAATTTTTATGAACACCTTTCAAGTCTAAAGCAGTCACATTAATAAGGTTTGGCATAATTGGGTATTTGCCGTATCATTTAAGGAAGGTGGTATTTTTTAGGAGATTGGAGTTTGTTGGTGTAGCTGAGGCTATCATCACATCTACAGGTCCGTTATTTGCCATAATATGTTATCATAATTATTCTTATCACTTCTTCATTTTGTTACTATGCATTAAAGAAAGACTAATTGATTTTTTCTTGACATACAGGTTTGGGTGTGCAACGAAATAGATATAATATGAGTTTGCTTTGATAGTGATGGTGCTCTCAAACTCACACATTTTTGACTTTTTGGGGTGAGTTTTTACCTACTTTAGAAGATGTTGTGATTCTTTTTAATTGCCGGTATTTGACCGTGTGAATCTCACTCTTCTTCGCCCTAACTCTAATTTGCTTAAGCTTGCAAAATATCTTCAAAGCAATTTAAGTGATGCTGGTTGTTATGCAAAAGAGTTGTCCAAGAATAAGCATGTTGAGAAGTCATCTTCCAAGGATAAGCATTGATGAGCGGATAATTTATACGCTTTTTGGCATTATTTTTAGGTAGTTTTTAGTATGATTTAGTTAGTTTTTATGAAAAAATCACATTTCTAGACCTTACTATGAGTTTGTGTATTTTTCTGTGATTTAAGGTATTTTCTGGCTGAAATTGAGGGAACTGAGCAAAAATCTTATTCAGAGGCTGAAAAAGGACTACAGATGCGGTTAGATTCTGACCTCCCTGCACTCGAAATAGATTTTATGGAGCTACAGAAGCCTAATTGACACGCTCTCAATTATGTTGGAAAGTAAACATCTTGGGCTTTCCAACAATGTATAATAATCCATACTTTTCTCGAGATTTGATAGCCCAAATTGGCCTTAAAACGCCGGTCAGAGACCATTTTCTGGCGTTAAATGCCAGAAGTGGCATAAAAGCTGGAGTTAAACGCCCAAAATGGCACCAGAGTTGGCGTTTAACTCCAAGAAAAGTCTATGCATGTGAAAGCTTCAATGCTCAGCCCAAGCACACACCAAGTAGGCCCCGGAAGTGGATTTCTGCACTATCTACCTTAGTTATTCATTTTCTGTAAACTCTAGCTACTAGTTTTAGTATAAATATTACTTTTTCTCATTGTATTAGACGTCTTGGTTATTCTGGTTCCCCCTCTGGGGCCGAAACCAATGAACACCATTATCACTTATGTATTTTCAACGGTGGGTTTCTACACCTCATAGATTAAGGTGTGGAGCTCTGCTTGTAAAATCCCTACAATACCCCTTGCTCCTCTTTTTTCAAACCAAACCCTAACCCTCTTCTAACACACTCACTCACCTCTCACTATCGCACACACTTTCACTCCCATCACACCCTCTTCCTCACAGCACATACACCAGACTCTGACGGAAAAAGAAAGAAAGAAAAATGAAAGAGAGAAAAGGGGAGACCGCGAGAAGAGAAGGGAGGAGGAAGGCGGGAGCTGTCCACGCCGAGCCACCATGCGAGGAGAGAGAGAGTCGCACCTCGTCACCGCCGGCCTAGAGCACGCCGTTCGTGTCCCGTCGCGTCACCGCCAGCCGCATCCAGCTCGCTGCAGTTGCGTCGCCATCAGAGTCCAGAACCGAGAGAGATGCGTCCGAGATGGGGGACGAGTGCGAGAGAGGAGACGCGGAAGAAGGACTGTCGCCATTGAACTGCTACAGCCGCCGCGCCTTGTCTCCGTCGCCGCTAAGCTTCAACCGCCGCCATCTCTGTTGGGGGTCACCATCATTGCTGAATGAAGAGGAAGAGTTTGAGTCGTCCAGTGAAGGGAGGAAGAAAGAGTCACGATGGAGGAGCCGTTCACTATCGTCGCGTCTGCTGTTGCCATCAACGGAGCTCGTCGTCAGGGGAGCATCACCGACGTCACTGCTAATGAACCGTCTCCGTCCCTGTTTTGATCTTACTCAGCCCCACACCCCGTTCATTCTTGTCTCTAAATCAGCACAATTTTTCCTATGATCTGACTCTATTTATGAAACTGTAACGCTTCCACTTTTACTCTGCTATATTTTCTTCTTTTCTTACATGCTCTGGTTTTAATTGCGATAATATGTCTTTGTTTTAGTATTATCGCCCTACTTTTGTTGCGTTTCTGCTGGAAATTATCTTGAGTACTGGTATTAGTGCTATCATGAAACGATTAGAGCTGTTGATGTTATGATTACATCTGTGATGTAGCCGTGGAAGTTGCTGCCACCGTCTCAATCCAAATTCTGCGCTCATTCATTTCATTTTACTTCAATCCTCCTCACCTTGGATTCTAGCACTCGGGTTCGATATCTTCGGTCCCTTAGGACCATGTTGTGAGTAGGCTTTATATTTATAATTGGTTGGCTTTGCATCTATAATTATTTTATTTTGATATACATTGTTTTGAACTTATAATTACACTTACATATTATCAAAGGATTTAAAATTAGATTGAATAATTGATTTATTAGAACTAAATATTTATCTTTGTTAAATACATTTTAATATGCACACGAGACTATATGTTTTTATGAGGCTATATGCATGTTTGATGAAATTTTATATTATTTTAAAATATTTGATTTTATTTGAATATGTATTTTTTTTGAAGCATTGAAGTATTTGTTGTTAACTTGTTATTCACTTATTTTGAAATTGTGAAATATGTTTGAAATGCCTTAAGATTGAGAAAATATGATTGAAAAGGATTTGGATGGAAAAGTATTATTTGATTTGATTTGATACATTATATGTTTGAAGACCGAAAAATTTGTTATATTTGAAATTATATGTTTTGAATTGGTTTGGGAGGCTCGTATTAGAAAACCGTAGTTAACGGCGGTTATGACGTTAACCTAGATGCATCTGGCTCAGACCTCAGCTAGCAGGGGCGTTGCTAGCCTAACGTGTAGACCACACGTTGGATCTGTTATTCCGTACGGACACACGAGAGGAAAGGGCTATCCTTAGAGGTGGAGCTGCCCGAGTGTGGACTATTTGATTTGATTTCTGTATGAGAACTCCCTTATTGATTCACTCATTCATATAAATTATTATTTTCTAAATAAAATTATTTTTATAATAATATTTATATGGTCTCATGTGAATTATAGATGTACTGTCTAGTCAATGGGTTGCAAAACTCACTCCGGTTTTTTTAAAAATATTTTTCAGGAATAAATATTTGATTATGTGAGTATGTCTATTCAAGAGTAATGATCTGCAATGGGTATCTATTCCCTGTTGAGTTCTTAGGCGTCATCTGCTCCATATGTCACAGGCAGGATCCATTCATATTTATTTACTTTATTTTTGTTAAAAATATGTAATTATTTATAAAAAAAATATGTGTAACCTTATTTATCTTATATTCGAATCAGTTAGGCTTGCTGGGGAACTATTTTCTTGAGCGCCAATCATGGCTCATTTTGGGCTGTGACACTGCTGTTCCTCATAAATTAATGTAATTACTACTGTTTTCTATTCAATTCAAGCTTATTCTTGTTCTAAGATATCCATTCGCACTTCAACATGATGAATGTGATGATCAAGTGACACTCATCACCATTCTCACTTATGAACGCGTGCCTGACAACCACTTCCGTTCTACCTGAAAACAAGCTTGAATGCATATCTCTTGGCCTCCTGGTCCACGACGCATGGTTGTCTCTCCTGAAAATAGAGCCTTCCATTCCGTGAGATCAAAGTCTTCGTGGTATAAGCTAGAATCAATTGGCAGCATCCTTGAGATCCGAAAAGTCTAAACCCTGTCTGTGGTATTCTGAGTAGGATCTGGGAGGGGATGACTGTAACGAGCTTCAAACTCGCGAGTGCTGGGCGCAGTGACAGTGCGCAAAAGGATCATTGGATCTTATTCCGACACGATCAAGAACCGACAGATGATTAGCCCTACGTAACCCGTAGCTGGACCATTTTCACTGAGAGGACGGATGGTAGCCATTGACAACGGTGATCCCCCAACATACAGCTTGCCATGGAAGGGAGTACGCATGACTGGATGAAGGCAGTAGGAAAGCAGAGATTCAGGAGGAATAAAGCATCTCCATACGCTTATCTGAAATTTCCACTAATGAATTACATAAGTATCTCTATCTTATTTTATGTCTTATTCATCTTTTAATTATCAAAACCCCATAACCATTTGAATCTGCCTGACTGAGATTTACAAGGTGACCATAGCTTGCTTCAAGCCGATAATCTCCGTGGGATCGACCCTTACTCACGTAAGGTATTACTTGGACGATCCAGTGCACTTGCTGGTCAGCTGCACGGAGTTGTGAAGAAGTGTGAGAATCACAATTTCGTACACCAAGTTTTTGGCGCCATTGTCGGGGATTGTTCGAGTTTGGACAACTGACGGTTCATCTTGTTTCTTAGATTAGGTAAATTTTTTTTATTTTGTTCTTCAGAATTTTTAAGAACGAATTTTAGAGTTTCAGATGATGCTTTTATCATCACAGGAACTAGTTGATTCCCATCAATTTGGCTGTTGTATGTAATGTCTTGCTGAAGCTTGGTTAGCCATGTCTAATCTTTTTAGACTGAAGCTTTAGACTAACATTGTATGATTCCTGGAATTCGTATTAAAAATTTTGAATTTCTTTATTTCCTTTTTCAAAATAATTTTCAAAAAAAAATATCTATAAAATCATTAAAACCAAAAATTTTATGTTGCTTGTTTGAGTCTAGTGTCACATTCTAAGTTTGGTGTCAATTGCATATTTTTAATAATCATTGCATTTTTTTGAAAACTCATGCATTGTGTTCTTCATTGATCTTCAAGTTGTTCTTGATGAATTTCTTTGTCTGATCTTTAAATTCTCTTATTTTATGTCTTTTGTTGTTTCTCATGTGCATTCCCAAATTGTTAGTGTCTCTAGTATTAAAATTTCTAAGTTTTGTGTCTTGCATGTCTTTCTTCTCTTAAAAATTTTCAAAAATATGTTCTTGATGTTCATCATGATCTTCAAGGTATTCTTAGTGTTCATCTTGACATTCAAAGTGTTCTTGCATGCATTCCTTGTTTTGATCTTAGTTTTTCATGTTTAATTTCATGCTATTGTTTTTCTCTCTCATCATTAAAAATTAAAAAAATTCAAAAGTATGTCTTTTCAAGTCAATAATATAGAGAATTGAAGATTCAGAACATACAGCAGAGGAATCACAGAGAAAAAGCTGGGCGTTCAAAACGCCCAGTAAAAAAGGATTTCTGGCGTTTAAACGCCAGTCAGGGTACCTGGCGGGGCGTTTAACGCCCAAGGAGGTAGCCAAGTGGGCATTAAACGCCAGAATGGATACCATTATGGGCGTTTAATGCCAGGATAACACCAAGGAGGAAATTTTGTTTTCAATTCAAATCTTTTTTAATTTTTCAAGTTTCAAAACTAATTTTTCAAAATCTTATCTTTTTCATATCCTCTCTTATCAATCATATCTTTTTCAAAATCAAATCTTTTTTATTTTTCTTTTAATATTTTCGAAAATCCTTGCTAACAATTAATGTTTTGATTCAAAAATTTCAAGTTTGTTACTTTCTTGTTAAGAAAGGTTCAATCTTTGAATTCTAGAATCATATCTTTTAGTTTCTTGTTAGTTAAGTCATCAATTTTAAAAATCAAATCTTTTTCAAAAAAATCTTTTTCAACCATATCTTTTCCATCATATCTTTTTCAAATCATATCTTTTTCAAATTTTAATTTCAAAATCTTTTTCTAACTTCTTATCTTTTCAAAACTTACTATTTCTTATCTTTTTTTCAAAACCACCTAACTACTTTTTCACTTCCAATTTTCAAAAATCACTAACCACTTTTTCAAAAATCTTTTTAATTAACTAATTATTTTAATTTTAAAAAAAGTTTTCGAAAATTCCCTCTCTCATCTCTTTCTATTTAATCACTAACACTTCTCCTCTCTTAATAATTCGGACCCCCTCCCTCTCTATAAGTTCGAATTCCTCTCTCTACCTCATCCTTCTATTCTTCTTTTCCTCTGACACATCAAGAAATCTCTATACTGTGACATAGAGGATTCCATACTTTCTTTGTTTTCTTCTCTTTCATATGAGTAGGAACAAAGATAAAGGCATTTTTGTTGAAGCTGATCCTGAACCTGAAAGGACTCTGAAGAGGAAGTTGAGAGAAGCTAAAGCATAACTCTCTGGAGAGGACCTGACAGAAATTTTCGAAAAAGAAGAAGACATGGCAGCCGAAAATAACAATAATGCCAACAATGCAAGGAAGGTGCTTGGTGACTTTACTGCACCTACTCCCAACTTCTATGGGAGAAGCATCTCTATTCCTGTCATTGGAGTAAATAACTTTGAGCTTAAGTCTCAATAGTTTCTCTGATGCAACAAATTTACAAGTTTTATGGACTTCCATTGGAAGATCCTCATCAGTTCTTGGCTGAATTTTTGCAAATCTGTAACACTGTTAAGACCAATGGAGTTGATCTCGAGGTCTACAGACTTATGCTTTTCCCTTTTGCTGTAAGAGACAGAGCTAGTATATAGTTGAACTCACAACCTAGAGATAGCCTGAACTCTTGGGAAAAGTTGGTCAATGCCTTCTTAGCTAAATTCTTTCCACCTCAAAAGATGAGTAAGCTTAGAGTGAAAGTTCAAACCTTCAAATAGAAGGAAGGTGAATCCCTCTATGAAGCTTGGAAAAGATACAAGCAATTGATCAGAAGGTGTCCTTCTGACATGCTTTTAGAATGGAGCATCATAGGTATCTTCTATGATGGTCTGTCTGAGTTATCCAAGATGTCAGTGGACCATTCTGTAGGTGGATCTATTCATCTAAAGAAACGCCTTCAGAAGCCCAGGAACTCATTGAAATGGTTGCAAATAACCAGTTCATGTACACTTCTGAAAGAAATCTTGTGAGCAATGGGACAACTCAGAAGAAAGGAGTTCTTGAGATTGATACTATGATTGCCATATTGGCTCAGAATAAAATATTGACTCAGCAAGTCAATATGATTTCTTAGAATCTGACTGGATTGCAAGCTGCATCTGACAGTGCTAAAGAAGCCTCCTCTGAAGGAGAAGCTTATAACCCTGAGAATCCTGCAATGGAAGAGGTGAATTACATGGGAGAACCCTATGGAAACACCTACAATTCTTCATGGAGGAATCACCCAAATTTCTCATTGAAGGATCAACAGAAGCCTCAACAAGGCTTCAATAATAATAATGGTGGAAGAAATAGGTTTAGCAATAGCAAACCTTTTCCATCATCTTCTCAGCAACAGATAGAGAATTCTGAGTAGAGTATCTCTGGCTTAGCAAACATAGTCTCTGATCTATCTAAGGTCACTCTCAGTTTCATGACTGAGGCACGGTCCTCCATTAGAAATTTAGAGAAACAAGTGGGTCAGCTGAGTAAAAAAGTTACTGAAACTCCTACTAGCACTCTCCCAAGCAATACAGAAGAAAATCCCAAGAGAGAGTGCAAGGCCATCCACACGTCCAACATGGCCGAACCTGTAGAGAAGGGAAAGGCAGTGATTCCCAGTGAGAAAGACCTCACGGGACATCCACTGACCAATAGGGAGTTCCCTCATGAGGAACCAAAGGAATCTGAGGCTCATCTAGAGACCATAGAGATTCCACTGAACTTTCTATTACCATTCATGAGCTCTGAAGAATATTCTTCTTCTGAAGAAGATGAAGTTACTACTGAAGAGCAAGTTGCTCAATATCTAGGAGCAATCATGAAGCTGAATGCCAAATTATTTGGTAATGAGACTTGGGAGGATGAACCTCCATTGCTCATTAATGAACTAAACGCCTTGGCTTAGCTGAAGATACCTCAAAAGAAACCGGATCCCGGAAGGTTCTTAATACCTTGCACCATTTACACCATGACCTTTGAGAAGGCCCTGTGTGACCTGGGGTCAGGCATAAACCTCATGCCACTCTCTGTAATGGAGAAACTGGGAATCTTTAAGGTACAAGCTGTAAGAATCTTACTAGAGATGGCAGACAAATCAAAGAAACAGGCTTATGGACTTGTAGAGGATGTCTTGGTAAAGGTTGAAGGCCTTTACATCCCTGCTGACGTTATAATCCTAGATATTGGGAAGAATAAGATTGAATCCATCATCCTTGGCAGACCCTTCCTAGCCACAGCAAAAGCTGTGGTTGATGTTGACAGAGGAGAGTTGGTCATTCAAGTGAATGAGGACTACCTTGTGTTTAAGGCTCAATGATCTCCTTCTGTACACATGGAGAAGAAGCATGAAAAGCTTCTCTCAATACAGAGTCAAACAGAACCCCCACATTCAAACTCTAAGTTTGGTGTTGGGAGGCCACAACCATGCTCTGAATATTTGTGAGGCTCCATGAGAACTCACTGTCAAGCTATTGACATTAAAGAAGCGCTTGTTGAGAGGCAACCCAATTTTTACTTATCTATGTTGAATTTCTATTTTCTATTGTTATTTTATGTTTTCTTTAGGATAATGATCATGTGGAGTCACAAAAACAAAAGCAAAAATAGAAAACAACATTGAAAATAGCACACCCTGGAGGATGAGCTTACTCACGTTTAAACGCCAGTAAGGGTAGCAGAATGGGCGTTAAACGCCCAGTCTGGCACCATTCTGGGCGTTTAACGCCAGAAAAGGGTACCAGACTGGCGTTTAACGCCAGAAAAGAGTACCAAGTTGGCGTTAAACGCCAGAAAGGGAAGAAAAGCTGGCGTTAAACGCTAGGATTGGCACTCAAAGGGGCGTTTACACGCCAAAATGGTGCAGGGATGAGAAATCCTTGACACCTCAGGATATGTGGACCCCATAGGATCCCCACCTACCTCAACTTACTCTCTCTCTTTTTCACATCTTCCCATAACACCCTTCCCCAAATATCGCTTACCAATCACCTGCACCTACTATTCCCCAAAAATCCCACCCACCTCACCATTCAAATTCAAATCCTTTCACTCCCAAACCCAACCCCTAATACACGAACCCTACCATCTCTTTCCACTCCTATATAACCCCTCATACATCCTTCAAATTCACACATCACAAATACTTCTTCTCCCTTTAGCCGAACCACTCACAACTCTCCATCTCCTCCATTTCTTCTTCTTTTTCGTCCTTCTTTCTTCTTTTGCTCGAGGACGAGCAAACCTTTTAAGTTTGGTGTGATAAAAGTGTTGCTTTTTATTTTTTCATAACCATTTATGGCACCTAAGGCCGGAGAAACCTCTAAAAAGAGGAAAGGAAAGGCAAAAGCTTCCACCTCCGAGTCATGGGATATGGAGAGATTCATCTCAAAGGTCCATCAAGACCACTTCTATAAAGTTGTGGCCAAGAAGAAGGTGATCTCTGAGGTCCCTTTCATGCTCAAAAGAAATGAGTATTCGGAGATCTGACATGAGATTCGAAAAAGAGGTTGGGAAGTTCTCACCAACCCCATTCAACAAGTCGGAATATTAATGGTTCAAGAGTTCTATGCTAATGCATGGATCACCAAGAACCATGATCAAAGTGTGAACCCGAACCCAAAGAATTGGCTTACAATGGTTTGGGGAAAATACTTAGATTTCAGTCCGAAAAATGTAAGGTTGGCATTCAACTTGCCAATGATGCAAGGAGATGCACGCCCATACACTAGAAGGGTAAACTTTGATCAAAGGTTAGACCAAGTCCTCATAGACATATGTGTGGAAGGAGCTCAGTGGAAAAGAGACTCCAAAGGCAAGCCAGTTCAATTGAGAAGGCATGACCTTAAACCTATGGCTAGAGGATGGTTGGAATTCATCCAACGCTCCATCATTCCTACTAGCAACCGATCCGAAGTGACTATAGATTGGGCTATCATGATCCATAGCATCATGATTGGAGAGGAAGTATAAGTTCATGAGGTCATATCTCTAGAACTCTACAAAGTGGCTGATAAAACCTCCACTTTGGCAAGGTTAGCCTTTCCTCATCTCATCTGTCACATATACAATTTAGCTGAAATTGTCATAGAAGAAGACATCCTCATTGAAGAGGACAAGCCCATCACTAAAAAGAGGATGGAACAAATAAGAGAGCCCACTCATGGACCTCAACAAGAGCATGAGGAAGTCCCTCATTAAGAAATTGCTGAGATGCCTCAAGGGATGCATTTTCCTCCACACAACTATTGGGAGCAACTCAACACCTCTTTGGGAGATTTGAGTTCCAATATGGAGCAACTAAGGATGGAGCACCAAGAGCAACAAAGGCAAGCAAGATATATAGAGGAACTTAAGCGTTCCATTGGATCTTCAAGAGGAAAATCTAGCCGCCATCACTAAGGTGGACCCGTTCTTTGATTTCCTTGTTCTTATCTTTCTGTTTTTCAATTTTTATGCTTTATGTTTGTCTATGTCTGTGTCTTTATTACATGATCATTAGTGTCTAGTGTCTATGTCTTAAAGCTATGAATAATTCTATGAATCCTTCACCTTTTTTAAATGAAAAATGTTCCTAATTACAAAAGAACAAGAAGTACATGGATTTCGACTTTTATCTTGAAATTAGTCTAATTATTTTGATGTGGTGGCAATACTTTTTATTTTCTGAATGAATGCTTGAACAGTGCATATTTTTTATAATAAAGTTTATGAATGTTAAAATTCTTGGCTCTTGAAAGAATGATGAACAAAGAGAAATGTTATTGATAATCTGAAAAATCATGAAATTGATTCTTGAAGCAAGAAAAAGTAGTGGAAAAAAAATAAAAAGTGGCAAAAAAAAAGAGAAAAAAAATAGAAGAAAGAAAAAGCAAGCAGAAAAAGCCAATAGCCCTTTAAACCAAAAGGCAAGGGTAAAAATGATCCAAGGATTTGAGCATTAATGGATAGGAGGGCCTAAAGGAATAAAATCCTGGCCTAAGCGACTGAATCAAGCTGTCCCTAACCATGTGCTTGTGGCATGCAGGTCCAAGTGAAAAGCTTGAGAGTTGAGATTGAGTGGTTAAAGTCGTGATTCAAAGCAAAAGAGTGTGCTTAAGAACTCTGGACACCTCTAACTGGGGACTTTAGCAAAGCTGAGTCACAATCTGAAAAGGTTCACCTAGTTATGTGTCTGTGGCATTTATGTATTCGGTGGTAATACTGGAAAACAAGATGCTTAGGGTCACAACCAAGACTCATAAAGAAGCTGTGTTCAAGAATCAACATACTAAACTAGGAGAATCAATAACACTATCTGAATTCTGAGTTCTTGTAGATGCCAATCATTCTGAATTTCAAAGGATAAAGTGAGATGTCAAAACTGTTCAGAAGCAAAAAGCTACTAGCCCCACTCATCTAATTGGGACTAAGTTTCATTGATATTGTGAGATTCATTGTATATTATCTTCTTTTTATTCTATTTTGTTTTCAGTTGCTTGGGGACAAGCAACAATTTAAGTTTGGTGTTGTGATGAGCAGATAATTTATACGCTTTTTGGCATTATTTTTAGGTAGTTTTTAGTATGATTTAGTTAGTTTTTAGTATATAATTATTAGTTTTTATGAAAAAATCACATTTCTGGACTTTACTATGAGTTTGTGTGTTTTTCTGTGATTTCAGGTATTTTCTGGCTAAAATTGAGGGACCTGAGCAAAAATCTAATTCAAAGGCTGAAAAAGGACTGCAGATGTTGTTGGATTCTGACCTCTCTGCACTTGAAATGGATTTTCTAGAGCTACAGAAACCCGATTGACGCGCTCTCAATTGCGTTGGTAAGTAGACATCTTGGGCTTTTCAGAAATGTATAATAGTCTATACTTTGTTCGCGATTTGATGGCCCAAATTGGCGTCAAAACGCCGGTCAGAGACCTTTTTCCGGCATTAAATGACAAAACTGGCATAACAGTTTGGGCGTTTAACTCCAAGAAAAGCCTATGCACGTGAAAGCTTCAATACTCAGTCCAAGCACACACCAAGCGGGCCCCGGAAGTAGATTTCTGCACTATCTACCTTAGTTACTCATTTTTTGTAAACCCTAGCTACTAGTTTTAGTATAAATATTACTTTTTCTCATTGTATTAGACGTCTTGGTTATTATGGTTCTCCCTCTGGGGTCGAAATCAATGAACACCATTATCACTTATGTATTTTCAACGGTGGAATTTTTACACCTCATAGATTAAGGTGTGGAGCTCTGCTGTTCCTCATGAATTAATGCAATTACTACTATTTTTTATTCAATTCAAGCTTATTCTTGTTCTAAGATATCCATTCGCACTTATGAACGCGTGTCTGACAACCACTTCCGTTCTACCTGAAAAAAAGCTTGAATGCATATCTTTTGGCCTCCTGGTCCACGACGCATGGTTGCCTCTCCTAATAATAGAGCCTTCCATTCCGTGAGATCAGAGTCTTCGTGGTATAAGCTAGAATCAATTGGCAGCATCCTTGAGATCTAAAAAGTCTAAACCTTGTCCGTGGTATTCCGGGTAGGATCTGGGAGGGGATGACTGTGACGAGCTTCAAACTCGCGAGTGCTCAGTGACAGTGTGCAAAAGGATCATTGGATCTTATTTTGACACGATCGAGAACCGACAGATGATTAGCCCTACGTAACCCGTAGCCGGACCATTTTCACTGAGAGGACGGATAGTAGCCATTGACAACGGTGATCCCCCAACATACAGCTTGCCATGGAAGGGAGTACGCATGACTAGATGAAGGCAGTAGGAAAGCAGAGATTCAGGAGGAATAAAGCATCTCCATACACTTATCTGAAATTTCCACTAATGAATTACATAAGTATCTCTATCTTATTTTATGTCTTATTCATCTTTTAATTATCAAAACCCCATAACCATATGAATCTGCCTGACTGAGATTTACAGGGTGACCATAGCTTGTTTCAAGCCGACAATCTCCGTGGGATCGACCCTTACTCACGTAAGGTATTACTTGGACGACCCAGTACACTTGCTGGTCAGCTACACGGAGTTGTGAAGAAGTGTGAGAATCACAATTCCGTACACCAAGCATACAAAATTCGTGGGTCCTCCAAGATCAAAGAGGTAGTTCATGTGAAACAAGCTTTTAAGAGGAAGAAGATTACCATTAAGTAATCTTACTCCAATTGGTCTTCATATTTTTTTTGGTGACTTCTTTAATGGTGAATTTGTCCATTCTCCTATTGTTCTTTCAGATCTTAGAGAAGCTGCTTTTGTAGCTTACTGTTTAAATAAATATGTGTTATTGGAACCGGTTTGGACGAGTGTATGAGCCATGATGTCTTTCTTCTAGCTTGCTTGATCACTCGAGGAGAATGTCTCCCACTTGCTTCTATCTATTTGAAAAGTTTATATGTGAGACTTGATCAATTCTCTGAGCAACTCAAAATCGCTCATGGTCGCTTTCCGGTATTAGCGTTCGTCAATGAAATATTTCTTCAGCTATTTTTTTAGCAATCTTTTGGATTGGTCCCATCCATAATCTTCCTTCAATTCTTCTGGAAAAGAAGACAAGTCCTCGTACTTAAACTTGGGGTTTGGTTCATCCTTCTAAAAATTGGAGAATATTATTAACTTGGAAGAAAACTTTTGTTTTCACCCCTACACAACCTCTTATCAGCATAGTGCTTTAGATATTTGCCATATATATTCCATTGATCTCGAGCATGACCGTAATGACATTTTCACTCGCATGGAGGATTCTTATGACTTTTGGCTTTTATGTAGTTCTCCTACCCCTCTTCCTGGTCTGGTTGTTATGGATAGTGAGTTCTTTTTTGGAGCTTTGATCTGTTTTATCATTTATCGTCCAGATAAGGATGCCGCTAGCTTAACTGGGGTAATGTGAAGCGTAGGTCTCATCACCTTTTGAGTAAGATGAAGACAATTTCCAATGTACCTTCTGATCTAGTGAATGTGGGTGATGAGAACTCCCAATAGGAAGTCAATGGGGACTCCTCTAATTCATCTGCTCTTGGAGATGTCCCTGATGAGGGTACTACTCAAAATGTTGATCAAGATAGCCACCAAGCAATAGCAAGTAGTAAGGACAATATTGGCATTGAGTCGTGTGTTACACGCTAAAGGAGAGATACAATAAATGATCTTATAACCATCTAAATGATATTTTCTGATGCAGGTACTACTGTCTTCCTCCATCCTTTTTTTTTAAATATTCTAAATATGTTATATACATATATATTTGTGTTCATGCTATGTATGTGAGTATGTTTGTATCCATCAATATTTTTTTAGCATATTATGTTGATTCTTGGTCCACTTTTCAAGTATCAAGCACTTCTAATATCACAAAAGAACTCTCAGCTAGTGCTCCTTCTGGTATGCATAATTGTTTTTATTTTCATTTGTTTATAGCACCAGAATTTTGTAAGTTTTTGAAAGAAAAACTGTATTTTCTTTCTTATTCATTTTGCTTGCCAGCTTCTGTTCATAATGAGTTTGAGTATTTCCATGTCGATATGAAGATATTATCGTATGGGATTGCATCTCAGAATCCCTTTTTTCATGCTTCCTAGCGACCTCAACTGTCTTTTCAAAAAATTTGAGTATCAAGCTTTTTTGGACATATTAATGTTCTTTACTTCATATACCCTTGTAGACTTGTGGGATGTTCATTGATATATAGGAGAAAAATATCTAAATAACCTTAAGTTATTTAAATTTAGTGATCCTTGGAATGAGAATCTTTCTTCTAAATTGGAGCCTCCATCTGGAATACCCGATTTTGCTAGAGAAAAATTATTGTCCAAAAGTATAACACTCTTTCTTTCAGTATTTCTGCTCTTTAAAAAAAAGTTAATAAAATGACATCTGAACCGGACATCATTGAAAGCTAAGTTGTCTAGCGTTAGCCTGGGGCAAGAGCAATTGGCCAAGTATAAAAAGACTGCTTCTTCTATGATATGCAAGGCTTTGACAAAGATATCATTATAAGATATCAGAGAAGAAGTAGCCTTCTTATGCTTCGCCAATTGCTTTTACTCCAGACTAATGCTAGCCAGCTTAGCCTTCATGGTGTCCAGTTTTAACATCATAACCTTTTTTGAAGAGCAGAAACACCAGAAGAAAGTGTTACATTCTTTGGATAATAATTCTTCTCTAGCAAAGTCGGGTACCCCAAATGGAGAAACCAATTTAAAAGAAAGATTCTCAAGTCAAGGACCAATTTAAATAACTTAAGGTTCTTTAGATATTTTTTTTGCCATATCTCAATGAACATCCAACAAGTCTGCAAGGGTGTGTGAAGTAAAAAACATTCATGCATCCAAAAAAATTTTATACCCAAGTTTCTTGAGAAGACAGTTGAGGTCGCTAGGAAGCATGAAGGAAGGGTTCCGAAATGCAATCTCATACAACAATATTCTAACATCTCCATGAAAATACTCAAACTCGTCATGAACAGAAGCTGACAAGCAAAACAAACAAGTAAGAAAACACATTTTTCTGTAAAAAAAAACTTACAAAATTCTGGTGCCATAAACAAATGAAAACAAAAATAACGATACATAATAGTTCTTTTGTGATACTAGAAGTGCTTGATGCTTGAAAAGTGGATTAAGAATCAACACGATAAGCTAAAAAAATAGTAATGGATGCAAACATACAAACATACATAGCATGAACACAAGTAAGTTTGCAACACATTTGGAATATTGAAAAGATAAAGAATAGAGGAAGACAGTAGTACCTGCACTAGGAAACACCATTTCAATGGGTACATGACCATTTCTAGCAGGATTCTTTTGGCAAGTAACACCAGGCTTAATGCCATTGTTCTTACTATTTGCTATTGCTTGGGGACTATCTTGAGCAACACTTTGAGTAGTAACTTCACCAGAGACATCCCCAAGAGCAGGTAAATTTAGAGAGTCCCCACTAACCCTTCCCCCGCCCTCTTGGAGCCTTCATCACCCACATTAACTGGATCAAAAGATGTATTAGGAATTGTCTTCATCTTATCCATAAGGCAATGAGACTTACACTTCATAGCACCCCCAGTTAAGTTAGCGGCATCTTTATCAGGAGACTATGATGACTTAACAAAGCAATCAATAGCAGAAGAACTCTTAGCTTTGATTGCAGAAAAAGGAGAAATCCTTGAACTAGTAGAAACTGGTGAAGGCGTAGCATCAATGGGAGGCTTAGATAGTTTCTTGAGAGACCTCTTTACAACCTTAACATTTGAATCCTACACTTTACTATGCTTGACCACTTCAGCAATAACAACAGAATCATTAGTTTTTCTCTTTCAAGAATGTGGATATTTGTAACACCTGGCGCCTAAGTCTACAAAACACCAGCAGGAAAGATGCAACAGTCAAACTAACACACAAAGCACAAAAAAAAAGAGAAGAAACAAAATTAAAAATCATTCAAGAACAAGCATTACTTGTAATAGTTGAAGGAGAGAAGTTCCCAGTCATAAAATATAGATCCTTGACCAAAATTGGAACAAATAATTTGAAATCTGGAGTAGAGGTACCCTCATATAGCTTAATATGCTTCTTCATACGCATAAGGTAATCACCATACTTCATTGTAAGTCCTCCACTAAGGAAAAGATATGCTCCATGTTTTTTGGATCTTAGTCCAACCCTAATTGGTGACTTACCCTATCAGGATGATAAATGACAAGACAGATCAAAGCTCCGTAAGAGAAGTTCCGATCCATAACAACCAAACCAAGAAGAAGGGTAGGAGAAGTACATAGAAGCCAAAAGTCATAAGCCCCTCATTGCCAATGAAAATGTCACAACGATCATTTTCAAGATCAGTGGAATATATAGGATGAAGAGCTTATGCACTAGGTTGATAAAAGGTTGTGTATAGATGGAAACAAAAATTCTCCTCTAAATAAATAATATCCCCCAAAAGTTTAGAAGGATGAGCCGAAACCCAAATCCAAGTATGAAGACTTGCCTTCTTGTTCGAAAGAATTGTAGGAAGCTTATAGACAGGAGTAAACTGAGAGAAAATACCAAAAAACAACCATGAGAAATTTTGAGTTTCTCTTAGAATTGATCCAGTCATGCATACAAACTGCCCAAATAAAGAAAAGCAAGTGGCAGACGTTTTCCTCAAGCGATCAAGCAAGCTTAGAGAAAAGACACCATGGCTCATACACTTGTCTACTGGTCCCAAAAATACATATTTACTTAATCAATAAGCTACAAAAGTAGCTTCTCTAAGATCTGAAAGGATAGCAAGAGCAGGGACAAATTCACCATTATGAAGTAAAAAAAAAAAAGAGACCAATTTGAGTAAAAGTATTTAATGGTTATCTTCTTCCTCTTAGAATATTGTTTCTTGTAAATCACCTCTTTGCTCTTGGAGGACTGATACGTGAGCATCTTTTCTATCTTTTTCTAGTGAATTTGCATCTAAATTGTTGAGTTTAATAAAGAATTAATTATCTTTTAGCCAATATGAATGCTACTTTGAGTCTTTTGCAATTTTATTTATTTTAGGTAGCATTCAGCTGGATTTGATGGAGTTTCTGCAGCACAAGAATCAAAGGAGATGGCAGCGAGGAGCGACGCGCACACGTGCCTGACGCGTGCACGTGATTTGGAGCTTTCCATGGCGACGCGTGCGCGTGACTAACGCGTATGCGTGATTTGAAATTTGCTCAGCGATGCGTGCGCGTGACCGACGCGTCCGCGTGTCTCGCGAAAAAGGCCATCGACGCGTACGCGTGACTGACGTGTACGCGTAACATGCGCCACGTGCAGAAAACGCAGAAACCGCTAGAGGTGATTTCTGGGCCCCATTTTAGCATCCAAGTTAGGCGCAGATCCAGTGAAGCCAAGTGGTCCCCACGTTACAAGACGCGGAGTTGTTAGTTAATTCTGATTTAAATTTAAATTTGAATTTGAAAATAGGAAAATATATTATCTTAATTTTAGATATTAGATTTTAAATTAATTAGAATTAGTTATAAAAAGGGGGATACTTCTCTTCTATTGGGGGAGGTTCCAGAAGGGTGATTCCATAAGGGAATTCTATACAAATTTATATTCCACATTGCATGAGCAACTAATCCTCCGTTGTTAAAGTTAGGAGCTCTGTCTATTTGTATGGATTGATTTTATTGCTTTTTCTATTTTAATTTATGCATGGATTTATAATTTAAGAATTGTTTTCGCTCTTTATTTTATGAATTTGGGTGGAACAGAAGTATGACCCTCTTTCTATTTGAGTTTTTGTAAAACTTGGAAAAGCTCTTTACTTGAACAACAGCTTGAAAATAATTAACAGCTTGAAAACGATTTCTCCTAAATTTTAATTATTTGGATTTAACGGGATACGTGACATATAATCTCCTTATTTTTGGGTAATTAGAATTTTTGTGGCATATAAATTAGAATTTGAATTTCACCCTCTAATTGGAATTAATTGACCAAAGAATTGTCAGTTAATGAATTTTAGAGGAGACTAGAAAGGTCTAAGGAATTAGGGTCTAGTCATATATAGTTTGCCATAAATTGAATCCTACATGATTAAAATAGTTAGTAAGAAAAGTTAATCCGGAAAAATAGATAACTCTGAAGCCTTAACTATCTTTTCCATATTTTATTCCCAAACTTATTTACTTTACTATTTTAATTTCTGCACAATTGTTTAATGCTCTTTGAACACTCAACATACTATTCTATTTATCTAACTAAGTAATTTAATCAACCATTGTTGCTTACTCCATCAATCCTCGTGGGATCGACCCTTACTCACGTAAGGTATTACTTGGTATGACCCAGTGCACTTGCCAGTTAGTTTATGGGTTATAAAATACCGCACCAAGTTTTTGGCGCCGTTGCCGGGGATTGACTGTGATTAACAACTATTAGTTGTTTATGCTTAGATTAGGCGTTTTATTTTAAATTTTATTAAAATCTATTTTTAATATTTTTGAAAAAAATATTTAAATATATATATATATATATATATATATATATAGCACTAATATTTTCCCTTAATTTCTGAAGTTAAGTTTGGTGTTACCTGGTTAATTTTGTTTTAATTTTTCTGTCTAATTTTTTTTAATTTTTGATTTTTTTTTTATAGAATAGTTAGTATTTTTATTTCTTTACACATGTTACCTCACTGGGAATTCTCTGCACTCTGACGTAGAGATTTCCGTCTTTTCTTGTCTTCTATTTGTGTATGCGTAGGAACAGAGACAAAGAATATCTCTTAGACTTTGATCCTAAACCTGAAAGGACTTTCAGGCGATGTTTACAACAGGCAATATTTTACAAGGCTGCAGAATCCATTATGGACCCTAATGATGCTGATAATGCCAATGTGGCAAACCCGAATGGGAATGAACAACAAAGGAGAGTACTTGGCTCTTTCTCCGCTCCTACAGCAAATCTGTATGGAAAAAGCATTTTGGTACCTCCTATAGCTGCAAACAACTTTGAGTTAAAGCCACAACTAGTTACCCCGGTGCAACAAAACTGCCAGTATCATGGTCTTCCTCACGAAGATCCAAATCAATTTATTTCTAATTTTTTGCAAATATGTGATACGGTGAAAACAAATGGAGTGAACCCAGAGGTGTATAAACCCATGCTCTTCCCGTTTGCTCTGAGGGATGGAGCAAAGCTATGGCTAGATTCCCAACCCAAGGAGAGTTTGGTTACTTGGGACAATGTTGTTACTGAGTTTCTTACTAAATGTTTCCCACCAAAGAAGCTGACTAAGCTTAGGGTGGAGGTTCAGACCTTTAGACAGAAGGATGGTGAAACTCTGTATGAAGCTTGGGAGAGATACAAGCTACTGACTAGGCAATGCCCTCCAGACATGTTCTCCAAATGGACATAACTAGACATCTTTTATGAAGGTTTGGGTGAAATGTCCAAGATGTGCTTAGATAATTCTACAGGAGGTTCACTGTACAAGAAGAAGACACCAGAGGAGACTATTGAGCTGATTGAATTGGTTACAAGCAACCAATATTTATACTCATCTAATAGGAATCCTGTGAACTTTGAAACCCTTTAGAAGAGAGGCGTGTTGAAAGTAGAAGCTGTTAATGCTCTTCTTGCTCAGAACAAGCTGATGTCTCAGCAAATAAATCTACTTACTCAACAAATGGGTGGCATGTAAGTCTCAGCTATCAACACCCAAAATCCACCACAGGAAGTCTCATATTACATGGCAGGTAACTTTATGCAAAATGATAATTATGATTATGCTCAACCTTCTTTTGAACAGGTGAATTACATGGGGAGTGGTCCTAGGAATCCCAACAATGATCCATATTCTAAGACATACAATCAGAGATGGAGAAATCACCCAAATTTTGGATGGAGGGACCAACCTCAGAGACCTCAGAACTGCAACAATAGTTCTCAGGGCGGTGTCTAGCAGAATAATGATTTGGAAGCAATACTGACAGGTTTTAGACAGGAAACCAGAGCGTCCATCAAGAACTTGGAGATTCAAATGGATCAATTAGCCACAAAAGTCACTGAAATTAATCAGAGGACCACTAATAGGCTTCCTGGTAACACAATTCCAAATCCAAGAGAGGAATGCAAGGCTATCACCTTGATAAGTGGACAAGTGGCAAGTACGGAAGCACAAGTTATGCAGGAAACCAGAGCCTCCATTAGAAATTTAGAGGTGCTAGTGGGCCAACTGAGCAAGCAAATACTTGAGAGGTCTGCAAGTACATTTCAAGGTGATACAGTGGAGAACCCAGGAGAAGATTGCAAGGTTATTCAATTGTGAAGTGGTAAAGTAACTGGCTCTGAGACCAAGGTTAATGAAGAGTTAGTTGAAAAAGAAGCTCCAGAGGAGAAGAAGGAAGAAGTAGAGCACGCCCCTCCAAAGCGTGCATACAACCCATTTCCAGACTCTCTTGACACTTATCCTACACTGCCAAAGGCTCCTGAGTACAAGCCTAAGATGCCGTATCCTCAGAGACTTCAAAAGGAGACCAAGGACAAGCAGTTTTCAAAGTTCTTGGAAGTCTTCAGAAAGTTACAAATCAATATTCCTTTTGCTAAAGTTTTGGAGCAAATGCCTATCTATGTCAAGTTCATGAAGGAGCTGTTGTCAAAGAAAAAACGTTTAAAGGGAGATGAGACAGTAGTCCTGACTAAGGAATATAGTGCTGTAATTCAGAATAACTTGCCAAGGAAGATGCCAGATATAGGGAGCTTTCAAATTCTATGCACCATTGGGAGCACAACCTTTGAGAAAGCCCTATGTGATCTGGGGGCAAGCATAAATCTAATCCCCTTATCTGTGATGAAGAAGCTGCAAATCCAAGAGGCACAACCCACAAAGATAGCATTACAGATGGCAGACAAATCTATGAAGCCTGCATACGGATTAGTGGAGAATATCTTGGTCAAAGTGGGTAAGTTCTTCCTCCCAGCAGACTTTGTGATTCTTGACACGGGGGAGGATGAGAATGCCTCTATAATTCTAGGAAGACCATTCCTAGCCATGGGAAGAGCTCTGATTGATGTAGAAGTGGGTAAATTAGTGTTTAGAGTGCATAATGAGCAACTGGTCTTTTATGTCTTCAAAGATATACATTCAATAGGTGAAGAAGAGAGGTGCATGCAGATTGAGCTTATTGATCCATAAAGTAGTTGTGTCTAAGAATCAACATACTGAACTAGGAGAATCAATAACACTATCTGAATTTTGAGTTCCTACGGATTCCAATCATTCTGAACTTCAAAGGATAAAGTGAAATGCCAAACCTATTCAGGATTGCAGTTGTAAACCCCACTATAAGAAGAGACATGGGCTTAATCAAACTCTCATTCTCATGCAAATTCACATCCTAAGCTTATATTAGTTTTGGTTGCTTGAGGACAAGCAACAATTTAAGTTTGGTGTTGTGATGTGTGAGCATCTTTCCTATCTTTTTCTAGTGAATTTGCATCTAAATTGTTGAGTTTAATAAAGAATTAATTATCTTTTAGCCAATATGGATGCTATTTTGAGTCTTTTGCAATTTTATTTATTTTAGGTAGCATTCAGTTGGATTTGATGGAGTTTCTGCAACACAAGAATCAAAGGAGATGGCAGCGAGGAGTGACGCGCACGCGTGCCTGCGCATGCGCGTGATTTGGAGCTTTCCATGGCAACGCGTGCGCGTGACTGACGCGTACGCGTGATTTGAAGATTTGCTCAGCGATGGGTGCGCGTGACCGACGCATCCGCGTGACTCGTGAAAAAGGCCATCGACGCGTACGCGTGACATGCGCCACGTGCAAAAAATGCAGAAACCGCTGGGGTGATTTCTGGGCCCCATTTTAGCACCCAAGTTAGGCGCGGATCCAATGAAGCCAAGTGGTCCCCACGTTACAAGACACGGAGTTGTTAGTTAATTCTGATTTAAATTCAAATTTGAATTTGAAAATAGGAAAAGATATTATCTTAATTTTAGATATTAGATTTTAAATTAATTAGGATTAGTTATAAAAAGGGGAGACTTCTCTTCTATTGGGGAAGGTTTCAGAAGGGGGATTCCATTAGAGAATTCTATACAAATTTACATTCCACATTCCATGAGCAACTAATCCTCCATTGTTAAGGTTAGGAGCTCTGTCTATTTGTATGGATTGATTTTATTGCTTTTTCTATTTTAATTTATGCATGGATTTATAATTTAAGAATTATTTTTGCTCTTTATTTTATGAATTTGGGTGGAACGGAAGTATGACCTTCTTTCTATTTGAGTTCTTGTAAAACTTGGAAAAACTCTTTACTTGAACAACAGCTTGAAAACAATTTCTCCTAAATTTTAATTATTTGGATTTAACAGGATACATGACATATAATCTCCTTATTTTTGGGTAATTAGAATTTTTGTGGCATATAAACTGGAATTTGAATTTCACCCTCTAATTGGAATTAATTGACCAAGGAATTGACAGTTAATGAATTTTAGAGGAGACTAGAAAGGTCTAAGAAATTAGGGTCTAGTCATATATAGTTTGCCATAAATTGAATCCTACATGATTAAAATAGTTAGTAAGAAAAGTTAATCCGGAAAAATAGATAACTCTGAAGCCTTAACTATCTTCTCCATATTTTATTCCCAACTTATTTACTTTACTATTTTAATTTTTGCACAATTGTTTAATGCTCTTTGAACACTCAACATACTATTCTGTTTATCTAACTAAGTAATTTAATCAACCATTGTTGCTTAGTCCATCAATCCTTGTGGGATCGACCCTTACTCACGTAAGGTATTACTTGGTACGACCCGGTGCACTTGCCGGTTAGTTTGTGGGTTATAAAATACCGCACCAAGGACCTATGAGTTTTTGGATGCTTATCCTTGGAAGAAGGCTTCTTAACACACCTACTCTTGGCCAATTCTTTTGCATAATGGCTAATATCACTTAAACTACTTTGAAGAAGAGTGAGATTTACACGGCCAAATACAGGCAATTGAAAAAGAACCACAACATCTTCTAAAGTGGACGAAAACTCACCTCAAGAAGACAAGAATGTGTGAATCTGAGAGCATCATCACTGCCAAAGCAAACTCATATCATATCCATTTCGTTGTACACCGAATCCTTCCAAGAAAAAATCAATTAGTATTTCTTCAATGCATAGCAACAAATAAATATAATAGTTTTCATAGAAAAACAGTTGCAGGCATAAATTATAACATACACGCATTCAATAAAACATTAAATCTTAACCGTTCTAGTGTAAAACCCCTTATAACTCCATAATTTTTCAGCAAATAAGGGTTTCGAGAAGATGCCACTATGCGAGCTTCTCCCACTTCTGTCCTAAAACTCTATCGTAAGAAAAGTAAGTCCAACACAAAATTTAAACAATTCATTATATTCAGAGGTAGAAAACCAACTTGGAATATTATTTCATAAACAACAAAAAAAGCAAACTCCAACTGATCTCAGAGAAAATAGCACCGTCCTAATAAAAAGGACAACGTATTAAATTCACAAGGTGAAACTAATTCAAAAACTAATTTGAAAGAATAGGTAAAAATCATTATTCTAATTAATTAAAACCTAATTTCTAATTTCACCAAACTAACAAGAGGCATGACAAAAATAAGCGACACAAGTTTAATGCAATTGAAAGAAACTCATTCACTAAACTTAACTAAAATCTTTCAATAACTCAAACACTCTTAATCTCACCATACTTAACCTACTCTAATATTATTTAATTTTTACATCCATTAAATTAACACAACTAATCCTAATCACACACTTCATTAAAAAAATTTAACAAAAACTCTAACAAAATGCTAAAATTATAAATTAATATGAAAAAATAAAATAACCATACCAACAATAAGTCTGATGATAGTGGCCACATGATCTCTTTAACGTGATGGTGACAGAGACAGAAATGATGGCTCGTGAAAAATAACCATGGCAGAAGATGCAATGGGGACAACAGCAACAGAGAATCGATGACAACGTGCAGTGGTGGCACAATCGAGTGCTCTAGACGGTGGCAACAACGACGATGAGTTCCCGACAGTGGATATCGTGACTGTTTGAAGGTGAGGAGAGAGCGAGAGAGAGAGAGAGAGAGAGATTTTGCGTTTGAATTTTAACCCAATTTTAACGTTGGATTTATCGACAGATTTTTCCGACGATAAATCATCAAAATGACGTGTTTCATTAAATCATGATATCGGAAAAATATACCGATAGTAACATTGATGCTAGTGAGTTATATTTTTGCGCCAATAATTACCATCGGCTAATTCAGCGACGGAGAATCTGTTTTGACAGCAACCTTTTATGGGACGAATTTCTCCTCCTTTCCATCAGAAAATCCGACGGTAGTATAATTCGACGCTAAATCCGACAGTAATTCCATCAGTACTTAGCATTTGAATTTTCTTGTAGTGAGGTAGAGGCAGAATTGAAAAATGAAAATGAACAATGCTAAATTGATTATGAACGGTACAGAGAGCTCATGCGACGATGGCAACGAAGGGAGCAGACACGATGAAAGTAGCAGCGAAGAGAGCTTTTTGACGATGGTGACGAAGGAAGTATATGCGAGAGAGGAGTGATGGAGAGAACTCATGCGACGTGAGCGGCAGTGGAGGAAGCCACAGAGAAAGGAGTGGGTTTTATTTGTATGCGAGCATGTAAATGGAGCTCGAAATTGTGTTTAAGTTATGGTTACTCAAATTTTTGACAGATTTATTAATTAATTACAGACGGATTTTTTGTCAGTAAAAAATCTGAAATCAAATTTCAATTTTATCGATAGAATTACTGACAGATCTTATAATCTGTCAATAAGTTTTTGAAAAAAAATTAATTTTTTTTATTGACAGAAAATTTATCGTTATTTTCGACAGCAAAATTCTGTTAAAAAAATCTGCCTATGATTTACTCTTTTCTACTAGTGCTTCTTGAGTCAAATAATTATTTTATTATAATGACAAATATAATTGTTAGAATATTAGAATATAGCTCAAATAGTTTTTGTGTGAATAATTTGTGTGATAAAGATGATAGGAATCAATTATATAAGATCACAGTTAAGGGGATGATGATGATGTGATTCTACTTAAAAGGAGATAAAAGATATTGTAAATATGAGACATGATATCAATCAAGAGAAATACAATGGAGAATATCATAGCAGTACTAATTTGTGAAAATAAAAGAGGCAAGGACAATAAATTAGATGATTTGGTAGTTATTCTAATAGTGCATGATTGATCGAAAAAATGCAGCATTTGCACAACAAAAGGAGGTAGAAGCATCAACAAGAAATGAAGAGCAGAACTGAAATAATATGTCATTTTATTTAAATATGAGTCGTTTTACTTTTTTTTTTTTCACTGAGTTCATAATGAATATCAAATTTACTGCTTATACTTAGCTAGTATTTTCATATATATCTTTGAATCAAATCTTAGGTGAATTTGGTTTTGTTCTTCCTCTTTTATATAAAGAAAAAGTCTATATCATTAGGAGAGAATTCAACAAAAGTTATGAGAGAAAAGGCAAGATAATGTGTCATGTGTAAAGGGCTGTGGTTTAGAGTTTATTTTTGGCGTTTACGATTCAAATTTTGAGTCAGTTTGGTGTTTTAGAAGCGTGGGATTTGAGTTTCATTTGTCTTGACGTTGGAACCGATTTTTTGGTTCTTTTGTTTTGTCTTTAAATTAGTAATTGTAATCAGTGATGTTTATCATAGAAATTCTATAATGGTTTATAGTAGAGAGTACATATAAGTATCATACTTAGAGACTGAATTAAGATACATGCTAATGTTACAGTCTTCCTTTTCTCATTACTGTACTTTTATTCGCTTAAATTTATAAAACAAAACAGAAAAATCTCGTATTCTCTCAGTAAAATAAAAATCCATTTTAGAGTTAAGTGATTATAATTCAAATTTTGACTTTGTATGTCAATATCAATAAAATCAACATAACTTAATTATTATTTATATCCACATTCAACTTGCTTAGTTATTTCATGAGACAGAGAAAAATATCTTTAGGTCACACGTACGTGCCTTTGTAATATCATGTCGACCTAAAGAAGAAAAAAACGAACACGATGATGAACGACTGGTTTACACAACTTAATTCTCCTATAAAAAAGTGATTACACAAATTTATTTTCTATAAGATACACTTGTAAAAGAACAATATCTCCTACAATTTGGGTACTAAAATTTTTAAAATAATAATAAATGAATAAATGATTGCTGTTTCCTAGTTAACTCCTTGATCAATACTATTGGCTACGCAAATTGCTACTGTATAAGCATCAAAAAAGCTAATATACATATATATAGCCACTCAATTTAATTTTCTATAATGATAAAGTAACCCCACTTATTTCATAGCTTCACAATCACAATCAACTAACGAACATACAAAAAATGAATTCCTACCTTCAAACATTTTGCAAGTCACTTAGGACAATTGACATTCTCTAGTGATATTAAAGGCCTGCTTCTCCAAAGAAAGACATAATCATTCTGGTTAGTCTCATAAATGGTCCCACTTTGGAATAATAATAAGAAGCATTACCTGCTCTCATTAACTTTTCCAATTCATATCCAAGTAGGTTTTTTTGGTCCCATTGTGGTGTTGATAGGGTTTATTAAATTTGTCAAATAAATAAAGCTGTGTTCAATTAAATTACAGCTATGATGCAACTGATGAGGATCGGATATGTTAATTTAATTGGAGGAATGGAATATAAAATTGACACAAGTTAAAAGACCATGATTGTCGTTATCAAATTGTCAAAGCCTTGTTCTAGTTAATAGAAAAACCAAAGTTTATGATGATTAGGTTAATTGTTGTTAATTTGCATTGACACATTGATTAATAACAACGGATTTGTGTAGCTTATTGCATGGACTAGCACTACAAAACTTTTATTTGTTTGTGAAAGTTATTTAGTGAAAATTATTAAAATCTTTATAGTATATTTTATTTGTGATAATTTTAAATAATTAACAAAAATTCTCACTATTATAATATTCTCAACCTAATTAATTATAAAAAATTCAATCCAAAAAATATTCACTGAGTCCATAACAAAAATTAAAAAAAAAATTAAAAGGGTTCTCCGAGAGAGAACGAAGGAGAGTCTGAAATCTTAAAATCTCGATTTCATCGCCACTGCCATTCATCTCTTTGTTGCCAAATTTCCTTCGTCAACGCGTCACTGGTGGAGTTATGAATGGAAGACAATGTGATCGTGGGGATTCTCAATTCGTAGAGCTCTTGCCTCTCGAATAGTATTTCAATGACAATTCCATTCAGATTGTTGATGTAATGCTTTAGATCTTCCACTTTTGCATCGTCTTTCATAGTGGGTTTTGCTGCTGGTTTTGCTTTTGCTCTAGTGGCTTGAAGCACTCGGAGCGCAATTTGGACGCAAACTCAGTGGTGCTGGCTGAATAGATCTGGAAGGCGAGCGAGCGGGAGTCTTTGGAAGCTTCGATTGAAGTTGCGTTCGAAGCTATCAGATTTCGTGGAACTAATTCACATGTCGTTCTGAGTCATTGTGGTGAGGATTTGTTCCTACTTTGTTCTTGTTTAGTTCGGGACTTAAATTTCGTACTTTCAATGATATGAATTGTATATGACTTAAGGAGTCCTGGTGGTGGAATGCGAGTATACAAGAAAAGATAAAGGCAAAAAAAGGAGTGCTTTAAGGAGTGGTCTTTGTGTCGTAATGCAGATAATTGGAAAAAATATAAGGTGGCTAAGAAAGAGACAAAAGTGGTTGTAAGTGAAGTAAGAACAAGAGTATATGAGGGTCTCTACCAGTCATTAGGCACGAAGGAAGGAGAAAAAGGCATATATAGAATCACAAAGAGCCGTGAATGAAGAGCGAGTGACTTGGATTAGGTTAAGTGCATAAAGGATAAAGACGGAGAGGTTTTGGCTCAAGAGGAGAAGATCAATGAAAGGTGGAAGAGCTACTTTTACGAGTTGTTTAATGAAGGATAGAAGACTCTTCCGAGCCTTGGTCAGTTATGCACGAGGGAAGAAGATCAAAACTTTGACTACTATCGAAGGATTCAAAACTTTGAGGTAAAAAAAGCTCTAAAGTGGATGAAAAATGGCAGGGCAGTTGGACCCGATAATATTCTGATCGAAGTCTAGAAGGGTCTTAAAGAGAAAGGCATCAGTTGCACAAACTATAGAGGGATCAAGCTCATGAGCCATAGCATGAAGTTATGGGAAAAGGTGATAGAACAGAGGCTGAGACAAGAGACACAAGTAACAAAGAACTAATTTAGTTTTATGCCAGGCAGATCCACCACTAAAGTGATATACCTATTAAGAAGGATGATAGAGAGGTATCGTAGTAATAAAAGGATCTACATATAGTGTTTATTAATTTAGAAAAAGCGTACAATAGGGAGCAAAGGGAGGTCTTATGGGAGGTTTTGGAAACGAAGAGAGTAAAAATCGCATATATTTGTGCAATTAAAGACATGTATGATGGGGCTACAACTAGTGTGAAGACTCAAAATGGTGTGACAGAGGAATTTTCTATTGGTATAGGATTATACCAGGGATCATCCTTAAGTCCATACATTTTCATATTAGTCTTGGAAGTACTCACAGAGCATATCCAAGAGCCTGTGCCATAGTGCATGCTTTTTGTCGATGATATCGTCCTTATGGGAGAGTCAAGAGAAAACCTAAATAAGAAATTGAATTTATGGAGAGAAGCTCTAGAAGTGTATAGTCTACGCATAAGCCGTAGCAAGACGGAATATATGGAATGTAAGTTTGGCCGCCATAGGGAAAACCCTAATACAGAAGTGAAAATTGGAGAAAACATCCTACAAAAAGTTAAAAGTTTTAAGTATCTTGGGTGCATCATATAGGATAATGGAGAGATTGAACAGAATGTAAATCATATGATTCAAGCATGTTGGTCAAAATGGCAGAGTGCGTCTGGTTTTATATGTGACAAAAAAGTGCCTTTAAAACTTAAAGGTAAATTCAATCACACTACTATCAGACCGGCTATGCTTTTATGGTACAAAGTGTTGGGTGGCCAAAGGGAAGCATGAACATAAGTTAAGTGTGGCAGAGATGAAGATGTTGAGATGAATGAGTGGACATTTGCGATTGGATAGAATAACGAACGAAGATATAAGAGAGAGAGAATTGGAGTACCACCTATTGTGGAAAAGATGGTAGAATCGCATCTCAGGTAGTTTAGACATGTGAGAAGAAGACCGATAGAGCACCCAATTAAGAGGGTAGATGAGATGGAAGATGGACAAGGAGTGAAAGGCAAAGGAAGACCTAGGAAGACCATCTATGAGGTGGTCAAATGAGATATACATGTAAACAGTCTCTCTGTAGACATGATACATGATAGAGCTCAATAGCGTCGTTTGATCCATATAGCCGACCCCACCTAGTGGGACAAGACTTTGTTGTTGTTGTTGTTGTTGTTGTTGTTGTTGTTGTATGTATGTACGTATGTATGTATGTATGTATGTATGTATGTATGTATGTATGTATGTATGATGCATTTTTTGTAACAAAACTCAGGCTAGAGAAAGCTTAACCAAAATAATAACGTCAAAACAACTATATATCCTCTTCACCATAGTTTTCTTAATTTTACTTTTATTATTTGAGTTGAATATGTTAATCTGAGATTAAGAAAACATCAATTGCTGTAGATGGTTTAAAGCAATGAAATTAACATATCTTCGTTGACATTTTTCGATGAAAACATAGTCGATGCGCATAGGAGTGACCAGGTAAATACCAATTCAAAATGTTATTTTTGCATAAATTAATTCATAAAGTCTTAACAACTTATATGTTTTATTATATATTGTAGGAATTGACTGGATTGAGTACAAGAAACAACCAAAAAAAGTAAACTAAGTGAATGTGGAAGGGTCTTCAATCTGATCCCAAATTGGATTCCAAGGTACAAGTAAGGTTTGCTTAACCATATTGAGGCTTTGATTGAAGAGGAACCATTGAAACCATATGATAGTGCTGTTGGTTCTATGATAAATAAATATAATACATATTTAGGAGATTTAGTTAATTAATTAGGTTTTTACAAATAAAAATCCTAGCTAAATAGATGAATTGATAATATAATAATATGATAATAATGTTTTCATTGGATTGGATGATTGCTACCATTGATATTTTAAGATTTCATTGACAAAATTTAGTTCGAGATATGTTTAGAATTTATAATATTATTTAGTTAACTATTTCACATCAAAGATGCTACACATTTTACTCAGAAAAAAATAGATATAATACTAGTACCTTTGAATTACTTGTTATGAATTATGATATTTGTTTGAGCTGCAATATAAACAGGCTGAAAGCTTGCTTTTTTCGCGTCTATAAGACACTAATTAATCCAACTTTGCTTGTTTGATACTATTGAACATGAAGAGGTACTACTTTAAATTTATTCTAATATTAATCTTAATTAGTATTCCTATAATATAATATAGTTTTTATATGTTAATTTACTTCTTATTTTAATTTATGCACGCAGTTCTTGGAGGTATAGTTTGGATAAAGGTCATGCTTTTTTTCCTATAATATAACATAGCCAATATATTTTTTTTGTTCTTTCTTTTGTATGTGTTTTATGTAAGTGATTCTTTTTTTAACTTTCTATTATGCAATTTGATTTGGTAGCATTGTAGTAGGGTTGATGAAAATACAATTGGGGATTGTGCTCAATTCGTATTTGCACCTATTGATGAATCATCTGCTGATGATGCTTTTCTACTCCCTTCTGGATTTTGTGTCATACCATTGGATCCTAAAACAGTTCAGTGACAATATTTTTCTTGCATAGTTTTATGATAATTTGATATCTTGATTTGAGTTCTGGAAAGTAATCTTGAGTTAGCATGCATCATCTGTGTTGACTAATAAGATGTGATTGTTTCTTATATCAGTCCTTACCATTGCATTTCAATTCAACTTTGAGAACCATTTGTGTGACAATATAACTGCCATGACTCACAGTATGTGCGTAGTGTTGTGGGGTCTGTTTAGAGGGTTACAATGGCAATTGCTTCGTCTAGGCTCAGCACTCAACTGAGACCAAAGTCTCTCCCTGATTCACCAGAGGCTCTTACTTTGGCAAGATGGATCAGCTGAAGCTACAGGTATCATCGACTCTTAATAGATGATTTTGAGATTAATTGTTGCCTAATCCATTGAAATTAGAAAGTTGTATTTTAAATCCATGTGTCTAATCCAGCAGCATAAAATTTTCTTAGTGTCCATACTGGTTCGGGGCTTTTTAGGGTTGAGTCAACTGCTGATGATGTAATCTTGAAGCAACTTTGGCAACATTCTGATGCAATCATGTGTTGTTCTGTGAAAACCAATGCAATATAAGCAACATAGTTGGTGGTATAATAATTTAACCCAATAAAATCTAATGTGTCTTATTTAAAAATTTATTTTAATGATAATTGATTAGTGTAGTAATGTAATTCTAGTATCCAGATTACTTGTTTTAAAATAATATTGACAGGTTTGTGGAGATTGAAATCTCTTTTTTAAAATTGGAAATTCCTTTTGTGGAAGTTCTAAACCACCACAAACATTAACCAAGAACTACCACAAAATATCAGTACAGAACCGCCAACAAAAGGGATAGAAAACTGTCACAAAGGAGCTCGTGGCTCCTCAAATTTTAATTTGGAAAATTTTGAAACTGCCACGATCCTTTTTATGGGGATTTAAAACCGCCACAAATAGAAAAAAATCGTCACAAATGAGTAAAATCCTTGTAATGTAGTTAGACTTTTTAACCAATATGCCATCCTTTTTAAAATTTACTAGAGATTTCTGTCTGGAAGACACCTCCTGATATGTGAAACAAGAACAGAAAAGCAGCTAGTGGTAAAGAAGTTAAGCCATAAAGCAAGTTGTGATTTACGTGGTCTACTTTACGTTGCAATCACATAAATGGAGAGGGAGGAAGAAGGAAAAAAGAGGGAGGGGAGGGGAGGCACACTCCTGCTACTGCTAGTGTCATTGAACAAAATGGGGACCGCACTACAGATGGAAGAGAGGGAGGAAAAAAAGGGGTGTGTCGATTTGGGAGAGAAGAAACTACTAGATAAAGCGTTTTTTCATCGCCAAATATCGACGGTTATTTCTGCCGTCGATATTTTTCGACGGATTGCTGTCAATATTGCTAAAAAAATAATTAAAAATAAAATATTAAAATCGACAGCAAGTTCGTCGATAATTTTATGATGCATTAGCCTATCGTCACATTGTCGACGAACTTGGGGTTTAAAATACTTTTATTTTAAAATTTACAAAAACAGCGTCTATTTTATTAGTTAAAATATCGACAACAATTACCATCGATAAATTTAAACGGTTTATATTGCTTTCTAAAATTAAAAGAACGGTGTAGATTTAATGTATAAAATAGACGGTTAGGGTGTTGATTTTTTTAAATTAAAATCGACAAATATCCCGTCGATTTTTATCACTAAAAACACTTGCCCGCGTCCACTTTCCACGTCCAAAGCTTAGAAACACAATTCCCTCATTTTTTCCCAAATTCCCCATTTTATCACCAACGAGCAAACCATAAACCCTACCCAGTGGCTAGTGCCTTTGACGAGAGAAAATCATCTATCGGTAAAGAATTTCCAAAGGAAATCTCGTTGCAAGTATAGTTCTAAATCGACAAACAATTCCTTCGTTCGAAAATTTTGTTTGTCACAAGTAACAAACCCCAATAAAAATAATAACCGAAGTATTTAAATCTCGGGTCGTCTCTCAAGAAATTGCAGGAAAGTGTTCTTGTTATTGGTTATGGGACAAGTATATTTGGGGTTTTTGGAATAAGGGACATGAAATGTAAATTGCAAGAAAAGTAAATGAAACTTAAATGATAAAAAGGTCTTGGCAAGGATTGATGGTCAAGGATCTCTATCCTTATTACTAACCACAATATGATAATTGCAAGGATCAATCCCATTAAGTCATCCTCCATCAAGTGAAGGGAAGTCAAATGAGCTTTATCAATCCTAGTCCATAAGTCCTAATCATTTCACTAATTGACTTAGTGAGAGCTAGTGTCAATGGATCCCAATTATCAATCACTTGGACATTAGTAACTCAAGGGTTCCTAAGTTACCATCCCAAGCCAAGAACACAAAAATCTACTCTAACATCCTTCCAAGCATTTTGTCAAACACTTGGAAGGCACGAAAGGAAAGCATAGTAAATTGCAAGAATTAATAAAATCTACTACTACCCAATACAAACTATCAACCAAAGAAAGAAAAATTAACATGAAATACCTCAAATTGCATTAAAGGAAGTTGAAATTGACAAGAGTGTTCATAACATAAACATACCTAAAATTAGAAATTAACAAGAGAAGAAAGGGAAATCAAGACACTACAACAAGGAATTGTAAAGAGAACAAGATGAAAACATGAAATTAAACCTAGATCTAAGAGAGATTAACCTAACCCTAACCTACTTCTAGAGAGAAGAAGGAGCTTTTCTCTCTAGAAAACTAACTAAAGGCTCATCATAACTACACTAAGTGCTCCCCCCTTGTCCAATCTTCAATTCTGCATGAAATAATGTCTGGAATCCATTGGAATTGGGTCTGGAAAGCTCAAAAATTGCCCCCAGCATTTTCACTTTAATGAAGTCATGTGCGAGCATCGACGCGTACGCGTGATCAATTGGCATTTTGCTATCCACGCGTACGCGTAGTGCACGTGTACGCGTCGCCATGCAACTTCATCATCCACGCGTGCGCGTATGTTGCGCCTGCGCGTCGATGAGTGCTCTCCAAATCCTTGCATTTCCATGAGTTCTCCACTTTTCATGCTTTTTTCTTCACTCCTTTGATCTATTTCTAGCCCTTTTCAACCTGATTTCACTAACAAACACATCAAGGTATCTAGTGGAATCAAAGGTGAATTAAAACTAGCAAATTAAAGGCCTAAAAAGCATGTTTTCACACTTAAGCATAAATAAAGGAGAATCTATAAAATTATGCTGATTCATTGAATAAATGTGAGAAAAGTTGATAAAAACCCTCTAAATTCAATGCAAGATAAACCCTAAAAATGGGATTTATCAAACTCCCCACACTTAAATAATATGATGTCCTCATGCTAAATTAAGAAGGAAACAAGGGGTATGACAATTATTCAATGAAAATAAACTATATGCAACCTATCTAAATGCAACTATCTATATAAATGCAAATGCTTAGTCAAAACAAATCAACTTCCAAGAAAACATATATAAGGATAAGGGCCAAAGCAATAGAAATCAAATCAAACCCACAATTGTGTTGAATTATCAAAAAGATTTGCAAACTTTCAAGAAAAGGGATGATCATGGTGAAAACATGTAATTGAGCAATCGAACCCTCACTGGATGACGGCGGATGTGTATCCGCTTTAGTCACTCAAGTGTTTGGGGTTGATTCACTCAATTCTCTCCTAATCATGCTTTCCAAGATTTATTTTTCATCTAACAATCAACAATTATTTCATGCATGTATACAATTATCATGAGCTCTTTCCATAAGGTTGTAATGGGGCTAGGGTCAAGGTAGGGTTGTATATATGGTTATGTGGACTAGAGTTTGAATCTTTGATTAACCTAAGCTTCCCACCTAACCTATATAACAACCTATAAAATTCTAAACAAACCTAACTACCCATAATCCTCACACACTCATGCATTTTCTTTTCACTTCATAACACATATACATTAATCATTATTGAACTTTACTTTGGGGCATTTTGTCCCCTTTTTATTGCTTTTCTTTTCTTTTTTCTTTTTCTTTTTCTTTTTTTTTCAAACTAAACTATATACAAGAACACCAATGCATAAGGTCTAGATATTCAATGCATGAGTATGCACCCAATTCCCAAATATAGAAATATAAGACACCCTTTTATCCCAACCCAATGTTCCCAACCTTCCCCAAACTTGAATAATAAACACTCTCACTAGCCTGAGCTAATCAAAGATCCAAACAAGGGACAATTATTATTTTTCGCTTTAGGCTTATAATGTGCTAAAATAAAGAACAATTGGGTTAAGCATAGGCTCACAATTGGTTAACAATGGAAGGAAAAAAGGTAGACTATTTTGGTAAGTGAGCTTTATGAAACAATGGCCTCAATCATATAAGTGCATGTATACATGGAATAATGGACATAAAGAATTAAACAAATCAAAAATCACAATCATAGGAAGAGAATAATCACACACAAGAATGAAAATAAGTGCTTACACCATTAGGCTCAAATCTCACATGCTTGTGTTCTTAGCTCAAAACATGATCCACAATATATATATGATTCAAGCAAGTTCAACACAAAAATTTTCAATCAATTGGGGGTGGTGTCCTATAGATAAATTCCTTGGAGAGTTTCATTGTTTCGACTGAGCTTATTATATGTATCCTAAATGCAATGTTGTGATTGAGAAAATAAAAAAAAATCTTAGTTTATCTCTCTTTTTCAATCAAACCAAATTCTCATATGCAAAAAGGGTGAACTAAGCTCAATAATCCATATTTTCCAATCACAACCAATAAACTCAAATAACTAAAAATACAAATCAAACTAGGGATTTGAAAATATATATACAAACAAAAGATGCCACTACAACATTTTGGGTCTATGGCTACGGTTTTTTTGGTCACGGTAAAAAACCGTGACCATAGACCCTCTATGGTCACGGTTTTTTAGGGTGACCAAAAAAAAAGCTATGGTCACGGTTTTTTTGGAAAGGGTGACCATAGAGTACCTATGGTCACGGTTTTTTAAAAAAGGGTGGCCTAAAAGGGTCTATGGTCACGGTTTTGAGGGGTGACTTAAAGGGATCTATGGTCACGATTTTTTACAGTGACCAAAAAGGGTCTATAGTCACGGTTTTGAGGGGTGGCCTAAAGGGGTCTATGGTCACGGTTTTTTGGGGTGGCCTAAAAGGGTCTATGGTCACGGTTTTGGGAGTGACCTAAAGGGGTCTATGGTCACGGTTTTTTACAGTGACCAAAAAGGGGCTATGGTCACGTTTTTTCAAAAAAGGGTGATCTAAAAGGGTCTATGGTCACGGTTTTGGGGGGTGACCAAAAGGAGTCTATGGTCACGGTTTTGGGGGCGGCCTAAAAGTGTCTATGGTCACGGTTTTAGGGGGTGGCCTAAAGGGGTCTATGGTCACGGTTTTGGGGGGTGGCCTAAAAGGGTCTATGGTCACGGTTTTAGGGGTGACCTAAAGGGGTCTATGGTCACGGTTTTTTACAGTGACCAAAAAGGGGCTACGGTCACGGTTTTTTAAAAAAAGGTGACCTAAAAGGGTCTATGGTCACGGTTTTGGGAGGTGACCTAAAGGGGTCTATGGTCACGGTTTTGGGAGGTGGCCTAAAAGGGTTTATGGTCACAGTTTTGGGGGGTGACCTAAAGGTGTCTATAGTCACAGTTTTTTACAGTGACCAAAAAGGGTCTATGGTCACGATTTTTTGGAAGGGTGACCTAAAAGGGTCTATGATCACGGTTTTGAGGGTGACCTAAAGGGGTCTATGGTCACGATTTTTTACAGTGACAAAAAAGTGTCTGTGGTCACGATTTTGGAGAGTGACCTAAAGTGGTCTATGGTCACAGTTTTAATCATTTGAGTTTAAATTAATTAAGATTTTTATGTATTTTTTATAATTTTAAATATTTTATCTTTTAAAGATTTTAATAATTAAAAACTAATAATAATTTATATGATTTATTTTAAATATTAAAATTTTAAATTTAATTTTATAAATAAAAAATTAAGTTGAATACTATTAATTTTAAATTTAAAAAGATTTAAAACTTAATAACATAAAAAATAATTTAATAACTTAATAATGGAAGTGTTATATAGTTAAATTTAAGAAATTTCTATTATAAATAAATTATGGTTCATTTATTAAATTGAGTTTTTAGAGTTAGAGATTAATTTATTAAGAATAATTAAATAGAAAAATAATGAAAGGTCATATAATTTAATTTAGGTAATTGATATTTTGAATTTAACCATATTTTATAAAATGTAATTAGTATGTTTACTTTATAATTTAAATTAAAAATAATTATTTAAACTCAATAATATCTTGATAAATAAAATCTTGTGTATTTTAAAAACAATCTCTATAATATTATATTTAATTTCTGAATTATTATTTTATCTCAAATATTTTATAAAATTGTTATATTACTTGTATATATTTTTCTCTAATCCTAAAATTTCAAATAAAAACCTTAATATCCCCAAATTTCCCCATTTGTGCCCTAAACCTACGAATACACATATACAGAAGAAAAGAAAGCGGGAAGAAATGAGAAACAGGGGAAGCTTGAAGGGGATGAGGGAGAAAAGAAGAGAGGGAGGAGGAAGGAATGGCACCGGTTGAGACCTCGCCGCCGTCGCCGTTGCCATCGTTGCACAAGAAGGGAGAGGCTCGCAGTGGAGGAGTCGAGAGAGAACCTGACGCGAAGAGAGGACGACGTACGAGAGGGAGACAGAGGTCGCGATGCAGCTGTCCCGCCGCCTACGCCGCGCCCTACCACCGTCGCCGAGCTTTCATAGCCGCCGCGTTTCACCGCCGTTTTGGGTGTCTCCACCACCAAACCTTGGTCGATGCTACTGCCACTGTACGCGAGAGGAAGAGGAGTGATGAGACAGAACACGATTGAGCGAGAGAAAGGGGGTTGTCGTCGCCGCCGGAATTCTTGGGCGCCGCCGTTCATACCTGTCATTTCTCGAGCTCGCCGTCGCTGCGTCTTCAAGGAAAGGGTCTCTCTGGAAGAACTTCCTTCCGCCATTTCCTCCTTGACTCACCTCACTGACATTGCCAACCTCTGTAGTCTTCAAGGCAGGTTGCTAACTTTTTACTATTTTGCTTCTTGTTCATTGCATACTTATCACATCTTAGATCCTACAATAAAATGGAGTTCTACAATTAATATCAGATTCGTCAAAGTACTGAATACTTTAGTCACTTAACAGTGGTTTTGGATTTAAGTTCTGAGTTTGAAAAATTTGGTGGTCCAATTTTGACAATAAGACAAGAGTTATTGATTTTGTTATCATTTAGCTATTTTATTATTGATTTTGTTGAAATTATTGCCTTCAATTTAAATCGTTGGTACACAATTACACAATTTGATGCAAAAGTTTTCCAGCTTCCTCACTTTTTGATTTACTGCTCTTCTTCTTCTAGGTCCATTTGTTCTACATAGTGTGCTAGCTCCAGTACTAGGCCTACCACTTAACCCAAAAGCAGCTGCAGAAGCAGAGAGAATTTTGATATAGGTGAGTTAAATTAAATTAGAAAGAAATTAAATTAAATTTACAACTTAAAGCATATTACCAGGTTGTATAATATTAGTTTGCATTGAGTTGAAGCTTGCCTAAAATCAAGTTCCTATGAGCATACGTGATGGAAATTTGTGCAAATCAAAGTGGCCATATAGCCTTAAGTTTTGAATGAATAAAATTAAATATAATGATGATTAGAGAGTGCATGTTAGAGACAAGTGCCTTATAGCTACTCATATTAATTATCCTAGGAAAACTGCCTTGCAAAATGTTAGTTTGTCTCGTGATACTTCATTTTAATTTGACAGGTTTTGGTAGAGCAAAAGTCGTTTACAAGGGTTATCATACTGAACAGGATAAGACAATTGAATGCCCTCTCTTTTTATATGGTACAGTAATCCACTATGATGTTGCACAATGCATTATCATCTGAAATTAAACACTTATTTATAGGGCAATAACTTGCTGAAATGCTTTTTCTGATAAATGGTTTTCACTCAAATGTTACTAGAAACACTTGAACCTTTGAGCTGAGCTTTCTTTTTAAAATTATCATCTTTGATTGTTAAATTTTTGTATAGACTTGTAAGTTATAATTTTTTCTAACCTTTTATCAATTATTTGATGTGGCAGAATGGGGATTCCAGCCATGTTTTGAGGATCTTTGACGAAGCGGCACAAGCTATGCAATCGGTTCGAAACTCAAAGCTTGAGCTGCAGAATTCTACTGCACTTGGGGAAACCACCTTTTCATCAATACATGGGCAAAGGGAACGCTTGAAGGTATTTTCATTCTTCCCTTGCCTTCCTTTCATACATTTAATACGATGATGATATACCTGATCCATGGCTAGAAAGATATGAAAGATAGGATCAACAAACACTTAGATTAAAACTATTGTTTATATTTAGCTATAATCTCCTTTTTTTATTATCTGTTATGAATGTTAGATTATATGTATTAGTATATTTTTTGAACTTTCACGAAAACAACTAGTTTTTGAAAGATGTTTAATGGAACGGCATAACAAGTTTCAAATAGACATCTCATTTACTTTTTGTATAGTTATATATAGTTGTCAAAACTGTTGTTTACATAGCACTCTTTGAAGAAATAGTTCATTTTCTTCAAAATTTCATTTGTGACTAATAAGTTGGTTCTGAACAAGTGTAACTTCTATCCCTTCTTTGGTGAAAAGCTAAATTTAAAATGTTGCTTCAGATTTTGTTTCTAGCAATGCTAACACTAAATGATTCTGCAGAGTACTCATAGGAAAGCATTGGATATACTGAACACAGTGGGGATGCCAAATTTAGTTTTGAGGCTAGCTGAGCGATGTGCTAAACAAAGTGCTGAACACAATGGGGATGATTGATGAGCGGATAATTTATACGCTTTTTGGCATTGTTTTTATATAGTTTTTAGTAAGTTTGAGCTACTTTTAGGGATATTTTCATTAGTTTTTATGTTAAATTCACATTTCTGGACTTTACTATGAGTTTGTGTGTTTTTCTGTGATTTCAGGTAAATTCTGACTGAAATTGAGGGATTTGAGCAAAACTCTGAAAAAGGCTGACAAAAGGACTGCTAATGCTGTTGGATTCTGACCTCCCTGCACTCGAAATGGATTTTCTGGAGCTACAGAACCTCAAATGGCGCGCTCTCAACGGCGTTGGAAAGTAGACATCCAGGGCTTTCCAGCAATATATAATAGTCCATGCTTTATTCGAAGAATGACGACGTAACTTGGCGTTAAACGCCAAGTACATGCTGCTGTCTGGAGTAACACGCCAGAAAAACGTCATGATCCGGAGTCAAACGCCCAAAACACGTCATAACCTGAAGTTTGACGCCAAGAAATGCCTCTACACGTGGATTGATCAAGCTCAGCCCAAACACACACCAAGTGGGCCCCGGAAGTGAATTTATGCATCAATTACTTACTCATGTAAACCCTAGTAGCTAGTCTAGTATATATAGGACCTCTTACTATTGTATTAGACATCTTGGATTGTATTTTCTATCCTGTGATCACGTTTAGGGGGCTGGCCATTCGGCCATGCCTGGACCTCTTGCTTATATATTTTTAACGGTGGAGTTTCTGCACACCATAGATTAAGGGTGTGGAGCTCTGCTGTACCTCAAAGATTAATGAAGTTCTATTTTCTTTTATCCAATTCCTCTTTTATTCTTATTCCAAGATATTCATTCGTACCCAAGAACATGATGAGTGTGATGAGTTAATAACCCTCATTATTATTCTCACTTATGAACGCGCGTGATTGACAACCACTTCCGTTCTACATGCAAAGAAGCTTGAATGTGTATCTCTTAGATTCCCCAACAGAATCTTCGTGGTATAAGCTAGATGGATGGCGGCATTTATCTGGATCCGGAAAGTCCAACCTTGTCTGTGGTGTTCCGAGTAGGATCCTGGGAATCCGGAAAGTCTCACCTTGTCTGTGGTATTCCGAGTAGGATTCCGTTCATGAATGACTGTGACGTGCTTCAAACTTTAACCTGCTGGGCGTTAGTGACAAACGCAAAGAGGGATTCTATTCCAGTAGGAGCGGGAACCAACCGGTGATTGGCCGTACTGTGACAGAGTGCGTGCATTAGCTTTCACTGCGAGGATGGGATGTAGCTATCAACCATGGGTGATGCCTCCAGACTGGTTAGCTGTGCGAGTGACAGCCGCACAGGTTATTTCCCCGAGAGGAATGAAAGTAGCCACAGCTGATAGTGAACCCCTATACAAAGCTTGCCATGGAAAGGAGTAAGAAGGATTGGGTAGAAGGAATAGGAGAGCAGGTGTCCGAGAGCTCTACAGCATCTCCATTCCACTTATCTGAAATTCCTACCAATGAATCTACATAAGTATTTCTATCCCTTTTTATTATTTATTTTATTATTAATATTCGAACTCACCATAAACAGATTTAATCTGCCTAACTGAGATTTGCAAGGTGACCATAGCTTGCTTCATACCAACAATCTCTGTGGATTCGACCCTTACTCACGTAAGGTATTACTTGGACGACCCAGTACACTTGCTGGTTAGTTGAACGGAGTTGTGAATTCCAATAAAGAAAACCTCACACAGGTGCTGCCCCTTAGAAGCCTTCATCTCAAAATAAACAGTGTCCTAAGGGTATATTCATACTAAAGCTCAAAAGATAGATTCCATACAAACTTAAGGATGTTGAATCACAATTTCGTCCACCAAGTTTTTGGCGCCGTTGCCGGGGATTGTTCGAGTATGGACAACTGACGGTTCATCTTGTTGCTCAGATTAGGTACTTTTCTTTTCAAAAATCTTTTTCAAAAATTTTTCTTTTATTCTTCGTTTTTCAAAACTTTATTTTCGAAAATAATTAATAAAAATACAAAAAAAATTAGAAAATCATAAAAATCAAAAATATTTTATGTTTCTTGTTTGAGTCTTGAGTTAATTTTTAAGTTTGGTGTCAATTGCATGCGTTTAAAATTTTTCTTGCATTTTTTTCGAAAATCCTTGCATTCATAGTGTTCTTCATGATCTTCAAGTTGTTCTTGATAAGTCCTCTTGTTTGATCTTGATGATTTCTTGTTTTATGTCTTTTCTTGTTTTTCATGTGCATTCTTGCATTCATATTTTCCATGCATTAAAAATTTCTAAGTTTGGTGTCTTGCATGTTTTCTTTGCATCAAAAAATTTTTCAAAATAATGTTCTTGATGTTCATCATGATCTTCAAAGTGTTCTTGGTGTTCATCCTGACATTCATAGCATTCTTGCATGCATCTTGTGTTTTGATCCAAGATTTTCATGTTTTGGGTCATTTTTGTGTTTTTCATTAAAAATTCAAAAATCAAAAATATCTTTTCCTTATTTTCCTCCAAAATTGCGAAATTTTGGGTTGACTTGGTCAAAAGTTTTCAAAATTAGTTGTTTCTTACAAGTCAAATCAAAATTTCAATTTTAAAAAAATCTTATCTTTTCAAAATCTTTTTCAAAAAAATCATATCTTTTTCATTTTTTATTGTTTTTCGAAAATTTCAAAAGTCTTTTTCAAATTATTTTCAAAATCTTCTTCTTATCTTTATATGTGATTTTCGAAATTTACTAATAATTAATGTGATTGGTTCAAAAAATTTGAAGTTTGTTACTTTCTTGTTAAGAAAGGTTCAATCTTTAAGTTCTAGAATCTTATCTTGTAGTTTCTTGTTAGTGAAGTAAATAATTTTAAAATTTTTGAATTAAATCTTTTTATCTTTTATTTTTTCTTTTTCAAAAAAAATTTTATTTTTCAAAATTTGATTTCAAAATATCTTATCTAACTTCTTATCTTCTTATCTTTTTAAATTTTGATTTCAAATCTTTTTCAATCAACTAACTAACTTTTTGTTTGTTTCTTATCTTTTTCAAAACCACCTAACTACCTTTCTCTCTTCTATTTTCGAAAATATCTCCCTCCTTTTTCAAAAAAAAAAAAAATTCTTTTTAATTAATTAATTGTTTCATGTTTAAATTTTAATTATAATTTTCGAAAACACTAACCTTTTTTTTAAAAAATTATTTTCGAATTCTTCCTTCTCTTCTCCTCTTCTATTTAATTAATTACTAACACTTCTCTTCACCTCTCTTCTTCTAAAATCCGAATCCATTCTTCACTCCTCTACCACCTTTCTTTTTCTACTAACATAAGGGAATCTCTATACTGTGACATAGAGGATTCCTCTTCTTTTCTTGTTCTCTTCTCTTTCATATGAGCAGGAACAAGGATAAAGGCACTCTTGTTGAAATTGATCCAGAACCTGAAAGGACTCTGAAGAGAAAATTAAGAGAAACTAAATTACAACAATCCAGAAACAACCTTTCAGAAACATTAGCACAAGAGGTGATGGCCGAAAATAATAATAATAATGCAAGGAGAATGCTTGGAGACTTTACAAAGCCAATGTCCAAGTTTGATGGAAGAAGCATCTCCATTCCTGCCATTGGAGCCAATAACTTTGAGCTTAAGCCTCAACTAGTTGCTTTAATGCAACAAAACTGCAAGTTTTATGGACTTCCATATGAAGATCCTTACCAGTTTTTAACTGAGTTCTTGCAGATCTGTGACACTGTAAAGACAAATGGAGTTAATCCTGAAGTCTACAGACTCTTGCTTTTCCCTTTTGCTGTAAGAGACAGAGCTAGAGTATGGTTGGATTCACAACCCAAAGATAGCCTGGACTCATGGGATAAGCTTGTCACTGCATTCTTAGATAAGTTCTTTCCTCCTCAAAAGCTGAGCAAGCTGAGAGTGGATGTTCAAACCTTCAAACAAAAAGATGGTGAATCCCTCTATGAAGCTTGGGAAAGATACAAGCAGCTGACCAAGAGATGTCCATCTGACATGTTTTCAGAATGGACCATATTAGATATATTCTATTATGGTCTCTCTGAATTTTCGAAAATGTCATTGGACCATTCTGCAGGTGGATCTATTCACCTGAAGAAAACGCCTGAAGAGGCTCAAGAACTCATTGACATGGTTGCAAACAACCAGTTTATGTACACCTCTGAGAGGAATTCCGTGAATAATGGGGTACCTCAGAAGAAAGGAGTTCTTGAAATTGATGCTCTGAATGCCATATTGGCTCAGAACAAAGTGTTGACTCAACAGGTCAACATGATCTCTCAAAATCTGAATGGATTGCAACATGCATCCAATAGTACTAGAGAGGCAGCTTCTGAAGAAGCTTATGATCCTGAAAACCCTGCCATGGCAGAGGTTAATTACTTAGGTGAACCTTATGGAAACACCTATAACTCATCATGGAGAAATCATCCTAATTTCTCCTGGAAGGATCAACAAAAACCTTAACAAGGTTTTAACAATGGTGGACGCAATAGGCTGAACAATAGTAAGCCATATCCATCATCTTCTCAGCAACAGACAGAGAATTCTGAACAAAACACTTCTAATTTAGCCAATATAGTCTCTGATCTGTCAAAAGCCACTTTTAGTTTCATGAATGAAACAAGATCCTCTATCAGAAATCTGGAGGCACAAGTGGGCCAGCTGAGTAAGAAAGTCATTGACACTCCTCCCAGTACTCTCCCAAGTAATACAGAAGAAAATCCAAAAGGAGAGTGCAAGGCCATTGATTTAATCAAAGTGGCCGAATGCACCAAGGAGGAGGAGGACGAAAATCCCAGTGAGGAAGACCTCCTGGGACGTCCTTCAAGCAAGAAGGAGTTTCCTATTAAGGATCCTGAGGAATCTGAGGCTCATCTAGAGACCATAGAGATTCCTTTAAATCTCCTCCTGCCATTCATGAGCTCTGAAGAATATTCATCCTCTGAAGAGAATGAAGATGTGACTGAAGAGCAAGTTGCTCAATATTTAGGAGCTATCATGAAGCTGAATGCCAAGTTATTTGGTAATGAGACTTGGGAAAGTGAACCTCCCTTGCTCATTAGTGAACTGGATACTTGGATTCAGAGAACTCTACCTCAAAAGAAACAAGATCCTGGCAAGTTCTTAATACCTTGCACCATTGGCACTATGAGCTTTGAAAGAGCTCTATGTGATCTTGGATCAGGAATAAATCTTATGCCACTCTCTGTAATGGAGAAGCTGGGAATCATTGAGGTACAACCTGCCTTGTTCTCATTACAACTGGCAGACAAGTCAGTGAGACAAGCTTATGGGTTAGTAGAGGACGTGCTAGTAAAGGTTGAAGGCCTTTACACCCCTACTGATTTCATAATCCTAGACACTAGGAAGGAAGATGATGAATGCATCATCCTAGGAAGACCTTTCCTAGCCACAGCAGGAGCTGTGATAGATGTCAACAGAGGTGAATTAGTCCTTCAATTGAATGGAGAATATCTTGTGTTTCAAGCACATGGCTATCCCTCTGTGACAAAAGAGAGCAAGCATGAAGAGCTTCTCTCAGTTCAGAGTCAAGAAGAGCCCACACAGTCAAACTCTAAGTTTGGTGTTGTGAGGCCACAACCAAACTCTAAGTTTGGTGTCCAAACCCCATATCCAAACTCTAAGTTTGGTGTTGGGAATACCACACTTAAGTTGACCTGATCACCTTGTGGCTCCATGAGAGCCACTGTCAAGCTATTGACATTAAAGAAGCGCTTGTTGGGAGGCAACCCAATTTTATTTATCTAATTTTATTTTATTTTATTTTGGTGTTACTTTTGTGTTGAATTAGGTACATGATCATGAGGAGTCACGAAAAAAATCAAAAAAATTAAAAACAGAGTCAAAAACAGAAGAAAAAAATTTTTCACCCTGGAGGACGCACGGGCTGGCGTTCAGCGCCCAGAAGGAGCACCTGGCTGGCATTCAACGCCAGAACAGAGCATCTTTCTGGCGCTGAACGCCCAAAACAAGCAACAACCTGGCGTTAAACGCCAGGTTGCGCACACAGAGGACAATCTGGCGCTGAACGCCAGAAACAAGCATGAAACTGGCGTTCAACGCCAGAAACATGCATAACATGGGCGTTTAACGCCCAGAACTAGCATCAATGGGCGTTTGAACGCCAGAATGTTGCATGAAGGCATGTTACATGCCTATAGGGTGAAGGAATGGTATTTCTTTTCACCTCAGGATCTGTGGACCCCACAGGATCCCCACCTCAGGATCTGTGGACCCCACAGGATCCCCACCTACCTTCTCTTTTAATCCTAATCACACTCTCCTAATCCAAATCTCATTCTCAATGTCACACTTCCCAAAAACCTTCACCTATCACCTCAATTCCTCTTCCCAATTACCCCATTCACCATTCACATCAACCTCCCCTTCCCCATACACCCCACCTACCTCCATAAAAATTCAAATTCAATTTCCCACCCTATTCAAAGAAGAGGTTGGGAAGTCTTAGCCAACCCCATACAACAATTCGGAATTCTCATGGTTCAAGAGTTCTATGCCAATGCATGGATCACTAGAAACCATGACCAAAGTATGAACCCAAGCCCAAAGAATTATCTCACAATGGTTAGGGGGAAATACTTGGATTTCAGTCCGGAAAATGTGAGGTTGGCGTTTCATTTGCCTATGATGCAAGGTGATGAACACCCCTACACAAGAAGGGTCAACTTTAACCAAAGGTTGGACCAAGTCCTAATGGACATTTGTGTGGAAGGTGCCCAATGGAGAGTAGACTCCAAAGGCAAGCCAGTCCAACTAAGAAGACTGGACCTCAAGCCTGTAGCTAGAGGATGGTTGGAGTTCATTCAAAGATCCATCATCCCTACAAGCAACCGATCTGAAGTTACTGTGGATCGGGCCATCATGGTTCATAGCATCATGATTGGTGAAGAAGTAGAGGTTCATGAAGTCATAGCCAATGAACTCTACAAAATAGCTGACAAGCCTTCATACATGGCACGGCTAGCATTCCCTCACCTCATATGCCATCTATGTTATTCAGCTGGAGTTATCATAGATGGAGATGCCTCCATTGAAGAAGACAAACCCATCACCAAGAAAAGGATGGAGCAAACAAGGGAAGCTCCTCACGGCCTCCAAGAAGAACATGAGGAAGTGCATCATCAACAAATGCCTCATGGAATGCACTTTCCTCCCAACAACTATTGGGAGCAACTTAGCACCTCCTTGGAAGATTTGAGCCATAATGTTGAACAATTAAGGGTGGAACACCATGAACACGCCCTCACTCTCCAAGAAATAAGAGAAGATCAAAGAGCAATGAGGGAGGAGCAACAAAGGCAAGGAAGGGACATAGAAGAGTTGAAGAACATCATTGGTCCTTCAAGAAGAAGACGCCACTAAGGTGGATTCATTCCTTGTTCTTTATTTCTTTCTATTTTCGGTTTTTAATGCTATGTTTATCTATGTTTTTGTGTCTCATGATCATTAGTATGTAAACCATGCCTTAAAGCTATGAATAAAACCCATTAGTCCTTCACCTCTCTTAAAAGAAAAATGTTTTAATTCAAAAGAACAAGAAGTACATAATTTTCGAAATTATTAGTGAATTTAATTTAATTACATTGATGTGGTGGCAATAATTTTTGTTTTCTGAATGAATGAATGAACAGTGCATATGTCTTTTGATCTTGTTGTTTATGAGTGTTTAAATTGTTGGCTCTTGAAAGAATGAGGAACAAAGAGAAATGTTATTGATGATCTGAAAAACATCATGAAATTGATTCTTGAAGCAAGAAAAAGCAGTGAAAAAAAAAAGAGGCGAAAATTCTAAAAGCAAGGATCCAAGGCTTTGAGCATCAATGGATAGGAGGGCCCAAGGAAATTAAATCCGGGCCTAAGCGGCTAAATCAAAGCTGTCCCTAACCATGTGCTTGTGTCATGAAGGTCCAAGTGAAAAGCTTGAGACTGAGTGGTTAAAGTCGTGATCCAAAGCAAAGAGTGTGCTTAAGAGCTCTGGACACCACTAATTGGGGACTTTAGCAAAGCTAAGTCACAATCTGAAAAGGTTCACCCAGTTATGTGTCTGTGGCATTTGTGTATCTGGTGGTAATACTGGAAGACAAAATGCTTAGGGCCACAACCAAGACTCATGAGTAGCTGTGTTCAAGAATCAACATGCTTCACTAAGAAAGTCAATAACACTATCCCAAATTCTAAATTCCCCCAGAGACGCCAATACCTCTAAACTACAAAGGAAAAAGTGAGATGCCAAAGCTGTTCAGAAGCAAAAAGCTACAAGCCCCGCTCATATAATTAAATTAATATTCATTGATATTTTGGACTTTATAGTATATTCTCTTCTTTTTATCCTATTTGATTTTCAGTTGCTTGGGGACAAGCAACAATTTAAGTTTGGTGTTGTGATGAGCGGATAATTTATACGCTTTTTGGCATTGTTTTTATATAGTTTTTAGTAAGTTTGAGCTACTTTTAGGGATGTTTTCATTAGTTTTTATGTTAAATTCACATTTCTGGACTTTACTATGAGTTTGTGTGTTTTTCTGTGATTTCAGGTAAATTCTGACTGAAATTGAGGGATTTGAGCAAAACTCTGAAAAAGGCTGACAAAAGGACTGCTAATGCTGTTGGATTCTGACCTCCCTGCACTCGAAATGGATTTTCTGGAGCTACAGAACTCCAAATGGCGCGCTCTCAACGGCGTTGGAAAGTAGACATCCAGGGCTTTCCAGCAATATATAATAGTCCATGCTTTATTCGAAGAATGACGACGTAACTTGGCGTTAAACGCCAAGTACATGCTGCTGTCTGGAGTAACACGCCAGAAAAACGTCATGATCCGGAGTCAAACGCCCAAAACACGTCATAACCTGAAGTTTGACGCCAAGAAATGCCTCTACACGTGGATTGATCAAGCTCAGCCCAAACACACACCAAGTGGGCCCCGGAAGTCAATTTATGCATCAATTACTTACTCATGTAAACCCTAGTAGCTAGTCTAGTATATATAGGACCTCTTACTATTGTATTAGACATCCTGGATTGTATTTTCTATCCTGTGATCACGTTTAGGGGGCTGGCCATTCGGCCATGCCTGGACCTCTTGCTTATGTATTTTTAACGGTGGAGTTTCTGCACACCATAGATTAAGGGTGTGGAGCTCTGCTGTACCTCAAAGATTAATGAAGTTCTATTTTCTTTTATCCAATTCCTCTTTTATTCTTATTCCAAGATATTCATTCGTACCCAAGAACATGATGAGTGTGATGAGTTAATAACCCTCATTATTATTCTCACTTATGAACGCGCGTGATTGACAACCACTTCCGTTCTACATGCAAAGAAGCTTGAATGTGTATCTCTTAGATTCCCCAACAGAATCTTCGTGGTATAAGCTAGATGGATGGCGGCATTTATCTGGATCCGGAAAGTCCAACCTTGTCTGTGGTGTTCCGAGTAGGATCCTGGGAATCCGGAAAGTCTCACCTTGTCAGTGGTATTCCGAGTAGGATTCCGTTCATGAATGACTGTGACATGCTTCAAACTTTAACCTGCTGGGCGTTAGTGACAAACGCAAAAGAGGGATTCTATTCCAGTAGGAGCGGGAACCAACCGGTGATTGGCCGTACTGTGACAGAGTGCGTGCATTAGCTTTCACTGCGAGGATGGGATGTAGCTATCAACCATGGGTGATGCCTCCAGACTGGTTAGCTGTGCGAGTGACAGCCGCACAGGTTATTTCCCCGAGAGGAATGAAAGTAGCCACAGCTGATAGTGAACCCCTATACAAAGCTTGCCATGGAAAGGAGTAAGAAGGATTGGGTAGAAGGAATAGGAGAGCAGGCGTCCGAGAGCTCTACAGCATCTCCATTCCACTTATCTGAAATTCCTACCAATGAATCTACATAAGTATTTCTATCCCTTTTTATTATTTATTTTATTATTAATATTCGAACTCACCATAAACAGATTTAATCTGCCTAACTGAGATTTGCAAGGTGACCATAGCTTGCTTCATACCAACAATCTCTGTGGATTCGACCCTTACTCACGTAAGGTATTACTTGGACGACCCAGTACACTTGCTGGTTAGTTGAACGGAGTTGTGAATTCCAATAAAGAAAACCTCACACAGGTGCTGCCCCTTAGAAGCCTTCATCTCAAAATAAACAGTGTCCTAAGGGTATATTCATACTAAAGCTCAAAAGATAGATTCTATACAAACTTAAGGATGTTGAATCACAATTTCGTCCACCAATGATATGAAGAAAACATTTTCCATAGTAATATGAGATGAGATGGGTCTCACATATATATATATATATATATATATATATATATATATATATATATATATATATATATATATTTGATGTGTTATGTATTTTACATGTAATGAATAAATTACACTGTATTTTTATTTGTGTTGTTTGGACTAAAAACATATTCAGTTTATAATATAAATTTTATGATTTAGATTTTTTGAGTTTCTATTTTTAGATTTATTTTGTGATTATCATAAATTTGGGATGTGATTATTATGCTTTAAAAAAATAAATCTCATAAAATAAAGTAGGCTATGGTCACGGTTTTAAGGAGGGTGACCATAGAGTCTATGGCCACGGTGAAAAACCGTGACCATAGATAGGACTATGGTCACGGTTTTAAGGAGGGGTGACCATAGAGGCTATGGCCTAGGCTATGGTCACGATTTTAAGGAGGGTGACCATAGAGTCTATGGCCACGGTGAAAAACCGTGACCATAGATAGGACTATGGTCACGGTTTTAAGGAGGGGTGACCATAGAGGCTATGGCCACAGTAAAAACCGTGACCATAGATAGGGCTATGGTCATGGTTTTAGGTGGGGTGACCATAGAGTCTATGGCCACGGTTAAAACCGTGACCATAGATAGGGCTATGGTCACGGTTTTAATGAAGGGTGACCATAGAGGCTATGGCCACCGTGAAAACCATGACCATAGCCTTATCTATGGTCACGGTTTTAAGGAGGGGTGACCATAGAGGCTAAACCGTGACCATAGATAAGGCTATGGTCACGATTTTTTACCGTGACCATAGATTAACCTATGGTCACGGTAAAAAAACGTGGCCTAAAGTGTCAGATTTTGAAAATTGAAACCGTGACCATAAAAACCGTGACTATAGCTCAAAAAACCGTGACCATAGACCTATGGCCACGAGAGAATAGGCCACGGTAAAAAACCGTGACCATAGGTCCAAAACCGTGACCATAGATCTATGGTCACCCTTTTTACTAGCTATGGTCACGGTTTTTTACCGTAGCCATATGCCTTTTTTTTTGTAGTGTGCTAAATGTAACAAACTAAAACAAAAGTATTCAAAATAGCTAGTATATACAATAATCCCCAAAAAATGCAATAAGGTAAAATGTGCGAATACTAAAAAATAAAACAGAATAAAGCTAAATGAAATAAGAGTATGAAAAATGGTCACCCAAAGTATAAAATCCCACCGATGTCGACAATGGCAACCTCCCCACACTTAGAGTGAAGCATCGTCCTCGATGCTATGGTTGAGACTGGGTAGGCGGGTCGATGTGTGCTGCTGGCTCTGGCTCTGGCTGTGGCTCTGTGGGAGCCTGGGTTTAGGTAAGTGCCTCTGCTGGCTGATCCTCCTCCTCCTCCCGATCCTCCTCCACCTCAAAATGGTCGGAAGTAGTATTGAGATCAAGGTGCATGACAGCGCCCAGTTGTACCAGCATTTGACTCACAAGATCAAAGCGGCGCTTGTTGCGACGCTCGCTCTGCTCCATAGGCCCGATGAGGCGCTGAACTAGTCGGTGCGTTGGCTGGGGTGCCGGTGGTGGTATTGCTGCTGGTGGTGCTCGAGCTCGGCAAGAGACTGGAGGTGGTCCGTCGCTCACCCATGTTTCCCACGGAATAGTCTTCTCCTTTCCGTGGATTGGGGGTGGCGACTCATCATCTGGCAACCATGGAATGCCAACCCGCTGAGCCATCTCTGTGACCAAGGTAGGGAATGGGAGTGTGCCTCGGACATAAGCCCGCCACATATACTTCCTGATCAGTCGGGGAAAGTACAGCTCTTTCCCCTCCAAAACACATCCAATCAGAACGAGCATGTCCACCAGAATCTCAGTAAAATGCATGGTCGGCATGACATAGTGGGCAAGGATCTGCTGCCATGTTCTAGCCTCCCGCGTCAAATAGTCAAACAACATCCCTTGGGTTTTGTTTTATTGGCATCCATCACCTAAGGGGCGTCCAGCTGTGCTATCACACTCCTCAAGGCATCATAATCGTACATCAGGCAGTACATCTCCTCCTCCGCCCTCTAAAAAGCATATTTATCACTGACTTTGGGCTGACAGTGGAGTGTCTGCTCAATGTCAACCTCTGTTATTAGAATCTGTCCTCCTCTCAAGTGAACTGAGTCAAGGGTCGGTCTAAAGAAATTACAGTAAAATTCATGAACCCATGACTCGTTCACCCGAGGTAACTCCCTATCCACAAAAGATAAGCCTACCTCCTCAATCTGACTCTCAACAGATCACCTCAAGTCAGCGGGAATATCCAACTTCTTTTCCAAGTTGAGATGCCGCTTCTAAAGGAGAGGGAAGCGTAGCTCATAGTAGAAATTAGGGAACCTCCCTTCTTTGGTCGGAGGCAGTAACTGATACGCTTTCTCCTTGTCAGAAAAAATATTTTGGCATAACTGGAGAATATAGAATCAGCGGAAGATTGAGATTTCTTCCTTTTCCAAGAGGTAACCTTTGCTTTTCCTCTGTTAGACATCCTGAAAAAACAGAAATCACAGGATATAAACAATTAAGCAAAGCAGAAGAGTGTAAAGCAAGAAATTATGCAACAGAAAGAAAACAGATGACAAGAGGATTGAACGTAATCATGAAGTGAGTTAAGGAAGAGAACTCTTGGAATGTAAGAAAATATAATTCAGATATCAATCAGAGGTATAAACCAAGAATTCATGCAATACTATCAAAGTTCTTGTTTGTTAAGCAACAATAATTGTCATACCCAAAAGAATGTGAAAGGGTTAATTGGAAACTAAAAAGAAGAGTCAGACGGTTAACAAGTTAGAAATCAGAAAACTGGGTCAAAGATTAGTGGTATGACAGTTATTGGCCTAACCAAGAGAAATTCAAAAAGTATCAGAAACAAGCACACTCACATTCATGAGGATGATGCAAGTCATTGATGATGAAATATAAATTGCATAAAGGCATAGAATAGAAAAGCGAGTCATCATCAATGCCTATGGTCGCTGAGTTTGTAACAATTGGTGTTGAGAAAAATTTCGGATTAGCACTCAGTGTAACCAAAACATGGTAAAAGCAATTTCAATATAAAAGAGTGACACCAGTGGAAAGCACCAATTTGTTACAACGTAAGAACCTTAAACAAAAAAGAACAAGTTTAAATCAAATGGAAAAATCATTGAAAGAGGCTTCATTGGTTTAGTAAGGTGAAAATTGAACTTAAACCAAGAAGTCATAAAGTATTTGATGTAAACTGGTACTATTGAAACCAAAACAAGGTTCATATTGACATATCTAACCCAGGGTCTATTTGACACAGCAATCCGTCAAATAGTTCCTTGATCCTGTCAATCATCAATATACATGAAAGGAACCTAAAATGAAAATGGAAATGCTGACCAAATTAGCTTATGAATTGAACATGGTATAGGCTAAAATGGGTTCAAATCAAGAGATGCCAAAGCCATTCATAAGCTGCAAGTTAACACAAAGTAGTTTTCAGAAATTTTGGTAGCATTCCGGTAGTAATTTGGACGTTCCCAGATAACAAACAGTAGCAAAGTCTCACATATGAATCCAAAATTTGTGAATTAGGCAAAACAAGAGATAAATTCATATGAATGAGGCATCTTTGAGCCATATTACACAGCATCAATCAGCGTAATAGCACTAAACAAGAAATAGTTTAAGAATTAACAACATAGCACATGTAAGAACAGAACAGCAACATCATCATCAAACAGCAAAGCAATTTTAAAATCAGCCAATTCAGACAATAAAAACAGAGCAATTATCAGGCCTAAATCCTCTAACCACATCCTAGCTGCCTAACCACATGCAATTCTAACTAATCTAATCAAACATAAATTAAACTAGGCTAACATAATTATCTAAACAGAACAGTAGAACAAGAAAAGAAATGCAGGGTAACCTGGAAGCAGAGGTAGAAATAGAACTGGGAAAAGAAAGAAATTGGAAGCAATGCCGCCTAGGGAGGGCGGCGAAACAGGGCTGTCAGACTGAGGTGCTGAGAAGTGGTCGCAGAGCAGCGCTGAGCTTAGTGAAGCGCAGAGCAGAAAAGCAGAGCTTCTCCTCTGGTTGGGAGAAGGGAAAGGAACGGCTGAGAAAGGAAAGGAAGAAGTTGGTGACGTTGGAATGAGGCTCACCGGCGGTAGTGGAGACCGCGGCGATGCTGGTGGTGTTAGAGAGAGAAGAAACGGTCAGGGAAAGGGAAGAGATAAGGAGAAGAAAAGAAGAAAGAAGAAAGAAAGGAAAGAAGGTTGGCGGTCGGCGGCGGTACTGTCGCCGGAAAGGTGGCCGGTGATGGCTTGAAGGTTTTGCAGCTTTGAAGAGAGAGGGAGGAGAAAATGGAATGTTAGAAGGAATAGGGTGAAAGGACGCGATGGCTAGGGCTTGCGCGTCACTGGGTATTAGCAAATTCGAATCCACGCGTACAAGTAGTGCACGCGTGCGGGTGGATGGACAGGAGCGAATGGACACATATGCTTCTTGCACGCACGAGCGTGGATGGAGAGAGTACACAGAGACGCATACGCATGATGTATGCGTACGCATGGAATGAAACTTGTGCTAGAAGCACAAGTCTCACACCAAGTTTGTACAACTCTCGGGTAGGATGTATGGGACCTGCATTGATGCATCGACGCGTACGCGTACGCGTGCCTACCCCTTCTTTTTTTTTCAGAAACACCAAAGACAGCTTAAAATCCTCCTAACATTAACTATAACTCAAAACCAACCAAAATTCAAAATTAACAAAAACCTTTTAATTTTGTGGAAAAGTTTCAAATACCAGACAAAGAAAACTTGCATTTCAAGAAAAATGCAATTCAAGACATAAGTGCAATTCATGAAAACTAATAACCAAAGCATTAAAACAAGATATATGCAAGGAAGAAGACTACCTACAATGGCAACTCAAATCACTCATTCCTTATATCTACAAGAGAGTGGAAAGAGTTTACCATAGTGGGGTGTCTCCCACCTAGCACTTTTAGTATAAGTCCTTAAGTTGGATACTTGGGCGCTCCTTGTTATCGTGGCTTATGCTTGTATTCATCCTTGAACCTCCAAGGATGCATGCTCCTCAAATGGTTGTCAGAATTTCCAACCGTCTTCACCAAGCTTGGGTGAAGTTCTACTCAAGATATGAGCTCTCGAAGCTGACTTAATGGGATTGATCCTTGCAATTATCAATCACTTGGACATTAGTAACTCAAGGGTTCCTAAGTTACCATCCCAAGGCAAGAACACAAAAATCTACTCTAACATCCTTCCAAACATTTTGTCAAACACTTGGAAGGCATGAAAGGAAAGTATAGTAAATTGCAAGAATTAATAAAATCTACTACTATCCAATACAAACAATCAACTAAAGAAAGCAAAATTAACATGAAATATCTCAAATTTCATTAAAGGAAGTTGAAATTGACAAGAGTGTTCATAACATCAACATACCTAAAATGAGAAATTAACAAGAGAAGAAAGGGAAATCAAGACACTACAACAAGGAATCCTAAAGAGAACAAGATGAAAACATGAAATTAAACCTAGATCTAAGAGAGATTAACCTAACCCTAACCTACTTCTAGAGAGAAGAGGGAGCTTCTCTCTCTAGAAAATTAACTAAAGGCTCACCATAACTACACTAAGTGCTCCCCCCTTGTCCAATCTTCAATTTTGCATGAAATAGTCTCTGGAATCCATTGGAATTGGGCTTGGGAAGCTCAAAAATCGCCCCTAGCATTTTTACTTTAATGAAGTCACGTGCGAGCATCAACGTGTGCGCGTGGGTCACACGTACGCGTCGCTTGGCATTTTGCTATTCACGCATACGCGTAGTTCACGTGTACGCGTCGCAATGCAACTTCATCATCCACGCGTGCGCGTATGTTGTGCGTGCGCGTCGATGAGTGCTCTCCAAATCCTTGCTTTTTCATGAGTTTTCCACTTTGCATCTTTTCTCTTTACTCATTTGATCCATTTCTAGCCCTTTTCAACCTGAATTCACTAACAAATACATCAAGGTATCTAGTGGAATCAAAGGACTAGCAAATTAAATGCCTAAAAAGCATGTTTTTATACTTAAGCATAATTAAAGGAGAATCTACAAAACCATGATAATTCATTGAATAAATGTGAGAAAAGTTGATAAAAACTCTCTAAATTCAATGCAAGATAAACCCTAAAAATGGGGTTTATCAGCCTTACTTAATAGTTTGGCACGACAGCTAATTGCACAAGCTGACAACGAACCCAAGGCGAGTAAAACTCCAGCGAGGGTCAGTTTCCCCTCTTTCTTCTTCGGTTTGTCTGCTAATTCAATTCTTTCTCCTTTATTGATTATTAGCTATGAACTCTTCTTTCTCTGTGTGTGGTAGCTTCGAAACCCTAACTGGTAACATTAACAAGTTTTTGTTGCCTTGCTGGTTGTGTGGCAGCTTTGAAACCCTAATTCTCTTCCTGCACGTGATGTGAATTTTTTTATGTGGAATGGGTAATATATACTTCTTTGGCCCTATTTTCACTAATTCAACAACAATGTTAACTATGAGCATTTAGCTTGAATCACTTTCCTATTTGGTGTGCTTGCCAAACTCACATTTGTATACTTCATCTTCTTTAAAACTGATCAAAATTGGAAAAGAAAAAGTGAAAATATCATTAGCTTTTAAAGTTATCTTTCTAACAAATTCAAATATAGGATTGATGCAATGTTTCTTCAATTCAAGAAGTGTTTTGTTAATACAAGATTATTAGCAAACACTAAAAGTGTCTATGTGTGAAAACAAGAAAGTGAGTGGAAGCTGTTTGTGTAACTTCTATCAGCATAAGGCTTTGCTTTGTTGACTTGTGTGGAAAAGACAAAAAGGTGAATTGGTTATTGCTTGAAAATGATATAGTAATTTACTATTTTTATTTGTGTGTTTTTGTGTAAATAGATGTGTTTATCAATAAACTATATGAGACTGATTATAATTTATAGTTAGCGTTAAAGAAAATAAAACATTCTCTGCAGATACTTGGATTTTTTGCACTTTGGTTATATTATTTATGAATTTTGTTTATAAACATGAATTATATTTTCTTATATAACTTATAAATTAAGTTTGATTATAGATTTGAACATAAGACTACTACTTTCTTATACAAGTGACTTAATTTACGGCTGATTTATGGCTGAGTGGGGATGCCAATTCTTCTAAAAGACCAACAATCGCCCAATTATGTCTTCTTCTCTTTGTTTTATGTTTGCCCACACCAGATTCTTGAATTTATGTTTCAATGTTTGCATTCTGTTGAGTATTGACACTTAGAAAATTGACCACATTTCTTGTTCAATTATCAACATATTGGTCAATGTAAATTCTTTTGTAAACCTGCCTTCTTTTTGTTCAATTAAAAAGAAACATTTCAATTCATTCTAAAGGTGGCTAATTATGTGAATTTGTATTAAAAAATGAAATGATCCTATTTATTTATTGATAAAAAAAATCAGCCAGTTATTATGAAATATTATTTACTTTGATAAATAAAATTATTTGACATTAATCTGTTTTTTCTTAGTCATACAATTCACACACATTCACACTCAACATATACTCTATTAAGGCTTCATCCACTGTATCTAGTGAGAGTTATGGACTCCCATTTATGATTTATCCTTCTAATTGCTTTTTTGAAAAAAAAATAAAATATTTGCTTTCAAGTTCATAAATATATTAATGACTATTTACGAGTCCAGTTTGGTTATTGAGGAAGGATCATACGGTAATTCAGGTGAGAAATTGTTGCTAGGAAAATAATTTCAAATCACCTGTTTTTCTTTCTCTCTTTCATGCACATTATGATTTTTCTCTGTCAATTCCTTAACTTATGTTGTTCTTTTTATTAATGGCATTTCAATATTAATATTTTTTGTTTATTTTTTTTCTCTCCTTATGTTGTTTACAGGGCATTGCTTACAAAGGCAGCCTCTGATCTTGGAGCTAGTGATATTTTAATTGGATTTTTAGGATCTATTATTCTCTAGTTTGCTTTCTCTATCTTCAAATAAAAAAAGGTATCCATCTTGGTTTCTTAGTTCATTAGTACTATAATGCTGCAATATAAATTATATAATAAACTAGATGAATACAATGTCTTGTTATTAATGTTACTACAATTTGTTATTACCAAAGCACTAATATGTGTTAATATTAGGTTATGGATTCATGCTTCTTTAAATCAGGCTATGAATTTTTACTTCTTCAAATCATTGTACAATGCATGTTATAGAAGTTTTATTATAATCATTAAAGTTAACTTTGTTTTACGCACACAACTTCATGTAATATGAAATTAGTTTTTTTTTCCTCCTAATTTCTTATCCATTAGTAATAAGCTGTATTTTTATAAAATTAAGTATATTTATAGTTTAATTTATTTTTAATATATATTTTATATTATTGATTGATTTTAGTATATACTAGTGATTCAATAGATACTATTGTATTTGTTTAGCTATTTTTCTATTAAGTTTAAGAAATTAATTTTATATTTTTAAAATTATAAATTTAATATTAATAATTAAAAATAATTATAAAAAATAAAATATCTTATGCAAACTACAAGGTTTTCATGATAAGATTTTTATGTATTATTTTTAGTTTTGATGTGCCTATATATATTTTTTTGGTAAAGTTGACATAGTCACAAATATTATCAAAGTTGCAATGGCATCCATTTACACTATCTCAAGTATTGGTAGAGTTTAAGACTCCCATAGAAGCTATTTAAGGTTTAAATTTCTATTTTTTAATTTATTTATCTCTGTTAAATTATTGAGTTTTAATTTATCTTTGTCTTTATTATCTCTATTAAATTATTATGCATGCTTATCTATACTTACTTATCTATGCTTGTTTGGGTAAACTATTCATGGTGAAAGTATAAATTATATTTATGATAAGACTTTTATTTAAAAATTGAATATTATCCATTTGATATGTAGGAAACTAAAATCATTAATAATGGAAAACCAAAATCGAAGTTGGATGTATGATAGAATGTATGACCAAAGGCGAGGTCTTAAGCCCAGTTTTGTTAAAGGGGTAAATGAATTTGTGGATGTGTGTACTAGAACTCATGAATTTCTCAGAAGAAGTTTAGTTAGGTGTCCATGTGCCAGATGTCAATGTGGGAGATTTAAACAGTTGATCGACATTAAGATTGATCTATATACTCATGGGTTTAAACCTAATTATTGGGTTTGGACAGAGCATAGAGAGGAGATAACCATAGAGAATCAGATTAGGATAGATGAAGACATTGAAAGTAGCTCTTCATTAGGTGGTGTTACATGGAAAGAAAATTTTGATCCTCATGAGATGGTTGTTGATGCTTTGCAACCCAAGTTTCACATGTACATACAACCAGCAGTGGAGGAACCAAATCGAGATGCTAAGAAATTTTATAACTTCTTTGATTCAGTTAGTAAACCCTTGTGAAAATATTATATCCATTCACAATTGTTACTTGCTAGTAGGATGCTGAGTATAAAATCAGAGGGAAACCAATCCCATAAATCTTTTGACCAGTGGACAACTTTGTTTAGAGAAATGCAAATAACTCCAAATAAAATTTCTGCTAATTACTATGAAGCAAAGAAAATTGTTTCCCAGCTTGGGTTTAAGGAGGTTAAGATAGATTGTTGTCTCAATGGTTGTATGATATATTACAAAGAGGACAAAGATCTTAGACAATGTAAATTTTGTGGAGAGCAGAGATTTAAGCCTAGGAAGGGTAAAAATAAAGAAGTTCCACATAAAATAATGCATTATTTGCCATTGATTTCAAGGCTACAAATGTTGTATGCATCAATGAGTACTGCCCCTCATATCTTATGGCATCACCAAAATCGCAAAAACGACGACGTGATGACACATCCTTCTCATGGTAAAGTATGGAAACATTTTGATACCAAGCATCCTCATTTTGCAAGCGAACTGCGTAATGTTAGACTTGGACTTTGTTCTAATGGATTTTTTCCTAATGTTCATTTTAGCACACCGTACTCTTGCTGGCCTGTTATAGTCACCCCCTTATAACCTTCCACCTCATATGTGTATGAAAGATCCTTTCTTGTTCCTAACGTGCATCATACTTGAAAAAGAAAATTCCAAAACAAAAATTGATGTTTATTTTCAACCATTGATAAATGAACCTAAAGAGTTGTAGGATGAAGGCGTCCTAACATACGACATTCATAGCAAGAGGAATTTTCAGTTAAAGGTCGTATTAATGTGGACCATTAACGATTTTCCTGCTTATGGAATGTTGTCTGGTTGGAGTACGGGGGGAAGATTAGCGTGTCCAATATGCATGGAGGATACCAAGGCCTTTCGGTTAGATTATGGCAGAAAGAATTCGTGGTTTGACTGTCATAGGAGATATTTACCTGAAGGTCATTCTTAAAGGTATAATAAAGTTGGTTTTAAGAAGAATGTTGACGAGGATGAAGAACCTCCTATTAGGCTTAGCGGCGAACAGGTCTGGGAAAGAGTTAGACAATATCCTAAAATAGTTGACACAAGAGGACAAGTGCGATTGAGCGGATATGGGGTGGAACACAATTGGACCAAAATGAGTATATTTTGGGATCTCCCATATTGGAAAGATTATTTGGTTATTCATTGTTTGGATCTAATGCATATTGAGAAGAATATTTTTGATAACATAATGAATACTGTTATGGATACAAAAAGAACAAAAGATAATGAAAAGGTAAAGTTAGGCATGGCTGTACTTTATAGGCGACTGAATTTAAATTTAGTGTAGGTACGTGAAGGTCATTGGAAAAAGCCTAAGGGCAACTATGTCTTCACACTCCAACAACGAAAAAATATTTGTAAATGGGTACAATAGTTGAAAATGCCAGATGGATATGTTTCAAATTTATAAAGGTGTGTCATGTCAGGGGAAGAAAATTGTTTGGGATGAAAACTCATGATTGTCATGTATTTATGGAGTGTTTGCTTCTATTAGCCTTCAAAGAGTTGCCAGACTATGTGTGGAAACCATTGACCGAAATAAGTCAATATTTTAGGGACCTTTGTTCATCTACTCTTCGGGTTAGCGATCTTGTACAAATGGAAGCTAATATTCCTGTTATTTTGTGCAAGTTAAAAATAATTTTTCCCCTTGCTTTTCTTGACGTAATGGAGCATCTACCAATTCACTTGGCATATGAGGCACGTGTTTGTAGACCAACTCAGTATAGGTGGATGTATCCATTTGAGCGTGAAATAGGCACATATAAGAGATTGGTGAAGAATCGGGCTAGAGTAGAGGGTTTAATTTGTCAAGCATACTTGGCTAGAGAGACATCAAGTTATTGTTCCTATTACTTTGAGTCACATGTAATGTCTAAAAGAACAAGGCCGAATCGGAATGATGATAGTGGTGAAAGTTCATCTGAGCCTACCCTTTCTATTTTTTGATCAACCGGGTGTTCCTGGGGGAGCCAACAAAGACAGGTGGTTCACTAGTATGGAAATGAAAGCTGCTCACTTACATATCTTGTTGAATTGTCTGAAAGTCGATACAATCAGAAGTCAATACGAGCAAATCCATGGGAGCAATAATTCTTTATCCGAATTTCCATCATAGTTCCATGAGCATGTAAGTTATTACATTTTGTTGACTGTACTAAAATATGTCAAAGTAAATCTTGTTTTTCTAAATACTATATTTTGTTTGACAAAATTAGGTAAAAAATCCTAGTAATGGCATAACTTGTCCTCATCTATTGAGTTTAGCATTCGATCCAAAAACTAGGGCAACGAGTGTTGGTATCTTCAAGGTCAATAGGTATAGATTTCATACTCTTGAGCATGCATGTGGAAAGAAGACAGATAATACAGGTATATATGTTAAAGGTGATGGAGAGAATGATGTACCTGACTGGTATGATACTTTTAAAGAGATTTTGATTGTTGAATATCCATTTCTTGTTAATTTGAGAGTCACCTTGTTTTACTGTGAGTGGTATGACCCTACCAGGCCTAGGAAAATGCGTAGATACAAAGATTACAAAATAACTGAAGTATTACCTACTAGGAGATATCGGAGTTACGATCCATTCATCCTTGCACAAAAAGCTAGACAAGTGTATTACATGCCATATCCACAAGGCTGTAAGTCTAATTGAAAGGTTGTGATTACATCTAAACCGCAAAAAATAATGGAAGAGGCACTAAATGAGTCTGAAACCGAGGTGTATCAGAATAATAATCCTCCACATGCTAGGATCATTTTAGAAATCGAATTTCCACCATCATTAGCATCTACATCAGGAGATGTTGATATAATACAACTTCAAGTAGCTGACCTCCAGGTTCCTAATGTAAATAATGAGGAGGACAATGCCATTGAGATCTATTATGACGATGATGCTTACATTGATGATGATGATAGAAGTTCAGAATTCTCGGGTTGAGGTTTTAGTTGTAATTCATATTTCGTAATTTCTTGTATCGATTACTTGTAATTCAAATCAAACACCTTTAAGAAACTATCTTGGACAGTAATTAAATAAATATTTAGTATGTGCGTGTAGAAGATGACACTGATATAATTTGGTTTCTGAGGAATTAGGTTTTTATTTTCTCCCTCTGTTTAAGTCATAAGATGATGTTGGTTTGTGGTTTTGGGGGTCATTGCAGCTTTGGGATTGAATTGGTCATCACATAATCATGTATTCATTCTTCTGTTATTTCTTTCTTTTATCAATGTGTTGTATTTCCTTTTTTGATGTTATTGTTTTCTTATGAAGATTTGTGGTCATGGTTTGTTCGTTTAACATGGATAAATCCAGGCAGAATCATCCATATATATTATGTATATCATCTTGATGGTCCATATGAAGCTACAAAGAGTACAGTTCATGTTTACTCATTCATATAAACTGTCCACATTCTTTTATCCTTTTGTTTTCTGCATTTGATTGAGCCTTTTTTTAAGTGTTCACAGGCATTTTTATCTTGTAGTAGAAACTGTATGTGTTAGAAAAAAATGCTTGGCATCTAATGCTTTTTTTTATTTTCTGTTTTTCTTTTAATACAGTATTGAGAAGCAACACCCACATCAAAAAATTTGGAAAGTTGGAATACAGTATAGGATATGGTTGGTAGAGATGAAGATCGCAGCTGTGGCCGAGGCCGAGGCCGAAAGGGGAGGTCTAAGCTTTCTATCGGCCACCCCCTTGACTTCCATGCGGATCCATACATTCTTGTTGGGTCATCATCAGGCACGACTGCTCCGACTAATGGGAGACCGCCACCTATTGCTACGACTACCCCTTCTCGTCAGGAGTCTCAGATACACATGATGCTTACTCCGAGTGTGCCAAGATCATGCACACAACAAGTCAATGAACCTTCCAACACTGCCTCACATGGTGTGCAGAGTGATCCAGCTATTATAGCGCCCAGTCAAGCAGGATCTTGTGGGGAAAGACAAACCACATCTAATGGTACCCAAGATACTCATTGTCAAGGAATATCCACTGCCACTGATCGCTCCAGCACAAGTGCTCTCAAGCTTAGATATGATGGTGCCAAATGGTTTGTTATTTGCTTTAAATTTTATGAATTGCATGTCTCATTTTTACTAAGTAATATGTCCTTATTATTTTTTTTTTGATGTAGTTGGCACCCACCTAAGCCTGGTTTGAAGCGTATTTCTCAGGTTTTTAAGAAAAACTACAGCAAGCTTTGGCTGAGTTTTGATGAGGCAGATGATGATACTCAAAAAATTTGGTGGATAGAATGGAGGGTAAATTTTAATTACTATATTACAATAATTAACTCAAAAAATTATATGGCTGAGTTTTTAAGGACCTGCATGTTTTTACTGCACATGCTAATCTCATTAATTAATTACTAAAGTACATGTCATAATCTGTTTAATTTCAACGTGATGAAGGGCTAGTTTGTTGCTGGTACATTTTTTTCGGATCTTGTTGTTTAGAATTTCAATGCCATATTATATACTATACCATTTGATTTATATATATATACTTGCTGACTGCTTTAGTTAACATGTATGTCCTTGCATCACGGACGAAATATATATTGATTTACAAGGGTAATGATCATACTATATAAACTTTAGAAACACCAATTATTATAGCTACTACTCAAGAAGAATTTGAGTTTTACTTTTTGGAATCTCTTAGTTACTTGACTTGCAAGATTTTTCAATAATTCAAATTACTACTACCTAATATTTTTAGATAAATTAAGATTAGAAAAGATATGGTGGACAGAGTGGATAGAGTAGAGGGTAAATATGTATTATAGTATGTTATATAATAACAAGATATTTTTTTAAATAGAAATATTTTGACATTCTTGACACGGAAGAGGATGATATCTATCAAACTTAGAGGTTTAGAGTTGCCAAGCGCTTGCAAGGTATGTTCCAAGCCATTCGCAAAAAAGGTGCCCGTCCATATTGGATCCCACCAGAAGTTCTTGGTTAATTGATGAGACGTTGGGACACTGATAACTATAGATAATTACAGACGAGAAATACAGCTTCCAGAAAATCGACTCGAGGTACCTCCCTTCACACTGCAGGAGGCACCACCTTTCCAAAAGCGAGGTTTCACTTAGTAAGTTACTTATAGAACCCTCTTTTTTACTTTATACTATCAGTTGCTATCATAATTTATACTATTATTTATAGAATTGATTTGATATTAGTTTATACTATTATTCTTTTGATCTAAACCAAAGCTTTGACTTTTGGATTTCTTCAGCTTTATTTCAAAATATGAGCTAAATAATGAAATAAAAAATAAAAAATAAAAATAATTGAAGTTAGATTTCAGTTACCTTCTGTGTTGGTTCTCTTTTTCATTAAGAGTGGTTTAGAGTGCCTTTGATCATCATCATCATCAATTACGATATAGTCATGATTTTCATGAACTTCTTTGAGCATGCTTTTATGAGTTCCTGTAAAAAATAATAAAAGAAAATGAAGTACTAACCTTCTTTAGCTTCCACAATTTAATAGAGAATGAACCTCTAAACTCTATAAATGCTATTTTAATTGGTTTTGTAACCTCAAAACTCAAACATGAATAACAATATGCAAAGAAAATGGAGACTTGAAGTCATCAACGATTGTGAAGAGATCTGATCCATTAGGAACCTTTTTCTTCTCTGAGAAGTTAACATCAAATAGTTGCCTTGGAAGATTATTATTATGTTGTTGTTGCTGCCTCTGCCTTTGATGATGATGATGTTGTTGATTTTGTTTCTCTTTAATTAATATTGTTTTGCCTCTGCCTCTACCAAACTATGCTTTTATGAGTTATCTTTTATGAGCATGCTTTTATGAAGTGATCTATTTAAGTGCAGTGGTTTAGTTCAGTACATATCAATTGTACACCCATATTTGTTGATAATTTGGTTACATTATGTAGAATCATTCACTTGGAAGACCATCAGGTATGGATGAGTTTTTTGAGCTCACTCACACTCGCAAAGAGGATAGGACTTAATGGGTTGATGAACACTCCCGAAAGACAAAGGTAACTTAGCTTCATTGTAATGTTGGACTTATTTTTTTTCACATATCCCCTTAATTTTTGCATTATTGATACTTCTAGTAGTTTATCAATTATTTCTCCTCATTGTAGGATATATTTTAAAAGTGTATGTTTCAGGCTAAGAAAGAGCGGCAGGCTACTATAGAGGTTGGTGTAACTGATCCACCGCCTGTCTCTGAGGAAAGCATTTGGATTGAGACAGTGGGTGAAAAACGAAGAGGTGGGGTATATGGCATGGGTGAAGTAAGGGACTCTTCCATGATGCGACCTCGAGTTGATGGGCCAACCACGACCACCAGCACTGATGTTTTGGATCTTAAAGAACAAATCGCAATACTCAATAAGGAAGTTTAATAACATGCCGCTAAATATAGAGAGCTTGAAGATCGCTACCAAAGGGAGAAAAAAGAGTGCCAACAGACTGTTGAATCCTTGCGTGAGGATCTCAACACCAGTAACTCACAAATGGATCAGTTTAGTCATCAATTGAGCAGCTTGACTGAGTATGTGAGGGCCATGGGTCCTAGTAGTTCTGAATCACGTGTTCCCCCACCTCCTCCTTTTACTTTTCCAAGCTCCCAGAAAAGCACATCCTCCAGGTAGAAAACTCCCACCTATTCTGCAGCAACTAGGACAACCACAGAGTTCTCAAAGGGACAATGATTCTGACGATCTTGGTGACTCGGATGATTATTTAGATGAGTATGAGTAGGGTTATTTACTTTTCTTTGAATATTTTGTATTATTAGTAGATTGAATTTAAACGAATATAACTCTAAGTTTAGTTATTTATCTTGTCTAGAGTCTTTATGTTAGAAGATTATTTATTATTTTGATAAGTTTGTAAACTCATTATCTAATATTTAGTATAAATTTTATTTTTATATTAGAAGTTTATTTATCTAATATTTTGTATACATTTTATTTCTATATTTAAAAGTTTATTTGTATTAATTGTCTACTATTTTTCAAATAAAAAAATTATAGCTATTAAAATCGACAGCAGAGTTGTCACTTTTTAAATTTAAAATAGAAAAAAAATTTGTCAGTATCTAAGTAATTAAATCAACGGCTTTTTTGTCGATTTTATTAAGCATGTGTTGGTATCTAAATAATTAAATCGACGGTCTTTTTGTCGATTTTATTGAATCAAATATTGACAAAATTGTTGTCAATTTTATATAATAATATCGTCGGCAATGTCGTTGATTTTATGAAGGAAGCAAAATTCTCAAACTCATTATAAACGGAACTGCTGTCGATTTTATTAGATTATTATTGACAGCTATAAAAGTCGTCGATTTTATTAGAATTTTGAAAAATCGACCAGTTTAATAGCAATCACTTTTGGCGTTGATTTTGCCATCAATTTTTAATATTATCGACGGCTTAGCCGTCAATTTTAACTATATTTCTTATAGTGAGACGAGTTCGGGTTCGAAAATAAAGAAAAAAGAATTAGAATTTTACGTGTTCGTAATTTGGTGTTGGAATTATCGTCGAATTTTTAATGGAAAAATTTCAATGATAACTACTAATAGAAATTTTTTTCGTAATATTACTGTTGAAAATTTTTACTCTAATTTTGTCGATAATATTGGCGCCAAATTAAAAACATATTTTTCCAAACTTATTATCAGATTTTGATCAATTTTTTTTCTAATGGTAATTTTTTGAATATTTTAATTTCAATATTATTGTCAAAATTTTTTTCAATAATTTCCACAGTAATACTATCAGATTTTTTTTGATAAAAAATTCGACAAAAGTAATCATATTTCTGATAATGACAGTGACATCTGTTATATTTTTTGCATGCTAACTATAAAACATCTATTCGCAAACCGTTTTTAACATAGAAATTTTGAAGAAAACAATATTTTTTTAATAATTTGAACCTCTCCAGCGCCAAACTGACAGAGAATACAACAAAAAAAATAAATAAATAAATAAAAAATAAATGCAATCACAAGTCACTACTACAAACAAATAAAAGATGAGTAATGTATGCCATTACCAAATATATAATTATTGTCATGATTATTATGGAATATGTCTACATAAAAATACGATAATTTAACTTGATAATAATAATAATAATAATAATAATAATAATAATAATAATAATAATAAATGTCTAAGAATACATTTTCAAAATTTAACTCAATCCCTAAGAGTATATCATTGTCAATAATAATTAAAATCCCCTTTATAAATCATCCAACTTCGCCCATGGTTAGGCATGTTCCTAGCTAACTAAGATCTTAAGTTGTGATCTGATAGGCCACAAAGAAAGAACACACTAATAACTAGTAAAGCCTTATACATGCAGTCCCCAAAAGTAGAAAGTATATATTCTCCCCTCTTCCCACCCTCTTTTTTGACCTTTAACTTTCAATTATCGGTGTGCTCCTCTTCTTTAGCATTTAGCAAATATAGAAAAATCAACTTTACTCTCAAGTCTTCACTAAAGTCAAGGTCAATTATTAAAATAAAATTAACCGTGAAATGCTCATCACTATCAAAAGAGTAATAATATATACAATATAATATTATTTTTTACATTATCCCCCAACATAACAAATTAAGACTAATTTGTCATAAATTTAAATTTTATTTAAAAATTTGTTATTATAATAAATTATTGTACGTATAAAATAAAATTTAAATTTTCAATACTTATTTAAATCCACAAATAAACTAACTTATCGACCCACCTAAATTAATTATGACGGACAATATATTTGAAGGAGTAATTATATAAACGTGTAATACCATAATTCCCCACATTTAAATACACATTTTGATTTAGATTTTTCTTTTATACTCGTTTTGAGCATACTTTTGAACATGACATAGTCATATTCGTAGGTTAAAACTAGTTACTTTTATTTAAACAATTTTATGTTTTAAAATAATCGATTTAACACTTTAATAGTAAATATTTGAACATAATCATCATGAAACTACTTCTTTTAAAAGTTTGAGCTGATTAAAAAAAATAACATGAATAATCATATTTTTAATAGATTTTTAAGTAAGAGTCTCTTTTAGATTTAGTTATTTTTTTTTAGACTTTATTTTCTCTTTTTATTTATCTTATGTTATTTTTTTTATTTTTAGAGTTCATTCAAGATCGAACTCTAAATTTTTTGGACATAAAATTTTAGCTAGGGAGTCAATGGCTTATTTATACAATGTGTACAATGGGCTATATGAGTTATAAAATGAACATCACCCATAATATTCAGAATAACCATCCAGGTACTAGGGATAATGAACATCTCATGTCATAAAACCACTCATCCCAAAAGTTTAAGCTGATTTTGGGGTTCACCAAAGATCAAACTCTTGACATTTCGGATCTAAAAGTCTAATACCATGTCATGATACCACTCATCCCAAAGGTTTATGTTGATGGGAAAAGGTAACACTAATGGTTATATTTCTAATACTTCTTAAACCTCCATTGTACGCATTATACAAATATTTTATTAGTTCCTCGTACTATCCCAAAAAAGCAACATGAATGATTATATGTATATAATTTTATTATTTTTATTTTGAACATGATAGAACCTAGCTGAATTCGGCAAATCTAATTTATACGTGTAAATAAGTACATATTAGTTTATTAAAGACAAAAAGTAGAAAAAGAAAGCTGCACCATACACATTGCTTCCTAGTTCCTACACTACTACACTCGATCGGAGAGGTAACATATCAAATCTTGATTTGTTTGGAACTAATAAAACTCAAACACGTCGTCAAGAATTTTTTTTTTTTCCTTGAAAACAAAAAAAGTTCGCCCCCCCCCCCCCCCCCCCAATGTTATTTGGATATATAAAAATGGATGTTAGATTGATAAAGCTAAGCAAATATCTAACAGTTAATTAACGTGGATGAAGTAGTTTAGTTGCAGTGAAGCAACTAATTTTATTGATTCTGTTTTTCTGTTTTAGGTAAGAAACTGTTATAACAGAATCATTTTTGTTAGTTAGTTTGCACATGCCTTATTAGGGTCTAACTTTCTTCTTTGATTAGCAATTCTTAGTATATAAAGGAGATCACACAAGATACTAATATTAGCATTCTGTAATTAGACTCATATTGTCATAGAAACAAACGAAAATATTCGGGAGAAAATAAAAATTAGTGTAAATTATTAAAATTAGTCTAAAATTGTCTTATTTTATATATATTCATTAATTATTTTTAAAATAAGTGTATAATATTATATTTAATAAATATATAAGTTTAGATATTATATATATATAAAACTATCGCTATTAAGTTAAATAAAATAATTTTAGATTTTTTTCCTCTAACATTGTTCATACACATACAAAAGCAATTGATTCAGTTTTTCATACAGCCAAAAAATAAGAATTTGAGCATTAAAGTTAAGAGATAGAAGAATAGAAGATAAAATGATAATGATAGAAAGACAAAAAAAAATTTTAAAATTTATTTTATTTAATATTTATTAATTATTTCAACCATTAATAAATGTTCTGTTTTTAGTTAATTCTTTTTGTTATTAAATATTTTTGAATTTGTTAATGCACACATCACACATGATAGGCAGAAGTATTTTTCCTCTTTTGATAAAAAAATGAATTACGTTTTAAACTTCCTATTGAGAAATTTGTTTGTTGAAAGAAAGTATTTTAATTTAGTCACAGAATGGAAGATATAGATGCTATTAACAATATATTATTCTAAAAATTTTGTGTGCACACAAAAATTAATCACCAAATTAACTAATTATATATGTATTTCATCATGTATTTATAAATAAATATTTATGTTATTTAATTTATTTTTAATATATATTTTTTATTTTAATATATATTTTATACGAATGATTGATTTAATGATCATTTTTTTATAAATCTAACATAGTTAATATTATTCATTATTGTAATATAAAAACACTCAATAGATGGTTTCATAAATTAATATATATATATATATATATATATATATATATATATATATATATACTTAATCAACATCTTATTTATATATTATTAGAATTTTATAATTTAATATTTAAAATTTAACACTTAATATTTAAAATATTAATTAAGTATTAACTAAAAATAATAAATTTAGTCAAATACCATTATTCAGGAACAATAATATCATTATTCATTCATGGTTAATAGTAACATAGATCAGTATATCACATATAATTTATAAACTAGGATGAACGAAACTTAAATAGTGAGATTTCACAAGGGAATCAAGGATACTGACACACGGCTATGAGCATTTTACAAATTCAAACAGCACAAGGCGCAGCTTAATTACTGCAAATAAACAACACAAATATTAGATAATAATTAATTCATAATCATAGATTACAGGGACGACATTTCTGCACTAAAAAAACACACATCTTCAACTTAGCACGCCATAGTACCAAATTAAACCATGCTATATATAAGAGGGTTGTTATAGTTTTAGTCTAAACAATATTAATAACACTATATATTGAAACCCTTGGTTGATTCTCAACAACACTTTGGATCATGAGCGTGATTTGCCCCGGGACTACGGTAGTCTGAAATCTCCAAAATCATTCTTTCTTCTGATTCTTCACCTTCCTCTTTCTCATCAATTAGATCCTGCTACAGGTTAAAAATAAATAATCTATCATCCATACATTGATTTTAGATATAATTAAATTAAAGAAGATAGATGGCTGCATAATTAATTTTGGATACAATTTATAACGTGGTTAATGTAGGCTTGGATCTTTCTTAGGAAAATCGGAAATTAAAATATTTAGGGTGCGTTTTATTTTCGTTTTTATTTTTATAATTTCTTTTTATAAAAGAAAGAATGAAATAAAAACAAAAAATTAAATTTTATTATTTTTTATTTTTTTATAAAATTTTAAAAAATGTATTAAAATTAAAATATATATATATATAAATATAAAAAAAATGCACCCTTATTTTTTCATTTCAAAATTTGAGATCATCTTTTAAAGATATATCTTTTTGTTCCTATAAATTCAATGATTAATCAATTAAGAAAATAACTGATGATTCTGTCAAGTAACTAGGGCACAATAAACCATAACCAGCCATGTCTCTTTCAAGGCTGTTTTCCAAATTAATTAAATTATTTTATTTACCATTTTTAGTGGCAATAATATTTGTCCTTGATAAAATAAAAGAACCTGATCGAGCAAGTTATGAGAGAGAGGACCTTAGTAACAAGTTGATCTTGCACTGAAAATTCCATCTTTTCCATTATCATAGAGCTTCCTAAATAATAATCACAAGACAATTAAAGCATATTAATATCAAGAAAATAATTAAGGCATATTAATTAAACCCTAATTAGTGAGAACCTTGAAAAACTTACTTGTTGCAGGAACAGCAAGAGCATAAACAAGTAAGGAAATTAGACCTAGAAGAATAACCAGAAGCCTAACAAGCACTACTTTCTTCTCCATCATATGAAATCAGAGTAGTGGATAATATAGACAGAAATTGAAGAAAGAAAGGGATCTATTGATGATAAATGAGAAAGGAGAGAGAATAGAAGAAGTAATTAAGATATTAATAAAAGAAGCTTGGTGGGATGAGTTAGGAGAAGGTCCATGAGGGTCCTTATATAGAAGAGCAACCTAAGCTAAGCGCTATAATTATTGAATTAATTAAATATACATATGTGCAAGACAACATACATGTAACAATAACACTAATATATATACCGAATATACGTACGAGAAATTAAATGCTAGAGGCTATTAAAATTTATCGTTTTTGGTTATTAATTAGTTATTAATAATTAATATTTAAAAATATGAGATAAAATATATTGTTAGATTATTAACTTAAAAAAATTAAACTAAAAAAAGGTTAAATTTATAATTAAATAATGATCAAAAGTAAAAGTGTGATGGCTATAGCATTTCCATATATATGCACTAATTGCATTATAGCAAAGTAATGTGTACGGCCAAAAACCCTTTAGCCATTCTCTCCATCTCATTCATAATTTTTGAATCTCTGTTCCATATCAACTAAATAAATATACAATAATGATACATAATCAAATAGGCTCCTTACTAACTGCTAAGTACTAATTAATCTAATTCAATGTAATTAAGAAAAATATTCCTCTTGCTAATTTACCTTATGTAATTTTCTTTCTTTTATTTTTATTTTTTTATAAGCAGTCCTTTATTTCCTGTTAGCCAGCTTTATTTATATCTCTTGTTATGCATTTTCATTTCCTTTTTTAATTTCCTCTGTTATAATATAAGTTTTTCATATACACGTACAATAATAATGGTATTGAATTTGTGAGAAGCCATGAGTATTGGTGCATACATAACCCTCGTATATATAAGAGAGTTAAGCTATATAAATAGAGAGAAAAATATTAACTTCCATCAGAATTTATTATTTTTTATTATTATTACGTACAATAATATATATATACACACGCACACAATTCTTTGTGACTATAAGTAGTACCTAACGGGTTATAGCACATTAATGTTTTCGGACAAGTGAGTTCGTAAAGAATATTACTCTGTTACTTTCAGTAATTATCAGTTTAATGATCGATCAATGTCACTTCAAACTTATATTAAAATTGTCGCATATGGTAATCATATATAATTAGGTTGGGCCAAGGGAAAAAAGTTAACCATCTAAACTCGTGTGCTTTGTCACAATTTTTATGTTATTAATTTTTAATTTTAACTTTATTAGTAAAATATTTGATTAAATATATAATTATATTCATATATTTCTACCTAATAATTTAAACTTTTTAAAATAAGTGATTTCATAACATCTCATTTGACTAAAAAGTCTCTTTTTTTTTGTTATTTATAATAATTTCAAGATGTGTAAAAAATAGACATATACACAATTTATGTTTCAAGTCTCAAAAAAATAAAAAAGAAAAAGAAAAATACTCAAATGCATAAAGAGCATGTATCTATATATAATCATTCACGTGCGTCCATATCTCCATTTTAAGTCCATTAAATTAAGTTAGCCTTTCATAAATATTTCATTTTAGTACTATATACTATAGAAATATGGATATATTCTTTTCAGCAACCATGATTGTGAAATTAGCGGCATGCTTATTTAGTCTTATGGGTTAAGTAATTACCACAGTCATCATCATCATTGTGCCCCTTCTTAATCAGCAAACTGAAATTCTTGTCGTTAAATATTGTTTTCTTAGTTAAAAACTAAAAAAGCCCCTTTGAAAATGGTGAGCAGGTAGATCCAATAAACTAACAAGAACCTGCATGCGTAAAAATAATTAAAAAGGAAACAAATTTAATTTTACTAAATTTAATTCTACTACTTTACTCCCAACTCAACAACACATTTATCATTCTTAACAGAGACAGATCACATCTAGATTTGTATCGATCGAACCACCCCAAATCCAAACAACTAACACATTAATATATATATATATATATATATATATATATATATATATATATATATATATATATATATATATATATATATATATATATATTCTTTTTTCCTATAAACAAGGAATAGACATATATCACACCTTGATGGTATGCCTATTGAACCCTAAAACACAGTTAAAATTATTTTTTTAAATATACATATCTCAACTTTGATTTCATAATTATATACTGAATTAAGAAAAGAAATTGACCCAAGTTTTTTTTTAAGAGCATTCAATCAAACTAACAAAAATCATCAAATAGTATATTATTTTTATGTTATTTTTTGTATTATTGTTATCAACAATTACAGAAAATTATTATTGTTTGATTCATTATTCTGAAAATTAAATTGGACCGACCGGTCCAACTGAATTAATCAGAAATCAAATATTTAGTTAGTCTGGTAGATATAAAAAATCGTTCTGCAAAAAATCGAGTTAAAATTAGTTGAACTAGCGGTTAATAAATAAAATGTCAGAATCGACCGAATTTTTTGAGGGTTATCGATTTATATATATATAAAATCAAATTCAGTTATCCACCCTCTCCTTTCTCTCTCTTTTACTGCAAATCCAGAACCCAACCCTAACGTCCAAACCCTTCTTGAAACCCAGTCACCATCCCATTGCCGAACTCTTCTTTTCTAGTAGAGGGTGCTTCACCACCAACGGGAACAGACTGTGGTGCCATCGTCACCCGTGAAAGATCTGTTTGCTTTTTCTCGATCCTCTTCTCTTTAGTGTCGCACGAAGGGTTACTCAAAGCTATTGGCATTGCCGTCGCTCTCTCTCTCTCTCTCTCTCTCTCCACCTGTGGAGTATTTGCCGCACTGTCACATTTCTTCCTCTTTCGCTGCGCGATAAGCACTGCTGTCTCAATTTATTTTAGTTATCTTATTAATTTTATTTATTCTGATTTTTGAGTTGCTAGTTGCTGATTTTTCTAATTTTGAGCTTTTGATGGTGCTATAGTGTAGTGCTTCATCACTATTTTATGTATGTTGAAATTTTTTTTATTCTGAATTGTTTATACTATTATTCTGATTCTCTGAGTTGTTTATGCTGTTTTTTATTTTAAGTTGCTGATTTCAGTTGTTGATTTTTCTGATTTTGAGTTGTTGATAGTGTTACGGTGCAGTACTTCACTGTATTGTGCTAGAATTTTTTTGATTCTGAGTTATTTATGCTATAATTCTTATTTTGAGTATATGCTAAAATTTTTCTGATTCTGAGTTGTTTATACTGATTTTTTAATTTTGAATTGTTGATGATTCTTTTTGCTGATTTTTTTGATTCTATTGTTAAATTTTTGTTTTTATAACTTTTATGAAACTGGAATAACTGATGGTGGTAGAACATTATATTTTTGGCATTTACATACATTTTGATTTTTATTAGTTAAAACGTTGATGTTTAAAGTTGTTTATAAATTTTTAAATTTTATTAATTTAAAAATGATTAAATTAAAATATTTAAAATTATATATTAAATTTTTAATAATTTTATTTTATATTTAATTAAATCGATTAAATTTTATTTAAATCTTTAAACTATTGAACCAATTAGATCATTGATTTATTGATCGGTTTGATTTTCATAACCTTACTTTGACTCTTTATATTTGTTAAAATTTGAATGACCTGTCAATAGTGTATGCAACCCTATTATTTTGTTTTGAAATATGCTATCATTTTTACTCAATCAAATATTTTAAATAATAGAGAAGAAGTAATCAACTTTTTTTTTTTCGCACCTACTTTTTTATTGATACAGTTATACAACTCTCATAGTGTTGTTTTATGATACCTGATGTAGTACATAAATTTCTACCTTCAGCCAATCAAACACACCACATCAGCTAAACAAATTCATAAGTAATAAACAAAGAATGTATTATTTTAACATCTTTTTTTACAGAACACACAAAAAACAACAATTTACTCAATAATCTCTAATAATTTTTTTAACTAATTCTTAGTATTGATCTGTCAACTAGAACAAATCATGTAAATAGCTCAACTTAAGAAGGAATTGAATCTTTTCAGATTCTTTTACTAAAATTATAATTGATTATATCGACTATCAAAATTTTTGTCTATAATACTGACACAAATAAATTAATAAAATACATATATTGTTTTATCAAAATTTTCCGTTACTCTATCCTGTATTCTCTCTTGACAAAGTAATTAATTGTAAAACATCAAGAAATTGGTTTAATATCTCCAACTCCCATATATTAATGAGGTTCTCAGCTTCATTGAAAATTTTAGATCTACTTTAGCCATTTCTAAAACACAACCTCCTGCTAAGTATCCTTTTTTTTTTCTTGGCCAGAGTAAGAGACTAAAAATTTTATAACATCATAGAATTTTCAGTATGGTTCAAGAACCCTAACTCTTTTTACATATCTTTTTGGTTAAGCGAATATTATTGTTTCCAGTGTCGGTATACTAAACATACGACGAATTGCTTGGAACAAAATTTGGCGGTACATAGAATGCTAATAAAATAAAAAAAAAAAAACTAACAAATTTCTAGCATGTGATACAAATGATATTTAAATATTGCTTTAGTGCAATATTGCCTTCCATTTAATTTGGTAGAGCCTTAGGAGAATCATAACATGCATTTAGTGACTTCCCCACGGTGTACTATATTTACATATGAATTTTGTGCAGATACCAAATATTTTATTAGGTTCTTATTTACAGAAAGATATATCTAATACACCCATGTCAACCAAACCTTAGCTTTACCTTTAACAATAATCTAATCATCCTAATAAAATAGAAAAGAAATTTGCACAAAGCATGGAACCAACAACATAATAATAACCAATTTTATACATGAATGTCCCCCAAAATCTACATGAGATTAGGTACTTGTACATTGCTCAATTTGGCACATTGTGGGGATAGATTACTATGAAGCTTCAAAAATTGACACATGTTAGGGTGATGTGTTACATATTTGCAATAAACAAATTTAAGTGTGATTAATAATTTATGAGGCCAGCTAGCTTATATATATCCAAATAATAGAGGTTTATATATAAGGGAATAAATAATGCAACCTATTTTCCAGGTGTTCATGTTTTTCTTCTACAAATTAAAGGAGTGTGAGTGCGTTGGTAGGTAGTGAAGCACCGTTATGAGTGTCATCATCTTTGGAAGACAAACATAGCTCGTTGCATATATAGAGGGAGTATTCACTATGGAATTTTTTATGACGAGTAAAATTGAATGGAAAGTGAACATTATTTTAACTAAATTGAGAAAAAAATATGTGCATTGCATATGACAAATACTGTAATAATGTTTTTTTATTTAAGAAAATAATATTTATTGTTCACTAAAATTTCATTCTTTATAGTATTACCCATCCACTTTTCATACAACTGGTGAAGTAAGTATCTATATTGAATATTGTTTTTGTTCAGTAATTCTATATTGAATATGAACCCATTATCAGTCCCTATGGGCCCTCACTATTCAATATGCCATGCCTTTTGCCATTGGAGTCTATATATGCTTTAATGATGGGCCTATCTCTGGGCCGTACACCTGCCCAAGTCTTCTTTAAAGTTCATACATGGGAGGGACCCAAGTCATGTATGCGGCAAAAAGAACAGCATGACCTAAAACAAAAAAGTAGTAATTCACAAAAACACAAAAGATAATGAAGATGGTTAATAAATGACTCCAATTTAGGTGGACCGAAGGCAGCGCTTAGATAGTAATCCATATGTCTTTTAATATGCAGCATTTGAATTCGAAATTTGATGAATGTACCAAGTATTGAAAAAGAATCTTTTAGTATTGTGTGGAAGAATGTATAATATAAATGTGTTGTGATACTTAAAATTAAAAATGATCGAATCTATCTGATAAAAAAAGGTAAACTGAATGATCAACTAATTTATTATTTTAAACAAGGATTGACAATTTAAATCTTATTTTATATAATATAACAATTCAATGACAAATAATAGACTCTAAAATAAAATTTAAATTTATAATAAATTAATTCTTAGCTAAATTATATGAACTGTGTTGATCCGAAACTTATCTTTAATTTACTGACTACACGAAGAATTATCATCACAAAGTAACTATTAATTTGGATAAAACAGATGAGATCACATGAGAGGGGAAATCAGACTAGATGGCTTTTCTAGACTTTGGACCTATTCTAAACAGATGAAAAAATTCAGACCTAAATGCATGATAAATCTTTTTTTTTTTAAGAGGCCAAACTCAAACTTGCTAAGCTTATTAGATCGGCATAGACGTAATTATTATCTATCACTTATGTACCTAATTTGTCCTTTTTCCTAATTTTTTCTGTCTCTTCAAAGATAATGAATATTCATTAATTGGTCTAATAATATCTCCCGAACTAATATTTGAATAATAGAAATATTTGATAACTACAAGTTAATTTTATAATTAAGTCTAACCAAATATCTCTACATATATTTTTAAACCTATCTTACATACACTTAGCTTCTAGCATCTTCTCATTTTCTTCCCTCTTTCTTTTTTTACATCTTCTCCTTCTACAACTTAGATTATTCTTTTTCTGCATCTTTTTATTCCTCCTTATTATTTTTCTCTGTTTTCTCCATTTTCTTATGTATCTTTTTTTTATTTATTTTTAAAAATTTTATAAAAAAGAATAAAGAAGAGAAACAAAAGAAAACATAGAAATTTTGTAAGAATAAACATATAATATTTTTAAAGTAAAAAAAAACTTTTTGAAAAAAAATACAGAAAAAACATAAAAATTTTATGATGATAAATATTAAATTTTTTTAAGCATAGGCTTAACTTTTGAAGTAAAACAAAGGAAGAAAGTAAAAAAATTTATTGACGATAAATACAAAATTTTTGTTATGATAAACACATAAATCTTTTGAAGAGAAATAAAAAAAAGAAAACCCAAAAATTTGTTGAGTATTGAAGATAAACACAAAAATATTTTTCAACTAAAATTTATACAGATCAAAATAATTTTCATTTTGTAATTAAAATTTTTATATTTTTTCTATTTTTTCTTTGTTGTATTTCTATATAATTCTACTCAAGAATTGATTCTTTTAATGAAACTTCATCCTCTCTTTTTTAAAAGAAATATAAACATAAACATAAATTATTTTGTGTCAATAAAAAATATAAAGAACTGAAAAAATAATTAAAAAAAAAAGGCATGGTAGCAAGAATACGATGATGAAGAAGCAGCAAACAGTATTAATAGCAAAAGAGAATTATGTAATTTTCATGCGCTGAGTGGTATAGGTATATTTTTGTCCAAAGTTTTATTTCTTACTCTTACTGTTTCTTTCAAAAAGCATTTTAATTAGGTAAATTTTATTGTACCCTTCTTATAATAACATATAAATTACTTTCTGTGATATATCGTTTTTTAATTGGTTGTTATGTTAATTATGGTTAAACTATTTTAAAATTAAATTATAGTCAAAATGAGTAATTATATAATTTATTAAAATATTAAAAACTGAATATTTACTTCTTCTCCAAATCATGTTTTCAGAGAACCCTAATTCAGGGAAGGCATTAGTTGATGCAGTGAAAGCAGGCAAGCAGCAGGACCAACTTAAAGACCTGCTCTACTTTCAATGAGTGAATATTTGTTGTTTAGCTTTAATGAATCCTACCAATTTAGGTTCGTAAATTTTAACTTCCTGTTCCAATCTTGGTTTGTCATATTTCAAAATTGTAAGCATTTATGATAAGAAATTATATCAGATTTGAAAAGAAATATATCATTAATATAGGGAGAATGGCACAAGAGGGGAGGATAACAGGCCTGTCTTACAAAAGAAAAAAAACAAAGAGAAAAGAAAAAGCAACCAGTGAATCATAGCTTTTCGGTCTCATAATATATCTAAGCAGGGAAGTCCTCTAAAAAGATGCGAGTCTTTGCACTGTATAGAGTCCAAATATCTAATTTTGTCCCATAAAATTTGTTTAACCGAAAATCTACTATTGAAGGTGCACAAACTGCGTTCCAGTCAAATACATGTATAACTTTTCTAAAATAACTAAAATGAAAAAAATTAAAAAGGCGAAGACGAAGTTTAGCAGGAACGAATTTGAGTAGAAAGGAACAGTAGAAGGGAGGAAATGTTCTTCACTCACCAAGGGAGGTGTTCTTCAATGAAAGGGTGGAACGAATCAAATTAATACTGATTTAGTAAAAAATATATAAATTTGTTTTTTAATATTTACAAAAATTATATAAGCATCCATCTTAAAAAATATTTAATTACAAAATGACTTTATTTTAGTTAGGAGGTTAATTTTTATTGGTTAAATTAACTCAAATTAAAACTAAACATCCAATTAAAATGTACCATATCATAGAAAATAATTTACATATCGATTTAGAGAGAATTGGATAGAACTCACCTTTTAATTAATGTGCAACATAAAAAATTATAGTAATAAAATTACATTGATGCATATGCTACAAATATCAATATTCTTAAACAAATGGTGGGGGTATCTCACATGTATAGTCTTTGTACGACCCTAATAATTAGGTTTCCTCCAAACAATTAAAGGAACGTAGCTAGTCATTATAAATATATTTGTACAATAATGACAAAGAAACTCATTAAGCTTTTGCTTGATAAAGGCTTAAAATCAGTAAGCATTTTCCTAATGCTCCCCGACACTAAGTGGGTTTGTTGGGTGGGAGTCAAAGGGGACACACGAGTAGTGCATACATCATACATGCATGAAAATTCCTAATTCAATCCTTACAAATATTTGGTAACAAAACAAAATTTATCTTATTTAATATTTATTAATTATAAAATATTTAATAATTAAAAAAGTTAATTAAAAACAGCTAAAATTTATTTTATTTAATATTTATTAATTATTGATAATTAATAAATACTAAATAATATAAAATCTGACTATTTTTTTATTTTTTTAATATTATTAAATTATTATGATAATTAATAAATATTAAATAAGACAAATTTTTGTTTCCTTTTTTTTGTCTATTAAGATTTGGCCAGCGCAATAATGTTGGTAAAACCTAAAGCTGTCCTCTCCACATAATTAATCAAACTCTTCTTAATTAATCACCATGGAAAATATAGGGAGTTCTCGATTAATTACTCCAATAAGGAAAATATATCTTAGCAAGATAGGTTATATAACTAGATGATGTCTCTTGTTAGTTGGTACTTAGACATAATCATATCATGTTAGCCTACCCTTGCTAAAAATTGAATCTCGTACAACCATCTATTATAATTCTTTTAAAAAATTTAAAGAGGATAAGAAAATGAAAAGAAAAAAATTAGTACAATTATTGATATTGATAAAGTTACAATAATTATTCTCAAGTACCACCTTCACATATTTAAAAAGCTTTTGTTGTGAAAGGTACATGAACTAATAATGTATGCAAAATCTACTGGTATACGACAAAAAAATGTTTTGCTATTTTAATTGCATATACTCATGTTTTTGTGTATGCAAAAGACTAAATTCTATATATCAAAACCAAAAACGAACAAGAGTCTGCTTTATGAGACGACTAAACATATGGCTAAGTAGAACGAAGTTAATTATGTTCAGAATTGTCATAATTTTACTAAATTAAGATTAAGTATAAAATAATATAATATAAATAATGACCTTTTTGGTCATTTTAAAAAAATTAGATAAAATAGATTATTTTAAAATGACTTTTAATTAAAGAGTAAAGTATCGTTTTTGTCTCCAACATTTGGGATAAGTTATATTTGTATCTCTAACGTTTAAATCGTCCTATTTGTATTCCTAACGTTTATAAAAGTGATTCAATATTATCTTGTCGTCAATTACACATCATGAACTTTAGTTGGAGTTCTAAAAATCTCTTCTTGAAATTAGAATAGAAATGTATAGATTAGAACCGATGATCCACTCCAGATAATAACTCATTAAAAGTTGAAACTAATCCCTGAAACATTTACATAATTCACCTTTTTAGGGACATAATTGAACCTGAACACAAATTTTGGGTGCAATATTAAAATCAAACACATCCAAATGAGAACTAATTGAGAATAAATACATCCAAGTGAGAATAATTGAAAAATATAATATGATCTATTAGTATAATTGATGGCAGAATAACATTAAATCACTTTTATAAACGGTAGGTAAGGGTAGAAAAAGGTCAAATGGCCTGTCAGGGGCTGTAGCCTGACCTGGCCTGGCCTGACCTGTTATAAAATAGGCACAAGTTCAGACTCTTGTAAAAACCTTAATATATTAATAGGTCAGGCCCAAATTCACTAATTAGTCTTATTGGCCTGTCAGACTCGCCTGGACCTATTAACACATAATTAAATATATAAATAATTCTTTTATTATTAACAAAATTATGATATATTTAAAATTTATTATACTTTATTATAAATACTTTTGTATATTTTAAATACTTTAAAAGTTTAAAAATTCTTATAAATATTAAAATGACATATTACATATAAATATTTTTATTAAAAAATAGTTTTTTTAATAATATTTTTATTGTTATAAAAAATTATTAGGTGTTTTAACAAGTTTCAGCCTAAGCCAAGCTGAATAACAAGTCAGGTTTAGTACTTTAAAAAAAATTTATAGCAGGCTACATGCTAGACTCAGACCAATTAATAGGTCATGCTTGTTAGAGCAAAGTCTGGTCTGACCTGTTTTTACCCCTAACGTTAGGGATACAAATATAACAATTTAAACATTAGAGACGCCAATAAGACTTATCCCAAATTTTAGGAACAAAAATAATATTTTATTCTTAATTAAATTATATCTAAATATAACTACGTAATATTAAAAATATTATAATAATAATTAACAATTATTTATACGTGGGCCTACTTACAAATACTGGTCCAGCCCACAATCCAAACAAAGAGCAAGTAACATTCAAAATTAGGTTGCACAAGGTCAACCCTACGGTAACAAACCCAATTTGTGTGGTCTCACCCACACGGGTTGGACCGACTTGGATACGGGCCTCTTAGCTCGTATCCGATCTGACTTGGTGGACAAGTTAAAAGCTTTTTCCACTATAGTTGTGATAACTAATTCAAAGTTGGAGATAACTTTTTATTCTGTAATAGAATAACTATTCATGATTATCTAAAGTCATTTCTAAGGAATGACTAAGTCACATTTATAATTATGTATATTAGTATTTTTGTCCGTAATAAAAAAGTTTGAATTGATAGTTATAAAATTAACTTAAAATATTTTTTTAAAACAATAGAATGTTGATTCTAATTATTAATCACAATATTAGTATTCTCTCTAAATTATATGTAATAAGTATTTAAAAAAAGAGAAGTAAAAATATAAAATAGAAAGATAAGCAATGAAATTTAAAATTAAATAAAAAAAAACTAAAAAAGTATATAATAATAATAATAATAATAATATATTTTTATGTGAATAATATTATAAGATATTTTTAATTATATTTAATTATAAATTAATGTATTTTTTATAATTTTATTAATTTATTTGAATTATATTATTTTATTAATTTTATTTTTGATAGAACAGAAATGTAGAAAAAGATAAAGAAGAAGAAGGAGAGAGGGAGAAAAAATGTATTAATTTTAGAAAAAAAATTATTTTAATTGTAATGAAAGAATATCTCGTGATATACTTTGGTTTGTCATTGTAACATTCTTCCTATCAGAATGTCACGCTTCCGAATGCACCACTATGATAGAGAGGATATTACGACGACTTTTATATACTTAATAATAAAATAGGAACCTTTAACAGAAAACCGTATCGATTTTTCTTTAAAAAACTAAAAATACTTTTCTTTTATACGTACATACATACATACAAATGGTATATACTCAAATACATCTCATCACACTTTACATTCACAAGAATAACTTCTACAAGTATATATGTATATACAAAACCATCAAATCATAACTCCTATCATTCTTTACAAAAATATAATAATAATGGTAAGGAAAAACAATAGCTAAGATGATACATCAAAGAAAAGTACGATAAAAAAGCTTAGTAGAATCTTTATCGGTTTCCTTGTTTGTTTCCCAAAAAAATAAAGTTGTAGCGGGTGAGAACCTAACCACAGAGTTTTACCAGAGAAATTTAAGAACACTACAAGAAAAATACCCATTCAACCACACTTTTTTAAGCTATATTTGAAAAGTGTAGCCTATTCATAGAATCGGCTATGCTTTTCTTTGTGTTACCATTTTATAGAAGAATAGAAAACACAATTGTGGCATCATTTGAAAAGTGTCTCTTTAGATATTATAAAGATCACTTATAAAGCGTAGTCTTATCTTAATATCTATGAATACATTTTTTTCATAAAAAAGAACGCTTTTAAGAGTAGCCTAATGGTTATGTTTTGGGTACACTTACGAAGCGTTTCCTAATATAAGCACGCTATAACCTCAATGAATTTTTCCTTTACATAAACCTGCGCCCTTCTCCTTCATTCAGAGATCAGAGTTTACCTTCTTCTTTGCTGTTTTTGCCCTCCTTCTTAACAAACCCGTGAAATTCCTTCTTTACCCTTAATCTTGAAAAACCCTTTCCCTTCCCCCTTCTAATTCTCTGAAACCACTCCGATATCTTTAAAAAGTAAAAATCTTTTTTCCCTTTTAATTCTCTTGAAACACGTGCGCATTTATCTCCAAAATCACACACTCTCATCTCTCAAACACTTATTTACGGTGCCGGTACTGGACAAACGACAACTAATGGCAAAGAGGCATTGAGTAACGAGACCACGACCGGTAGAGAGCAACAGAATAAAGGATTCAAGGCAAGATGTGACGGGAACTAAGCTGCGACCGCAAGAAAGAGGTGCAACTGTGACTGGTATGGGGTGGAGATGCGAAGATGCAACGTTGCGAAGGAGATAACTCTACGACGCTGCATCACACTTTTCATTTGTAATTTATTCATCTCTACTCACCACTCTGGCTCCACATTCTAATGTCTCAGAACTTCTCTATCCCTCCCGTAACCACTCAATTGGTCTCGATAACTGCTCATTCTCTGTTGTCAAAGACAAAGAACAATGAAGAACGACAAGTTGGCCTTGGTGATGACGAACCATGATGGAGAACTGAGATGGTAGTGAAGATGAACCGAGACATTAGCACTAAACAGAGATCAATGGTGTGTATGAATTTTTTTGGTTTTGCAATTTTTTTGAGGATTTGTTTTGATTTTTGGGGTTCTACAATCTTTACTGGTTCTACAATTTTTTTGCTACTTGTGCCGCCTCTGCTTCATCTATCCCTACTCGATTCGCTCTCCCTCATCACAATAGGTAGCCTTTTCATTTTTTTCCTGATTTAGGCGATTAGGGTTCCTAATTCCCACTCCCTAATCACTAGCCCATGTTAAATTTAATTAGGGTTCTATATCAAAATTTCGTATTTAATTAGGGTTTTTCTATGTCTATTTCAATTTCTATAGTGCTTTATGTGTTAGAAGCTTTCTCGTGTTACAATTGAGCATTGCTTGTTATTATTAGTGATGAATTCTAATTTTGTTCTTTATTTATTCTAACTTGCTACCATTGATGATTGGCTTATTGGTGTGACTTTAAGTTCACTACCACTCTTTGTTGTGTCACCATTTTCTGATTCACTTTCTATGCTATGAGTTTTCTTCTCCATTGATGGCTTCTGTATTAGATCATTCAGCTTCTTCTGTTATAATAATAATAATAATTATCTATATGTATACCATTTTATTTGTATAATTATAGATAATTAACAAAGATCAGCTATGGCTTGTAGGAGATTGGCCCTTATCATTGTTTCTGCTGTTATGCTTTCTGTAACACCCTACTGATGAGCGGATTATTTATACGCTTTTTGGCATTATTTTTATATAGTTTTTAGTATGATTTAGTTAGTTTTAGTATATTTTTATTAGTTTTTAAGCAAAATTCATATTTCTGGACTTTATTATGAGTTTATGTGTTTTTCTGTGATTTCAGATATTTTCTAGCTGAAATTGAGGGACCTGAACAAAAATCTGATTCAGAGGCTGACAAAGGACTGCAGATGCTGTTGGATTTTGATCTCTCTACACTCGAAGTGGATTTTATGGAGCTACAGAACTTCAAATGGCACGCTCTCACTTGCGTTGGAAGGTAGACATCTAGGGCTTTCTAGAAATATATAATAGTTCATACTTTGTGCGAGTTTTGATGACGTAAAATAGCGTCAAAATGGCAGCTCTCTGCCATTTTCTGACGTTAAAACGCCAGAACTGGCATAAAAGTTGGAGTTAAACGCCCAAACTGGCACCAAAGCTGGTGTTTAACTCCAAGGAAGACCTCTACACGTGTAAAGCTCAATGCTCAGCCCAAGCACACACCAAGTGGGTCCGGAAGTGGATTTCTGCATCATTTACCTATTTCTGTAAACCCTAGTAGCTAGTTTCATTATAAATAGGACCTTTTACTATTGTATTTTCATCTTCGGATCATATAGAGAATTTTGGATATCATATTTTCATATTTGGGGAGGCTGGCCATTCGGCCATGCCTGGACCTCCAGACCACTTATGTATTTTCAACGGTGGAGTTTCTACACACCATAGATTAAGGTGTAGAGCTCTGCTATTCCTTGAGTATTAATGCAATTACTACTATTTTCTATTCAATTCAAGCTTATTCTTGTTCTAAGATATTCACTTGCACTTCAACCTGATGAATGTGATGATCCATGACACTCATCATCATTCTCACCTATGAACGCGTGACTGACAACCACTTCTGTTCTACTTAAGATTGAGCGTGTATCTCTTGGACTCCTGACTCATGCATGTTGATTGTCTCTCCTGACAATAGAGCCTTCAACTCCTTGAGATCAGAGTCTTCGTGGTATAAGCTAGAATTCATTGGCAGCATTCTTGAGATCCAGAAAGTCTAAACCTTATCTGTGGTATTCCGAGTAGGATCTGGGATGGGATGACTGTGACGAGCTTCAAACTCGCGACTGTAGGGTGTAGTGACAGACGCAAAAGGATAGTAAATTCTATTCCTACATGATCGAGAACCAACAGATGATTAGCCCTACGTAACCCGTAGCTGTACCATTTTCACTGAGAGGACGGGAGGTAGCCATGACACCGGTGAAACCCAACATACAGCTTGCCATAGAAAGGAGTATGAAGGATTGGATGAAGGCAGTAAAAAAACAGAGATTCAGAAGGAACAATGCATCTCTATCTTTATTTTATGTTTTATTATGAAAACTCCTTAACTCATTTGAATCCGCTTGACTGAGATTTACAAGGTGACCATAGCTTGCTTCAAGCCGACAATCTCCGTGGGATCGACCCTTACTCACGTAAGGTTTATTACTTGGACGACCTAGTGCACTTGCTGGTTAGTTGTGCGAAGTTGTGAGAAAGAGTTGAGATTATAATTGTGTAACCAAGTTGTTGGCGCCATTGTGTATCACAATTTCGTGCACCACCTACCACACTTAATCTTATGCTTAAGTCATAAGACTGAGGTGATGAGGTATTACGACCTCTAAAGGCAAAAATATGTATATATATGATAGTGAAAAAGATATTTAACTAGGAGTCTTGAAAAATAGGTGAAACAAAAATCGTGAAAATAAAAGCACAACGCTCTGGAAACGTGATTACTTGCATGTGAAGAAATCTAGAGTTTTAAAAGCATAACTAAATAGGAAATAGGAATAGAGAGACAAGGAAACGATATAACAAGCTCCGAACTCAGCCTGTGAAGTTAAGGCTGGCCGGAGAATACTTACATACATATATACATACTCTAAAATCCAAAACACAAAGATAAACTCTGATTTTTCATAAACCTCTAAGAGGTACAAAAGAAAAATATAGATACATAGGGAGAATCTACACACATATATAACAAAAACAGAACAGAAATATAAATCCAAAAGCCCACTTCGTTGCAAGAGCTCCAGACGCCTTGTGAGGTGCCTCTCGACCTGCATCTGAAAAACACAACATTGTATGGAATGAGAACCGGAGGTTCTCAGCATGGTAAAGGTGCCACGCACATAATATATAAGGTCCTGGGTGTAACACCCTAACTACCAAAGCTCACGCTTCCGGCTGCGCAACTCTGATAGCTCGGACATTACGACGACACTTATACTATTTAATACTAAAATATGAGCCTGTTTAAAACTTTAAACCGCAGTACCGCTATCAAAAATACTTTTGCTACACAACGTACATCCATACATACCATACAACTTACAGAAACTCATAAAGAGTACATCCATATATGTATATATATATATATATATATATATATATATATTATATACATATATATATACATACATACATGTATATAAATAATACTACAAACATTACCCAATACAATTCATATCCCTCTTACAGAATATATCAAGATAAAGGCGAGGGTACAAAAATAATAATCTAAAACAATACAGAGCATCTCAACAATGATTAAATAAACTCTTCGTGACTTCTGCGCCCATATCCTGAAAGGGAAAAAATGTAGGGGGTGAGAACATCATCCTCGAAAGGATTCTCAGTAGAGAGTTTTTGGGAATTACTGTAATAGGATACGTGAAGATAACCGCACCAGTGATTAATAACCGTCTTATACCTCTTTTTCAAAAACAACGGTTTACAATAAAAGTAAAATCAGAAATCTTTTCTAAAAGAGGAACCATTCAATTTTCGAAAACTCAAAAGCCTTTCAAAAGTTTTAACATACTGAGCCAAAATAGCCTTTCATATTTTTCCAAACCAGAAACACCAAACCGAAACCAACCATCGGTCCATCTCAATTCAACCACGGCCCTAGGTCTAAACAATCCAATCCAACAACCAATCACCACAAACTAACAGAGTCCCAGATGCAAACACAGATAGGAAGTTCAAGCACAAACAAACAGTTATTGCAAGTAGGACAATTAGCAATTAATCACATAGGCAAACCAAGTATAATATGCACACCCAAATAATGTCACATAGATGCATATGATGCATGCCTGTCCCTAGTGGCTGATGATATCATCTATCGGTTATATAGCCAACGCGACAAGTCCTGGTAGCTAACCATTGGACTGTCCCTCTGTTGTGTCTCCCCAACTCAAGTTATACTCAATATAAACTTGATCATAATCATGATCCATATCCATCACCTTCATTGGTGAATATTTATGGGGGTGAGCTCATCCGGGGCTTTCACAGTGCCGACCACCCTGACGACATATGGTCAAAAGAGATTCGAGTCTTGACCTGGAGCACGTGGTGGCTAGCCACTGCTTCCTCCCAGGAAAACTCATATCTCCGATAGTGGAAGTGCAAATCACAACTTATCAATATCTCAGCATAAATGCTTTCATTCTCAATCATGGATCAACATCCATCTCAGCCATCCGACTCACGGTTCAATCCAGAACCAGCCAATATTCATATGACACACAGCCATTCCGGCTCACGGTTCAATCCAGAACCAGCCAATATTCATAATCATACACAGCCATTCCGGCTCACAGCAAAATAGCACTTCCACCATTCAACATCATCAAATTCATAAAATTGGCATTTAAGCCATAAATCACTTTTTCTCAAATCATTTCACTTTGAAATCAAGTTTCAACTCTTTTCAGCCTTGGCTTTAAAGATCTCATTTCTCAAATCATCTCAGGCTCATAAGCCACTTTTACTCAAAGTGAGTTCCCTTTCTAAAACAAAGCCGCTCTTGGCATTCTCTTTCCAAAACTTCCAAAACCATGGAAAGTTGAAGATTCATTTTGGAAACATTCAAAATCATCCATCCCACAATGGAATTTTATAACAAATTTTCTCGGCATAGTCCCAAGTCTTTAGGGGAGGATATCATAACTCATTTTGCCAAATTCACTTAAAATTATTAAACACCCTGGTTTTTCCTGATTTGAGTAATAAAATAGGATCTAAGCCAATCCGAGTCACGTAATCAATTACTCTTCTCAAAGCCATTTCCTTTACTTAAACAAAACTAGCTTCAATTCCATAATTAAATCTGAAGCATTTCAAACTGCTAAGAGAATCGTTTTTGTTGTTTTAACTAGAGTTCAAAGGATACTCTGAATCTTATTTAAAACGTCAAAATAGTGAGGTTCATCAATCAAAATCCAAGTCCTTTTAAAATCACGAAAACCCTTCCAAGGGACAATTTTTATGCTAATAGAGAAAAACATAAACCTGTTTTACCTTTTAAAACAGCCGCAAGGAAAAATCCTCTTTCGAATGACTTGTACCTAAGAACATACTATTCTTCATAGAAAATAAGGGGAAATCATGATTCTGTTTCAATAATTCTTTCAAAGTGTAGCTTCATCGCTTTTATAATTGTTCTAAGTAAAGATAATAAAAGAAGCCCTAAATTTACAATCCTCGAAGTAAATAGGAAAGGCATTAAACTCAAAATTTCCCAAATAACATTTCAAATAAAGACTCGGATTTTATAGAAATTTCGGCAGTATCTCCCCTAAAACTTGGACTTTGCCACCCGGTTCGGGTCCCAACTAAACCGTTTCCCATTCCTTTTCAACAACTCAAAACCAGAAATCAATTCAAAAGCAAGCTAAATCCAGCAGTCGCCTCAATGGCATATCTCAAGGAAACCATTTCAAAATCAACTCAATATCAACCGATTTAACTCATTTCCAAAGCTTAAAAGAATCGGTTCAGCAATAAATCATTTATCCAAAACCAAGTCAATTTAAATAAACCAGGCTGAATTCAAAAGTGCATTCAACTTTTCACATCATCAAAATAATTAACACAATTCAAACCAAACCTCAACGGTTTAAACTCAGGTTTCAAATCCTTAAAGAATCAACTTCAAAATATTACATTTCACAAAGCCGCACAACAATTCAGCCAAACCAACATCCATAATCATTCGAGTCAATCAAATAATACATAGGGCAATTACAATCACCAAATACACAATATCCCACATCAGTATCCATATGTAATAATTCCAATACATAAAACATAGTTTTTGGAAAGCGCCCTTACCTCAAAATGCAATTCCATAGCCCAAAAGCCTCACAGAGTCCTCTCCGCCTCAACCCAAAACCAACTGCAGCTAGTAACTCGGCTCCACTTGCATTCTCAACAATCTCAACAACTCTAATCGCAACACATAACAATCAGGACTCGACCCCACGTTACCAAAACTCATATTCATTAACCAAGCACAACAAGGTACCAACGCAAGGCTTTCGAAATAGAGATACTCAATAAATTAACGAAATGAAACAGCCGCAACTCCAAATCGACTCAGCAGCGGCTCCGTTAATAAATTCTGAATAACGGCGGCGGCCCGAATTTCTGATAATAGCAGCTGTACAACCACACAGTGTCAATACTCTTTCCAAAATCCAAAAAGGATAGAAACCACAAATTAAAACCCTTACCGGCATACTTTTCTGGTGACAGAAGAAGTAGCCAGAAGCTCCGGCGGTGGTCCCTAAAATCACAGAGCCACTCCTGGCGGTCGGAATCACAGAGATGTAGCTCCCTTCTCCGGCAGCGACACCTGTGGCGGCCTGAACCCCTTTTGCCAACGGCGATTTGGGCTTACCATCATCAGCAGTAGTGAGCTCAGATGGTGGCAGCGGCGTCCGGGTCAGATTCTAGAACCTAGAAGTGGGAGCAGATTTGGCGGCGAGAGGACGCACGAGCGACGGTGGCGCTCAAGAGCTCCGGCGAGGACGCGTTCTGCCTCATCACTCCTCTTCCTCTCGCGTGCAGTGGAAGCATCTTCGGCCAGGGTTTCGTGGTGGTGACACCCTCAGCCGCGATGACACGCGTTGACAATGGTAGCTCGGCGGCGATGGGAAGGAGCAGCGAGTCCCTCTCCGCGAGACGCCGACTCCACGCTTTCTCTCTTTCTCTCTCGGTCTCGCGCTCCCCTCTGGTTGCGATGAGGATGAGCAACATCTGACGGCGAGGCTTGGCGGTTGGACAGTGGCGTGAAGCTTTAGCGGCAGCGACGCAGATGGCTTCTCGCAGTGCTGACGACGACGACGGTGGAGCCCAGCACACCGGTGCGAATGTCCTTCCTCTCCTCCTTTCTTCATCCACAACTCAGCCTCTCTCTCTAGTCCGTTTCTCTTGTTTCCTTCTCCTACTGTTGTTGCACATTGAATTGGAGAAAGGGGGGAAGGTGTGTTGCTTGCTGCTGGGTGAGGAAAGCTATGCGTGTGTGTCTGTTTGGGAAGGAGGGGTTGCAGCTGCTGAGGGGAGAAGAAAGGTGGCGGCTGCTAGGTATAAGATTAGGGTTTCATTTTTGAAACTTAGGGTTAGGGGCATTTTAGTAATTTCACTTAAAAATAGGTATAATGTAGTAATTAGAAATAAATTCTAATTCAACAATAATAGTGTATAAAAATATACTATTTGCTCATCAATTTCACACTTTATTTTCAATAAAATGTCCAAATCCAAAATTTAGAAATAATATAATTAATTTCTCTATTTTCCAAAATAGCAATATCAATATATTAAAATATTGATTATTTAGTCCATATCATATAAAATCCTTATCATTTCATAACTATCAACTTTATAATTTAAATATAGAAAATAACCCAATAATTATAAAATTGGATAAAAATCATAACTCGTCTTAAATTCAATAAATCAAAAATTGCCTAATTATCTTTAATAAAATTATTTCCGAAATTAAGGCTATAAATAACAATACGATTTGAGACTTGGTTATAATAAGACTTTTCAAAGGTTCTCGGTCTTTCATTCTACCCACCTTATAAAAATTTTCGTCCTCGAAAATTGATACAAAACGAAAGAAATTTCATAACAGTTCACACATTTAAGGAAAAGCAAAAATATCTCAACATATAAACATATATACGGTTTTCAAATACTTGGATGGTCGTATGCATAAGGATAGGTAGGAGTGGGGCTGCAAAGCAAGCATTACAAGATAGGCTCAATGTAAAAGATGACATGGCTCAAGCATGTGATAGTAAAGCAAGGCATCGAAGGCTATAAAACATGATGGGGTTAGAACGACGTGCTTAACATCCGCACACAAATCTCATATCAACCTCAAGACTTCAACTTTTCAACTCCATTAAGCACTTTACAAACCCCATAACCGATCATAAGCCTATCGACCACAAACCCGTTCGCAAGGAACAAAACATCCACAACTCATAACATTGCACACCTACCGCTTCAGTTTTCGTATACACATATCACGTCTTAAAGAACTAAAACATCGCGTTACTACGTCTACAAATCACACGTGACATCAAACCATTCTTGAGTCTACTCAGACGGAGACAAGATCTAAAAAGGAGAGTCAAATGTCAAGGATAGTACTTATAGATTTGAGAGAATGTATCCAATTCCAAATAAACAAGGATGCTCAAGCAATGAAGTTTGCTAGACACAATTCAATTGACAACTTCAAAGATAACCCTTGGATCAAGGAAATTCAATAGAATCAATAAGAAAACCAGCGTATCAGTTTGAAACAAACTCAAGCTGAGTCGAGGAAGCATGAGGATTATAGAAGAGAATATTTCAAACCCAAAACAAAGCTCACAGAACTCGAGAGCACGATTAAAAATACTTCCAAATACATTATTCATAAAAGAATAAAAAACTTGCGAAAAATTACTTCACAATTTAGAAGAAAAGCTCAATAGCAAACATTCCTCAAGAGGGCAACAAAAGCAATAACGTGGCTTTGCTCTAATTCGATTTCAAGTTGAAGTAGATTATGTAGAGTTTTAAAAACAAAATGCACACAAGTTTGGTTAAGAGCCAAAATATTCCCTCAAATACGTTAGAAAGATAATTAGGTGCACAACCTAACCAAAGGCAATCATAAAACTCGGAAGAGAAATCAAATGCTTGCTCAAAAATTCCCAGTGTCCATACAAGCGTGTATGAAAGTTTTAGCAAGGTCGAAAGAGAAAGTTAAACTCTTTAAAGGAAACTCCGAGGTAAAAATTTGCTTACAATCTGGTAAGAAAATAAGTGGTGTGTTACAAATAAACCGGTTTTCACTACATAAGGAAGCTTTTCAAAACTTCATTCAAAATAGCACATGTCAACTTTAAAACAATTTCGTCAAAAATTGAACAATGATTTCAATTATAACCAAGCAACTGAAAAGTAAGTTCGATTTGGAACTTCTTCAAAGAGAGTTCAATCTGCTTTATAAAATTCAAAATAAGACTCCAAAAGTATACTTGAAATCACCGTCTCACAACGATATTCAAGAAGGTTAGGATGCACTTGAAAAGGAGTCAAGCCATACAAGAAAAGATCTTAAATCAAGGTAGTTTAAACAAGATCCACTAGTCATGAGACTTCAAATAAGCTTTCAATTGATTCAAAAGAATACAAAAGTCATAGAAAAAGACAACTCAACCGAGGCAAAAGTGTTAAATCCTTTCTTTTCAAAATTTTGAAAAATATCCAAATACATAATCAAATGAAGATGCGCATTGGAACTATAGTAAAATTACTAGGAAGTCAAATTGTAATTTAAAGTAAATGCAGTTCCGTAAACCAGTAAAAGTACATGCGAGATATTAGATATAATTAGTTGTTAAACTGTATAAGAAATCTTCAAAGTTTCATATATAGATAAGTATGTATCTATTCAACAGCAATATTCATAAAAAATCTCAAAACTGGCTGTAATCACTGTCAAATAAGAGAAAAACCGAATCAACAATTTCTCTAAGAATGGACTCGAACAGGGACTTAAAGGGGACAGCGCATCAAGACAGTTTAGAGGTACATCAAAGAACACATGAATCAAGGAGAAGAATTTAAACGGAGAAAGATGGATACAACAAGGATGTCAAATAAGCATATGCAATTAGAATCTAACAAGAATGCCTATGAATAGAGAAACAGAGTGAAAACATCAAATTACTTTTCAAGAGGAGTAGAAAACAAGAACTTCAAGTTAGGATATGAAAGAACATGTCGACTCGAACAAAATCTAAGATACACAACTGAATAGCCTCGAGAAATAGTTTCTAACGTTCCCAAAACCCGCGATTCGCTTTACTCAAAACTCGTATATCATCTATGATAACCCATTAGTGCTTTCATATACAAAATTCACTAGTATTAAGCCGGCCAAACTTAATACCAAGAATTATGCAATGCAAGACTAACATCGTTAATCAATAGGTCGTCACGTTCAGAAAGCTCTAATTCCCGTCTTTCGACAAGACCTAATACATGACAAACGCTCAGAGTATGCAATTGAAGCATAGTCGGTCCATTTCTCAGGCTCTACAGGAAAGACCGCTCTGACACCATCATATAACACCCTAACTACCAAAGCTCACGCTTCCGGCTGCGCAACTCTGATAGCTCGGACATTACGACGACACTTATACTATTTAATACTAAAATATGAGCCTGTTTAAAACTTTAAACCGCAGTACTGCTACCAAAAATACTTTTGCTACACAACGTACATCCATACATTCCATACAACTTACAGAAACTCATAAAGAGTACATCCATATATATATATATACACACACACACACACACACATACATGTATATAAATAATACTACAAATATAACCCAATACAATTCCTATCCCTCTTACAGAATATATCAAGATAAAGGCGAGGGTACAAAAATAATAATCTAAAGCAATATAGAGCATCTCAACAATGATTAAATAAACTCTTCGTGACTTCTGCGCCCATATCCTGAAAGGAAAAAAATATAGGGGGTGAGAACATCATCATCAAAAGGGTTCTCAGTAGAGGGTTTTTGGGAATTACTGTAATAGGATACGTGAAGATAACCGCACCAGTGATTAATAACCGTCTTATGCCTCTTTTTCAAAAACAATGGTTTACAATAAAAGTAAAATTAGAAATCTTTTCTAAAAGAGGAACCATTCAATTCTCGAAACTCAAAAGCCTTTCAAAAGTTTTAACATACTGAGCCAAAATAGCCTTTCATATTTTTTCAAACCAGAAACACCAAACTGAAACCAACCATTGGTCCATCTTAAATCAACCACGGCCCTAGGTCCAAACAATCCAATCCAACAACCAATCACCACAAACCAACAGAGTCCCAGATGCAAACACAGATAGGAAGTTCAAGCACAAACAAACAGTTATTGCAAGTAGGACAATTAGCAATTAATCACATAGGCAAACCAAGTATAATATGCACACCCAAACAATGTCACATAGATGCATATGATGCATACCTATCCCTAGTGGCTGATGATATCATCTGTCAGTTATATAGCCAACCCGACAAGTCCTGGTAGCTAATCATTGGACTGTCCCTCTGTCGTGTCTCCCCAACTCGAGTTATGCTCAATATAAACTTGATTATAATCATGATCCATATCCATCACCTTCACTGGTGAATATTTATGGGTGTGAGCTCATCCGGGGCTTTCACAGTGCCTGGCCACCCTGATGACATAGGGTCAAAAGAGCTTCGAGTCTCAACCTGGAGCATGTGGTGGCTAGCCACTGCTTCCTCCCAGGGAAACTCTTATCTCCGATAGTGGAAGTGAAAATCACAACTTATCAATATCTCAACATAAATGCTTTCATTCTCAGTCATGGATCAACATCCATCTCAGCCATCCGGCTCACGGTTCAATCCAGAACCAGCCAATATTCATATGACACACAGCCATTCTGGCTCACAGTTCAATCCAGAACTAGCCAATATTCATAATCATACACAGCCATTCCGGCTCACAGCAAAACAGCACTTCCACCATTCAACATCATCAAATTTATAAAATTGGCATTTAAGCCATAAATAACTTTTTCTCAAATCCTTTCACTTTGAAATCAAGTTTCAACTCTTTTCAGCCTTGGCTTTAAAGATCTCATTTCTCAAATCATCTCAGGCTCATAAGCCACTTTTACTCAAAGTGAGTTCCCTTTCTAAAACAAAGCCGCTCTCGGTATTCTCTTTCCAAAACTTCCAAAACCATGGAAAGTTGAAGATTCATTTTGGAATCATTCAAAATCATCCATCCCATAATGGAATTTTATAACAAAGTTTCTGGCATAGTCCCAAGTCTTTAGGGGAGGATATCATAACTCATTTTGCCAAATTCACTTAAAATCATTAAACACCTTGGTTTTTCCTGATTTGAGTAATAAAATAGGATTTAAGACAATCCGAGTCACGTAATCAATTACTCTTATCAAAGCCATTTCCTTTACTTAAACAAAACTAGCTTCAATTCCATAATTAAATCTGAAGCGTTTCAAACTGCTAAGAGAATCGTTTTTGTTGTTTTAACTAGAGTTCAAAGGATACTCTGAATCTTATTTAAAACGTCAAAATAGTGAGGTTCATCAATCAAAATCCAAGTCCTTTTAAAATCACGAAAACCCTTCCAAGGGACAATTTTTATGCTAATAGAGAAAAACATAAACCCGTTTTACCTTTTAAAACAGCCGCAAGGCAAAATTCTCTTTCGAATGACTTGTACCCAAGAACATACTATTCTTCTTGGAAAATAAGGGGAAATCATGATTCTCTTTCAACAATTCTTTCAAAGCGTAGCTTCATTGCTTTCATAATTGTTCTAAGTAAAGATAATAAAAGAACCCCTAAATTTACAATTCTCAAAGTAAATAGGAAAGGCATTAAACTCGAAATTTCCCAAATAACATTTCAAATAAAGACTCGGATTTTATAGAAATTTTAGCAGCATCTCCCTTAAAATTTGGACTTTGCCACCCGGTTTGGGTCCCAACTAAACCGTTTCTCATTCTTTTTCAACGGCTCAAAACCAGAAATCAATTCAAAAGCAAGCTAAATCCAACAGTCGCCTCAGTGGCATATCTCAAGGAAACCATTTCAAAATCAACTCAATATCAACCGATTTAACTCATTTCCAAAGCTTAAAAGAATCGGTTCAGCAATAAATCATTTATCCAAAACCAAGTCAATTTAAAAAAACCAGGCTGAATTCAAAAGTGCATTCAACTTTTCACATCATCAAAATAATTAACTCAATTCAAACCAATCCTCAACGGTTTAAACTTGGGTTTCAAATCCTTAAAGAATCAACTTCAAAACATTATATTTCACAAAGCTGCACAACAATTCAGCCAAACCAACATCCATAATCATTCGAGTCAATCAAATAATACATAGGGCAATTACAATCACCAAATACACAATATCTCACATCAGTATCCATATGTAATAATTCTAATACATAAAACATAGTTTTTGGAAAGTGCCCCTACATCAAAACGCAATTCCGTAGCCCAAAAGCCTCACAGAGTCCTCTCCGCCTCAACCCAAAACCAACTGCAGCCAGCAACTCGGCTCCACTTGCGTTCTCAACAATCTCAACAACTCTAATCACAACACATAACAATCAGAACTCGACCCCACGTTACCAAAACTCATATTCATTAACCAAGCACAACAAGGTACTAACGCGAGGCTTTCGAAATAGAGATACTCACTAAATTAACGAAACAAAACAGTCACAACTCCAAATCGACTCGACAGCGGCTCCGTTAATAAATTCTGAATAACGGTGGCGGCCCGAATTTCTGATAATAGCAGCTGTACAACCACGCAGTGTCAATACTCTTTCCAAAATCCAAAAAGGACAGAAATTGCAAATTAAAACCCTTACCGGCATACTTTTCCGGTGACGGCAGAAGTAGCCAGAAGCTCTGGCGGTGGTCTCTAAAGTCACAGAACCATTCCTGGCGGTCGGAATCACAGAGATGCAGCTCCCTTCTCCGGCAGCGACACCTGCAGCGGCCTGAACCCCTTTTGCCGACGGCGGTTTGGGCTTACCATCATCAGCAGCAGCGAGCTCAGATGGTGGCAGCGGCGTCCGGGTCAGATTCCAGAACCCAAAAGTGGGAGCAGATTTGGCGGCAGGAGGACGCACGAGCGCTCAAGAGCTTTGGCGAGGACGCGTTCTGCCTCATCGCTTCTCTTCTTCTCGCGTGCAGTGGAAGCATCTTCGGCCAGGGTTTCGTGGTGGCGACACCCTCAGCCGCGGTGACACGCGTCGACAATGGCAGCTCGGCGGCAGTGGGAAGGAGTGGCGAGTCCCTCTCTGCGCGACGCCGACTCCACGCTTTCTCTCTCTCTCTCTCTCTCTCTCGGTCTCGCGCTCCCCTCTGGTCGCGATGAGGATGAGCAACAACTGACGGCGAGGCGCGACGGTTGGACAGCGGCGTGAAGCTTCAGCGACAGCGACGTGGATGGCATCTCGCAGTGCTGATGGCGACGACGCGACGGCGACGGTGGAGTCCAGCACGCAGGCGCGAATCTCCTTCCTCTCCTTGTCTCTTCATCCTCAACTCAGCCTCTCTCTCTGGTCCATTTCTCTTGTTTCCTTCTCCTACTGTTGTTGCACATTGAATTGGAGAAAGGGGGGAAGGTGTGTTGCTTGCTGCTGGGTGAGGAAAGCTATGCGTGTGTGTCTATTTGGGAAGGAGGAGTTGCAGTTGCTAAGGGGAGAAGAAAGGTGGCGGCTGCTAGGTATAGGATTAGGGTTTCATTTTTGAAACTTAGGGTTAGGGGCATTTTAGTAATTTCACTTAAAAATAGGTATAATGTAGTAATTAGAAATAAATTCTAATTCAACAATAATAGTGTATAAAAATATACTATTTGCTCATCAATTTCACACTTTATTTTCAATAAAATGTCCAAATCTAAAATTTAGAAATAATATAATTAATTTCTCTATTTTCCAAAATAGCAATATCAATATATTAAAATATTGATTATTTAGTCCATATCATATAAAATCCTTATCATTTCATAACTATCAACTTTATAATTTAAATATAGAAAATAACCCAATAATTATAAAATTAGATAAAAATCATAACTCGTCTTAAATTCAATAAATCAAAACTTGCCTTAATTATCTTTAATAAAATTATTTTCGAAATTAAGGCTATAAATAACAATATGATTTGAGACTTGGTCATAATAAGACTTTTCAAAGGTTCTGGGTCTTACAAAATATATATAAGGTCCTGGGAATGCCATGCACATAATATATAAGGTCCTGGGAATGCCAGAGGCAATCCTAGAATGCCGACACTCAGATTATAAAGCTTAAAAGAATTAAACGGAAGCCATAAAAGGTGGTCTTTTAAGAGGGGTATGCGTACACATACGTATGAATTCGTACGCATACCCCTGTTTTTAGCAACTTATTATTTTGTGTTCTCAAAGCCAATTTAACCTCCTAAACCTCTATTTTCATACTATTAGTCCTAAACTTGGTTAGTAGGCCTAGTAATAAAGTGGAGTTAGGAAATTAAGGAAACTTGAGGATGAAGTAAAGGTTGAGAATGATGAGATTGGGGATGACTGTGTGTGGCCGGAATAGTCGAGGTGTGTATGTGGCCGGAAAGGTCGAGTATGTGTGGCCGGATTGGCTGAGATGTGTATGTAGCCGGAATGGTCGAGTAAGGCACTCTCCTTCATATTGTTTCCCCTACATTCTTCTCTAGTTGCAAGGTGGAAAGGCACAATCCTTCAATGTGGAAAGGCACTATCCTTCGTGAAACCTCCAGGAGAAGGTGGAAAGGCACTTTTTTTTATTTATGATCCTCCTGGAGATGCGCAACCTAGAGACAAATGTTTGGGTTAGCAACCAGATGTGTCAAGTTCTGGCAAAGTAACTGACGCATGAGCTCACGGCCAGTAGGATAGACATTCATCATATGCATATGTCTGCTTTGTTTGCCATGCCATAATTGGGAATGTGAAATTGATTATATTCTACTAATTGTTGTAATTATTACTTGAACTACTTGTTTTCTACATGTGCTTGCCTTGTCTGTTTGTTTTGTCTATGCGAATTATTGGAGACGGAGGTATGGAGGAAGGGAGAAAAGACTTAGATTATGGTTAAGTTAAGTTAGGCTTAGATATCTTAGAAGACCACCTTTTATGGATTCCGTTTAATTCTTTTAAGTTTTATAATCTGAGTGTCGATGTTCCAGGATTGCCTCTGGCATTCCCAGGACCTTATATATTATGTGTGTGGCACCTTTACTATGCTGAAAACTGATGATCAGATTTTTGTGTGGTAAAAATTTCACAAATAAATTCTCGTTGCTAGTATAGTTTCTAAACCAACAATAATTCTCTCATGCAAAAACTTGGTTGTCACAAATAACAAACCCTATAAAATAAACTGAAGTATTCAAACCTCGGGTCGTCTCTAAAGGAATTGCAGGGAAGTGTACTTATAATTGGTTATGGAAAAGTATATTTTTGGGGTTTTAAATGAGAAACTAGGAAAGTAAACTGCAGTGGAAATTAAATGATAAAAATGGTCTTAGCAAGGGTTGGTGGTTAAGAATCTCTATCCTTATCACTAACCACAACATGATAATTGTAAGGATTAATCCCACTAAGTCATCCTCTAACAAGTAAAGGAAAGTCAAGTGAGCTATATCAATCCAAGTCCAAAAGTCCTAGCTATTCACTAATTGAAGTAATGGAAGCTAGAGTTAATGGCTATCAATTATCAATCACTTGGACATTAGTAACTCAAGAATTCCTAAGTTACCTCCCCAAGCCAAGAACATAAAATTCTACTCTAAAATCCTCCCAAGCATTTCATCAAACACTTGGAAGGCACAAAATAAAAATATAGAAAACTAACAAGAGAATATTAAATCTAGACAATCAATTGCAACATCAATGAAAACAAATAAAGGAAAGAGCATTAAACATAAAATACCTCAACTTGCATTAATAAGAAAATTGAATCTAACATGGGGAATTCATAAACCAAATTGGGGAAATAAACAACTTAACAAGAGAAATAAATAAACCAAAGTACTAGAACAATTAAAGTAGAAGAAACCTAGATTGAAGCAAGGTGGAATTCTGAAATTGAGAAGAAATAAACCTAAAAACCTATAACCTAGAGAGAGGAGAGAGCCTATCTCTCTCTCTCTCTCTCTAGAAAACTACATCTAAAACCTAATTTGTGAATAATGATTGAATGCTTCCCATTCTGCTCCACTCTACAGCCTCTAATAAGTGTTTTTGGGCTTGAAACTGGCCAAAAATAGCCCGGAAATCACCCCTAATAATTTCTGATACATACAGCACGTGGTCCCATCACGCTTACGCGTGATGCACGCGTACGCGTGATGCACGCGTACGCGTGATGCACGCGTACGCGTTGCTTGTCTGTGCACTATCCATGCATACGCGTCATGCACGCATACGCATCGCCTAACAGCAAGGCAATTATGAAAAATTTTATATCATTTCGAAGCCCCGGATGTTAGCTTTCCAACACATTTGGAATCGTCTCATTTGGACCTCTGTAGCTCAAATTATGTATGATTTAGTACGAAGAGGTCAGGGCTGACAGCTTTGCAATTCCTTCAATTTCTTGTGTTCGTTCCACTTTTGCATGCTTCCTTTCCATCCTCTAAGCTATTCCTTCCCTATAAACCCTGAAAGCACTTAACACACATATCACGGCATCGAATGGTAATGAGAGAGAATTAAAAATTAGTAATTTAAGGCCAAAGAAGCATGTTTTCAATCATAGCATAAAATTAGGGAGGAAAATGTAAAACATGCGAATTCAATGAATAATTGTGAGAATAATGAGTAAAATCTACTGAATTAAGCACAAGATAAACCGTAAAATAGCGGTTTATCAATTTTTCCATACTTAAACATTAGCATGTCCTCATGCTAAGCTCAAGAGAACCTATAAGAGTGAAGACAAAATGGTAGAACTTATGCAATGCAACTTATCTATATGAATGCAACTACATGCAAAAAAATGATTCTACCTACTTGGTTAAAAGTAAATCAACCTTTCAAGAACAAATATGAATTGGATTCCACTAAATCAAATCTCGAAATAAAGCACAAGTAGACTTGCAAGAAGAAAGCTCATGAAAGTTGGGAACAAAGAATCGAGCATTGAACCTTAAATGGAAGTGTATACACTCTAATCGCTTAAGTGTTTAAGGGTCGATTCTCTCAATTCTCTACTAAGCCTGCTTTCTAAGACTTGCTCTTTATCTAACAATCAACACAAATTTAATGCACAAATACATAAATCAAGAGGTCTTTTGAGGGTTGTAATGGAGTTAGGGTCAAGGTAGGATTGTATTTGGTCAAGTGGACTAAAATCTGAATCCTTAATTAACCTAAACTTCCCACCTAACTTAAGACAATCTATGTAATCACAATACAAAATCTAACTGCCCATTAACTATGTTTACCACATATTCATGCATCCCAAATTTGAGTACAGTACATATGCATTGTTATCACCATTTACTTTGGGGCATTTTGTCCCCTTTTTTTATTTATCTGCTCTTTTCCTTTTCTTTTATTTTTTTTATTTGTATTTTTTTGTTTTTCTCAATGCATATGATTAAGGTATTGAATGCATAAACATGTTCGCAATATTCTTTTTCATATTTTCTCAAGAATATACAACACCCAATTCTCAAACCAAATGTTTTCAATCCCAATTTCCCCACACTTAAACCATTAACACTCTCACTAGTCTACGCTAACCAAGGATTCAAATTAAGGACATTATTGTTTTCTGCTTAGAGTTAATGATGTGCTAAAGTAAAGAACAAATGGGTAAAATAGGCTGAACATTGGTTTGCAAAGGATAATGAAAGGTTAAGGCCATATAGGTATGTAAGCTAAGTGAAACAAGGCCTCAATCATGTAAGTGTATGTATATATCAAATAATAGAAATATAGAATTAAGCAAGACAAAGATCACAATTATAGAGAGAACAACACACACCAAAAACAAAGTGTTGGTTGATAAAATGCAACCAATCAAATAAAGCTTAAAATCTCACTGGTTTTGTATGTTTGAGCTCTAAACCATGTTCCAAAATAAAATTCTTCAAGCAAGTTTAACAAAAATTTTAATTTAAATTAGTGAAATGCTATAAAAAGTTTCTTGAAGAAGAAGATATCACTTCAACCAAGTAGTACATAAATGCAAGTAACTAAGTAACTATGCAATCTATTATGCAATGCAACCACTCAGTAACAAAGAAACTAAATATTGGTGTTGAAAAGAAAAATAACTAACTCACGGAAGTCGGTATCGACCTCCCCACACTTAAAGATTGCACCGTCCTCGGTGCATGCTGAGATGTGCAAGTGGACGGGTTGCTACAATTGATGCTTTTCACCAAAGGTTGTGTAGATGGACTTGTCGGTTGCCCCATTGAGAAGCATTCCCTTTTCCTTCTCGGTAGCCATCCTGAAAGAAGAGAAAAAGGAAGAAAAGTAACCCAGAAATAAAGATAAGAAAACAAATAGAATATGGGTGGGTTGATGCCAAATAATGAGGATCTCAACTACATGGTAGCTACAACATGCAAGTGAGAAAATAGTAGAAATAAATGGCATATGAATAGTGTAAAAATTGCAATAATGGGGAAAGAGTGTGGGTAATGAAAGACAATATAGGTACATATCAATGCAAATGGAATACCAGTATCATAAAAATTAGCATTGACTTATAATTAATAACACCCAACAGTTTAAAACAAGTCACGAAGTACCAAAATAATGCAAGAGAAGATGCAACTGTTGAATAAGAATATTTAACTCCAATGGTAAAAGAGGAAATTAGAAAAGGAAATAAAAATATGAATAAAATTAAAATGCAATGAAGGAAAGTATGCAAATGCAGTATGTAAAAGAGAATGAAAGAGAATAAGGATGAGAAGGGAGGAGAAGAAAGAATTAGGATTGAGACAGAATTAGGATTTGGGAGGAGGGAATAATTGAAACTGGGCGGCGCGTTGGTTTAGTGATGCGGCGCATGCGACGCGTAGGCGTGCAGCACGCGGCCGCGCGGTTGCGCAAGAGTGAAGGGATGCGTAAGCGTCCAATGTGCGGATGCGTAAGCGTCCAGTGCGCGGATGCGTGCGTCAGGTTGTGCCAGTCGCGTGAGTCCAGCCTTGCGCACGCACAACTCTCTGTTCGTTCTGCGCTGGGGCCAAAGTTGCATGCGACGCGTGCGCGTCATGCATGTAGACGCGTGGATGGGAATATGTTAAAAAGGACGCGCACATGTCAGGGATGCGTACGCGTGAGTGAATATGTGCCTCTAGCACAGTACCAGCCCCAGATCAGCACAACTCTCTGGTCAAACACAGATTTAAGCCGATTTTCTCATCCACGCGGACACGCCATAGACGCATACGCGTGTGTCTCCAAAAGTGGAAACAACACGCACGCGCACAGTATGCATACGCGTGGGATTGATTGTGCCTAAAGCACGTTTCTCGCCCAGCTCCAGTGCCACTCTCTGTTCAATCCACCATATTTCGAATTCATAGAGGATGCGTATGCGTACTAGACGCTTGCGCGTCAAATGCCCTTTTTTTTATGCAGAATGCAGGTAGTGATGCAGAATGTATAAATGAACATGGATAAAAATAAAACAAAATAAAACTAAGAATGAAAAGGAACGATCATACCATGGTGGGTTGTCTCCCACCTAGCACTTTTAGTTAAAGTCCTTAAGTTGGACATGTGGTGAGCTCCTTGTCATGGTGGCTTGTGTTTGAACTCGTCCAGAAATTCCCACCAATGTTTGCAATTCCAATAGCCTCCGGGATCCCAAATTAGGCGCATCAAGCTTCCAAGCAAATTTGAACAAGTGACAAGGCCCCAAGATTGTTGAAGGTTGAGGTGTATTCCGGGGTCCCAAACCTTTCTTCATGCTTTCTTCTTGATCTTCATGCTTCCATTCGCGTGACAAGGTTGAAGAATTCTCATTTGCACACCAAGACATCTTCCTATACCCAATAAAATGGGAACTATACCAACCATTGCACTTAGATCTTGGACTTCCAACCATAAGGAACCTAGGATTGTGCTGCCAACCACTAACTATCTCCCTCTTACTCTTAAAGCCACAAAGAGCTCTAAGTTGACCATCCATCTCAAGTAACCCATATTCAAGTGGGAAAGTAAAGGTTAAGGATAATAATTTTACCCACTTGAATGTTGTATTTGATGGTAATGGCTGTGGAAGAGGTATTCCTATTGATCTAGCAAGCTCCACTCCCTTGTGTTCATTCTTGACAACTTCTGCCTCTTTGCAAGCTTCTTCAATTTCAACCTCTTCCTATTTAATCTCCATCTCTTGATCAACCTCTTCAAAATCTTCAACCATGATATGCCTTGGAGGTTATTGATGAGCGGATAATTTATATACTTTTTGGCACTGTTTTTATATAATTTTTAGTATGTTTTATTCACTTTTTAGTATATTTTTATTAGTTTTTATGCAAAAATAATATTTTTGGACTTTACTATGAGTTTGTGTGTCTTTCTGTGATTTCAGGTATTTTCTGGTTGAAATTGAGGGACCTGAGCAAAAATCTGATTCAGATGCTGAAAAATGACTGCTGATGCTGTTGGATTTTAACCTCCATGCACTCGAAATGAATTTTTCGGAGCTACAGAAACCCAAATGGCGCACTCTCAATTGCGTTGGAAAGTAGACATCCAGGGATTTCCAGCAATATAAATAGTCCATACTTTGCCCGATTTTATACGACGTAAACTAGTGTTCAACGCCATCTTTCTGCCCTATTCTGGCGTTAAACGCCAGAAACAAGTTGCAAGCTAAAGTCAAACGCCAGAAACAAGTTACAAACTGGTGTTTAACTCCAATGAAGCCTCTACACGTGAAAGCTTCAATGCTCAGCCCAAGCACACACCAAGTGGGCCCGGAAGTGGATTTCTGCATCATTTACTTATTTCTGTAAACCCTAGTAACTAGTTTAGTATAAATATAACTTTTTACTATTGTATTAGATATCTTAGAGCTTTTGGAACATCTTTGAACCATTATTCACGTTTCGGGAGGCTGGCCATTCGGCCATGCCTACCCTATTTTCACTTATGTATTTTCAACGGTGGAGTTTCTACACACCATAGATTAACGTGTGGAGCTCTGTTGTTCCTCGAGTATTAATGCAAAGTACTATTGTTCTGCTATTCAATTCATGCTTATTCTTATTCTAAGATATTCATTCGCACACAAGAACATGATGAATGTGATGATTATGTGACACTCATCACCATTCTCACTTATGAACGCGTGATTGACAACCACTTCCGTTCTGCATGAAAACAAGCTTGAAGGTATATATCTTGGGTTTCTAATCAACGATTCACAACGAATCTCCTCTGACAATAGGGCATCTGAATCCGAGATTAGAATCTTCGTGGTATTGGCTAGAATCTATTGGCAGCATTCCTGAGATCCAGAAAGTCTAAACTTTGTCTGTGGTATTCCGAGTAGGATTTGGGATGGGATGACTGTGACGAGCTTCAAACTCACGACTGTAGGGCGTGGTGAAGACGCAAAAGGATAGTAAATCCTATTCCTACACGATCGAGAACCAACAGCTGATTAGCCATACGATGTTTCTGCATGGTATTTTTCATCCGAGACGAGCAATCCGACAGTTGATTAGCCGTACAGAAACCGTAGAGGACCATTTTCACTGAAAAGACGGGAAGTAGCCATTGACAACAGTGACACCCAACATACAGCTTGCCATAGAAAGGAGTATGAAGGATTGGATGAAGACAATAGGAAAGCAGAGATTCAGAAGGAACAACGCATCTCCATACGCTTATCTGAAATTCCCACCAATGAATTACATACATATCTCTATCTTTATTTTATGCTTATTTATCTTTTAATTATCAAAACTTCATAACCATTTGAATCCGCCTGACTGAGATTTACAAGGTGACCATAGCTTGCTTCAAGCCGACAATCTCCGTGGGATCGACCCTTACTCACGTAAGGTTTATTACTTGGACGACCCAGTGCACTTGCTGGTTATTTGTGCGAAGTTATGAAAAAGAGTTGAGATTACAATTGTGCGTACCAAGTTGTTGGCGCCATTGAGATCACAATTTCGTGCACCAGTTGTACACCCTCCTCAACATCAAATTCAAACATCTTGGAAGGAGGCTCTATGACTCGAGTTTCCCATGGAGGTTCCGCATCTCCTGAGTCTTCAACCACTTCTTCTTCTTTGATAATTTCGGCCTTCTCCATTTGCTCTAATGCAAAATCAAACTCCTCCTTGATGTCACTTAGTGTAGAGTTGTCTTCAATGATGGAGCTTCCCTCTTGTTCAACCTTCACTAATTCGTCAACTACTTTATCTTCAAGAGTCTCTCCTACCTCCACCTTTTAGGCCTCCTCTTGCTTCTTTTGAAGTATAAATTTGTGAAACCGATCCATTACGTCCCTAAGATGATCCCTTCTCTCTTGTTCCATGTCATTAGCATAATTGAGATCGTATTGCTCTTGGATTGATGGATGTGGGTGCTCTTCTATAGAGGGTGGTGATGGGATGGAGAGATCATTATGTGGTTGAAAAGGAAGTGCACTAGAGCTTGAGGGTTGAATATTAGGGGTAAATGATAAATCCATGCGGGATACAAGAGCTTGGACAGTAGAGGTGAGACTAGTGAGAGTAGAGGTAAGTGTGGTTTGAAGCTCACCTTGTCCTTGGTGAATAACACTAAGAGTGTTGTTATCCAATGGAGGTTTGGGTGGATAGGAGGGTTATTTTGTTGGGAGAAAGGGCTCATAATACGAAGGTGGTTCCTCTTGATAAGGGTATGGAGATGGTGTATATTGAGGTGGTGGTTCTATATATGGTTCATATGACTCACAAGGTGGTTGGCGTGGTAGATATGGGTTATAGGAGGGAATTTGGTAAGAAGGGGATGGTGAGTATGGTTGAGGGATGTGCTGAGGAGGTAGTTCATAGGCATGTGGTGGTGGTTGTTGACACGTACAAGAATGAATACCACATCCATTAGATTGGTATACATTAGGATTGGAGTTATACCTATATGAGACCGGAGGAGGTTGTTGCCAAGAGAGTTGATCAAATCCTTGTGGCTCCTCCCATCTTTGATTGTCCCAACCTTGATGCATATTCTCATTGTAATCTCCGCTTCTTATAACATGATTGTAACCACACTCGTAGTCAAAGGGGTGAGAATTCATAGTAACAAAAGAAAATAAAAACAAAAGCTAACAAAAATAAGCAATAAAGTCCTAAAACTAACAAAAACTAACAAATAAGCAAAAAACAAATATTTACAATAACCAATAATAAGGCACACGTTTGCAATTTCCCGGCAATGGTGCCATTTTGATGATCGGATTTTTGTGTGGTAAAGAATTTCACAAATAAATTCTCGTTGCTAGTATAGTTTCTAAACCAACAATAACCCTCTCATGCAAAAACTTGGTTGTCACAAATAACAAATCCTATAAAATAAACTGAAGTATTCAAATCTCAGGTCCTCTCTGAAGGAATTGCAGGGAAGTGTACTTATAATTGGTTATAGAAAAGTATATTTTTTGGGTTTTGAACGAGAAACAAGGAAAGTAAACTGCAGTGGAAATTAAATGATAAAAATGGTCTTGGCAAGGGTTGGTGGTCAAGGATCTCTATTCTTGTCACTAACCTAAGATAGGCATTGAATTGTGGATGTTGTTGAATGATTGAGATATATGATGTGGTCATATATGTGATGATGATTATTGATGCCTTGGTGGTATGATGTATGAGAAATATGCATGTTGTGATATATGCTTGATGATTGGTTATGGTTGAATTGTGGGTTGAACCATGTTGATGGTGAGTATGATATTGATTATGTACAATGATGGTTTATTGGAATTGATGTTGTTGAGAATTGGCATGAGGAATAGTATATGATATGTCAATATGTTTGAGTTTGAGCCACTTGGGTGAAATGGGCTAAAATGATGAGATAGTGATTTTGGTAAATTGTGGTAATGTGTCAATGTGTGAGTTGAGGAGGCTTGATGTTGAATTTGATACATTTTGATTGATTTCAAAGAAAAGGGATGAAATTGGCATGTTTTGATTGACTTTGAAAAGAGTTGAAAATGGTTTGTTTTGAAAATGGCATATTGTGGTTTTGTATGAAAATATGGTTTTTGGGCATACTTTGACGGGACATAACTTGGACTACGGATCACCGTTTTGTACCAAATCTATTTAAAAATGAAATTGGATCCGGGAGGTCCATGCCGTTCGAAGAACGGGTGAAAAACGATTTAAAATGAGGAAGTTATGTCCGTTGGAAGATTGGGGTGTAAATCTGTGATTTCTGCAGCTTTTAACTTAGAAGATTTTTAGCAGAATGACCCCTTGCGCGTGGGCGCACCTGGCGCGTACACTCCGATCTTCCAGAAAGCGCCATCCACGCGTGCGCGTGATGTGCGCGGGCGCGCCGATTGTGCTGCACCCAATGCCCAGCCATTTTTCAGAGAGTTATGCCAGAACTGTGCCAGTGTTGTGCCTGGGGCACGAGAACACCCGCGCGTACGCGTGGTTGACGCGTGCGCGTCGATTGGCAAATTTGTAATCCACGCGTTAGTGTGCGTGACGCTTGCGCGTCGATGAGTTTTTGAGGCCATCCACGCGTGCGCGTGGAGTGCGCGTACGCGTGGCCCTGTTTTCATCCCAAAGTTGATTTTTGAGTTTTAAAAGCCAAATCTCATACTTCTAAGCCTCCGATCTCACCATTTATGTCTTAAATCATTATGATATACCTAGCATGAGAAAAAGGGCTAGTGAATGTGGTAACTTGCGAGTGAAGCAAGGGGAAATATATATGATCATTGAGGATCAAAGATGATTAGGTGAGATGCGGAGAATGGCGGTGGAGGTGCTTGATATGCCATGGGCCGAAAGGCTGTAATTGTCAATGAAATGACTGGTTATGGATTTAACCGTGAGCCGGAATAGCTGTGTATGCTATGAATATTGGCTGGTTATGGATTTAACCGTGAGCCGGAATAGCTGTGTATGCTATGAATATTGGCTGGTTCTGGACTGAACCGTGAGCCGGATGGCTGATATGGATGTTGATCCATGGATGAGGATTCATGCATGTTTATGCTGAATTATTGATAATTGTGATTTGCACTTCCACTATCGGAGATACGAGTTTCCCTGGGTAGTAGCAGTGGCTAGCCACCACGTACTCCAGGTCGAGACTTGATACTCTGGTGACCCTATGTCGTAAGTGTGGCCGGGCACTGTGAAAGACCCGGATGAGCTCGCCCCCGAAATATTCACCAGTGAGGGTGATGGATATGGATCATGTTTATGATCAAGTTTATAACGGGTATAACTCGAGTTGGGGATGCGCGACAGAGGGACAGTCCAATGGTTAGCGACCAGGACTTGTCGGGTTGGCTCTATAACCGACAAGATGATATCATCGGCCACTAGGGACAGGCATTCATCATATGCATACTATGTGAATTGTTTGAGATTGCCTATTTGATTGCATATTACTTGCTAATTGTCTAAATGTCTTAACTGCTCCTATTTGTATATTCTTTGTCTGATATAACTGTGTTTGCTATAATATACTCCTGCTGGTGGTTGGGAGGTTTGAAGGAATTGGAAAGGGAAGTATTAGTTAGACTGAAGAATCTGTAGTCAGATGCCCTTATACGGTTTAGCTTGTTTGTAAGCTTGATATTATCTGGAGGAAGTTCTAGGATTGCCTTTGGCTTTCCTCTATTATTATGTATTATATATGTGGAAGCTGTTACCATGCTGGGGACCTCTGGTTCTCACCCATGCGGATTTTGTGGTTTTCAGATGCAGGACGTACGGTTTCCCGCTGAGGCATGCTAGAGACTTCTAGATTTGCGAAGATTCCTTGTTCTTGGGGACTATGTTTTGGTTTATACGTTTTGCTTAGATACTTTTATCTCCATTAAATAATACAAACTGTGATGACTCCTCTTATGGGAGATTTTGGAGAATAGGTTTTATGTATTTGTGTCCCTTTGGGTTTCCTTTGGGGTTTTCATTATTCTATCATATGTATATATTGCTATGCTCGGACCGGTTATCTTCGCAGCCGGATCTTGAGTCTTGATATTCATGTTTTTGACACTCTTTTGTATATATATAACCTCGCGTTGGTTTATCCTTGTTCGTTACGTTATCGATCGGAGTGTTGCGCGTTTGAGTTGCGATTTTTGTTTACCCCTTTTTCTACAAAGGCTCCTAGTTATAATCAATCATTCATACTACTATACGTACTAAATTTTTATTTTAGAGGTCGTAATACCTTGCCATCTCTGAATTATGACTTAAGCATAAGACTCTGTATGGTAGGGTGTTACAATGCACGCGTACGCGTCACTTGTCTGCGCACTATCCACGCGTACGCGTCATGCATGTGTACGCGTCATGCACGCGTACGCGTCGCCTAACAGCAAGGCAACTATGGAAAATATTATATCATTTTGAAGCCCCATATGTTAGCTTTCTAACGCAACTAGAAGTGCCTCATTTGGACCTCTATAGCTCAAGTTATGTCTGACTTAGTACGAAGAGGTAAGGACTGACAGCTTTGCAATTCCTTCAATTTCTTGTGTTCCTTCTACTTTTGCATGCTTTCTTTCCATCCTCTAAGTTATTCCTACCCTATAAACCCTTAAAGCACTTAACACACACATCACGACATCGAATGGTAATGAGAGAGAATTAAAAATTAGTAATTTAAGGCCAAAGAAGCATGTTTTCAATCATAGCACAAAATTAGGGAGGAAAATGTTAAACATGCAAATTCAATGAATAAGTGTGAGAATAATGGGTAAAATGTACTGAATTAAGCACAAGATAAACCGTAAAATAGTGGTTTATCAAAAACTTTCGGTTCTCATTCCATACAATGTTGTGTTTTTCAGATGCAGGTCGAGAGGCGCCTCGCAAGGCGTCTGGAGCTCTCCGCAGCGAAGTGGGCTTTTGGGTTTATATTTATGTTCTATTTTTGTTATATATATACGTGTGTAGATTCTCTCTATGTATCTATATTTTTCTTTTGTACCTCTTAGAGGTTTATGGAGAATTAGGGTTTATCTTTGTGTTTTTGATTTTAGAGTATGTATATATGTATGTAAATATTCTCCGGCCAGCCTTAGCTTCGCAGGCTGAGTTCGGAGCTTGTTATTTCGTTTCCTTGTCTTTCTATTCCTATTTCCTATTTAGTTATGCTTTTAAAACTCTAGATTTCTTCACACACAAGTAATCATGTTTACTGAGCGTTGTGCTTTTATTTTCACGATTTTTGTTTCACCTATTTTTCAAGACTCCTAGTTAAATATCTTTTTCACTATCATATATATATACATATTTTTGCCTTTAGAGGTTGTAATACCTCATTACCTCAGTCTTATGACTTAAGCATAAGATTAAGTGTGGTAGGGTGTTACACTTTCTATTACATTTGCTGGATTCTGTAAGTTTTCTTAATTCCTTATTATTCTGTAAAGTTTCTAGCTAATGTTTAATTATTAATATGGGAAAGTGTTTTACTTTTATGCAATATGTTCCTTACTTGCCATACAGTGCCTTGTATACTTGTATGTTCATTGATTCATTTGTAGTTTTTCTCATCAATATGTATTGCTCATGTTTGGATTAGAAGTAACAATTAACAAGTATCTTTTCTACTTGGTTGATGAAGCAAGTGTATCCTAAGTATGTTAAAATGTTATCTAGGCTTATGTTATCTAAGCAAGTGTATCCTAAGTAGGTTCATTTCTAAAATTGAGAAAATTTGTTGTCTCTGGATGGCTGATGGTCCTAATAATGTATTGGTATGCTTGTTTAATTTCAAGCTTCAAGACTTGAATTTAAGAATTGACTTTCTTTTTAAATAAATTATATGTTTGATTTAGATTATCTCGTGGTAAATACAGTTTGTTTAGTTGCTGCTAGTATGAATATTGGAATCTTCAATAGTCAGCTCTAAGATATTATTAGTTTAGTATACCAAGTGTGTTTTCCTATTTTATATATTTCTATTAATGGAATTTTGCTGTTTTCTTTAATTCTAGGAAAAAGGTGCAATTCTCTTGGACAATTCCAATGGTTGAATAGGCATCCCCTACGCCATAAATTCACGTGTCGGTTAAATTGGCAAAACCCAATACATCGCAAGGAGAGTGCCCTGTGCACCTCATAGGGAGAATACCCTGTACATCTTGCAGGAAGAGTGTCTTGTATACCTCACAGGATTGAGTGCCTTGTGCACCTCGCAGGGTTGAGTGCCCTGATGCCAAGGCATCTTAGGCTAGTTTCACTAGCATTTTTCTGTTAGTTTTAGTTGTTTTATGCATTTTCTTGAGCTTAAAGTAACCAAGAATGGTTAAATGAATAACAAAGCAATGAATCATCCAAACATGTATAATTTTGATGCAAATTCCATGAGTTTTTAGTTATATTACTTGAATGCTATGAATGGATGATTTCTCATGAAATTTTGCAAGACTTTGATGCAATTGTGTGGATGATTTCAGGGAAGAAGAGGCTAGGCAAGGAAGCAACAAAATCAATAAAGGAAGCTTGAAGATCACATGTGGAGAATCTGAAAGTGGCGTTTAACCTCCAGTTTAACCTTAAACTGGAAGTTAAACGCCAGAATAGGAAATGCATCAAAGCTGAAAGTGGCGTTTAACCTTCAGTTTAAGGTTAAACTGGAGGTTAAACGCCAGAATCATGAAAGCTGAGAAAAGAGGAAACTGGCGTTTAACCTCCAGTTTAACCTTAAACTGAAGGTTAAACGCCAGAATGAGAATGGCACCAAGGGAGCATTTCCACGTTTAACCTCCAGTTTAACCTTAAACTGGAGGTTAAACGTGTTCGAACCACATTATGCACCAGGAAGCCATTTCCACGTTTAAGCTCCAGTTTGACCTCAAACTGGAGCTTAAACGTGTTCGACATTCACACTCCTGGGCTACCTTCTTCATTCCCACGTTTAAGCTCCAGTTTGACCTCAAACTGGAGCTTAAACGTGTTCGGCGTTTTTGCTCCTCCAGGGTTGCCTTCTCATTTCCACGTTTAAGCTCCAGTTTGACCTCAAACTGGAGCTTAAACGTGTTCGACCAGAATTGCCTCCAGGGGTTGCAATCTTCATTTCCACGTTTAAGCTTCAGTTTAACCTTAAAATGAAGCTTAAACGTGTTCGAATAATTACCCTCCTGGGTTGCTTTCTTCCAATTCCACGTTTAAGTTTCAGTTTAACCTTAAACTGAAACTTAAACTTCAACTTAAACGCCACCTTTTGAAAGGATTTCTGGGCCAAATATATGAAGTTTAAGTTAGCATTTGAGCACAATATTAACTTAAACGTATTATGGTATGAAACCCAATTGAATATCATGGTTTATGGGATTGGGCCGGAAGAATTGATGAGTCTGGAACTTCAATTTGTTGAGTCTTGTGTCATTACTTGTTTATCACTAAAATTGCTCAATGAATGTTACAGAATTGGATCACAGCCTCATCAGGATTATGGATCATAAACCCAAGGCAAAAGGAATTCAAGAAAAAGCCTCAAAGCCCAAGAAACTCAACAGAAGCTCAATTTAGAAAGTGTATAAATAGGATAGAATTGAAGTTAGTTGACACTTTTGACACTTTGGAACTTTTGATCATTTTGCTATTTTTCATACTTTGTAATTGAATTCAGAGCTATGACTCACTAAACCCCTTTCATTGGGTTAGGGAGCTCTATTGTAATTCAATGAAGCAATAATAGTTTTATCTTCTTTTTCAATCTTTTCTCTTGAATTTTGTTAGAAAGCTTCTCGATCTAACTCCATTGGGTAGTTGTCTTGGGAAAGAAACTACCCATAATTGGAATCCTTCGGAACCTTGGGAAAGGAATGATGGATTCATGCTAGAGAAGCTTTCTCACAGTGAATTGGATTGGGGTTTGGATGGATATTGTGACATGTAATCCTACCAAATTGTGGTTCATGAAACTGTGTGGTATAATCAGTGATCGAGCATCATCTCTTCTTATGAACATTTAAACCAAGGGATTGGGAATTTGTTTGTTTTTAGAGAGAATTGGTGAGCCAAGGAATTGGGATCCAATCATATAAGATTGCCAAGCAAGATTCAATGAATGCATTGGTTGAGGAAGAGATGAAAATGTTTTGATTCGGAGATTTCAATATCTCCTGACCCCACTGAACCCCCATTTCTGATCTACACTTTCTATTTACCTTCTGCAATTTCAATTCATGCAATCACCCCCAATTCCCTTTTAATTTCAGCAATTTACTTTCTCGCACCTTAATTCTCGCAATTTAAGTTTATGCAATTTCAATTCCTTGCAATTTACGTTTCCTGCCACATTTACTTTATGCAATTTACATCCAAAAGTTGATTCCGCTCAACTAAACAAACTTCTAATTCGAATTGCTCATTCAACCAATCCTTGTGGGATTCGACCTCACTCTATTGTGAGTTTTTACTTGACGATAACCGGTGCACTTGCCGGAAGGAATTTTGCCGTTCGTGCAATTTCCTAAATCGTAGCATAACAAGTTTATGCGCATCAAGTTTATGGCGCCGTTGCCGGGGATTGGTTTTCGATTGACAATTCTCAAATTGGAAGTTAACTAGATTGAGCATATTTCTTGTTTTGTTAATTTAGTTCAAGTTACTTGTTGAATTTTAGTTTCTGCACTCTGTTATTTGCTTTTTCTTTCTTATGCCTTTCAATTCAAGCAACTAACTCACTGACCCACTAACTATTTGAATTAATTCCTCAACTGCTCTAACCATACTTTTCCATTAACCAAGAGTATTCCACTTGTTTGTTGCTTGTGGTGTGTTCTTGTATGACAGGTAGGAGAGGAGAAATATCAACTCCTCCATATACCGAACTAGAGAGGACCCTTCATAGACTTAGAAGGGAAGCAAGAGGGAAGAGAGTACTGGGAGAAGAAGAATCTGAAGGAGAATCTGAGGACAACTTTGAGGAAGCTCTAGATCTCAACATGGATAGAGAATTTCACAACCATGAGAGGGCTGATGGAAACAATGCCATTCCTGAGAGGAGGGTTCTTGGTTCATACATAAACCCAACCTCTGGGAATTGTGGAAGCAGCATTCAGAAACCACCCATTCAGGCCAATAATTTTGAACTCAAACCACAGTTAATATCACTGGTGGAGAACCATTGTTCATTTGGTAGGAGTGTTAATGAAGACCCAAACCAACATCTCACAAAATTCCTGAGAATTTGCGACACTGTGAAGTCCAATGGAGTCCAGGAAGATGCCTATAAACTGTTCTTGTTCCCATTTTCACTTAGGGACAAGGCAGCTAAGTGGCTGGAATCATTCCCAAGGGACAGCCTAACAACCTGGGATGAGGTGGAGAGCAAGTTTCTGGCACGTTTCTACCCCCCACAAAAGGTCAATAGGCTTCGATCTGAGGTTCAGACTTTTAGACAACAAGATGGTGAGACGCTCTACGAGGTATGGGAGAGGTTCAAAGAATTGACAAGGAAATGTCCACCAAACATGTTCCCTGACTGGGTGCAATTGCATATTTTCTATGATGGACTTTCTTATGAATCAAGGAAGGCTGTAGACCATTCATCAGGAGGTTCATTGAACAGGAAAAAGACTGTGGAAGAAGCCATTGAAGTGATTGAGACAGTGGCTGAGAATGAATACTACTATGCTTCAGAGAGACACAACACTAAGGGAGTCATGGAGCTGAACCATGTTGATACAATTCTAGCTCAAAACAAGGTGTTTGCCAAGCAACTAGCAGAGCTCACCAGGAAATTAGACACAAAGCAAGTGGCTGCGATACACACACAAGATCAAGAAGAAGTAAACATTGAAGGAGGTGATTGGGAAGAGGCCAACTATGTGGGAAACCAACAAAAGCAATCATATGATCCACATTCCAACACTTACAATCCAGGTTGGAAAAACCACCCAAACTTTGGGTGGGGAAACCAGCAAACCCAACCACAAAACCACAAACCTTACAACCACAATCAACATAACAATTTCACATACCAAAACTCCAACCAAAGATCATACCAAGCCACACAAAACACTTACTCCCAACCACCATATCATGGCCAAAATAACCAACCTGCCCAATCTAATCCGAACCAACAATTTCAAGATCAATTAAACAGGATAGAAGGAATACTAGCAAACATGGGTCAGGACATAAATGAGTTGAAAAGCTTTAGGGAAGATGTGAGATCGACCTTAAGGAGCCATGGTGAAAAACTCAAGTGGATGGAGTCTCGAGTAGGAGAGCTATCTCAACAGGCCCCCAAGTCAACTGCAGTGTTCCCTAGTGACACTGAAAAGAATCCTAAGGGGGAACAAAAGGGAGTGAGATGGGAAGAATGCAAGGCCATCACCATATTGAAGGAAGTCTCAGAAGAAGAAAGAATCAGACCCTCAGAAAAGGAGCCAGAAATCTTGAAAGAAGGTGTGGAAGAAGCTAAGCAGGAAAGTGAAACTGAGCAAGCCAAGGAAATGCAAAAGGAAGACATGCTGGGAACATACCAACCAAAAGCACCATTTCCTCAGAGGTTAGGAGGAGGTGAAAAAGGGAAAACATATTCAAGGTTCTTAGAGACATTTAAGTCTCTCCACATCAATATTCCCTTTCTTGAGATCCTCCAGCAGATGCCTACACATATCAAGTATTTGAAGGAATTGCTGAGCAAGAAAAGAGTTTTGAAGGGAGGACAAACTGTAATAATGAACAAAGAATGCAGTGCACTCATCAAGAAGGATATGGTCTCTAAGAAAATAGACCCAGGAAGTTTTCATATCCCCTGCATCATAGGGGAAACAGAAATTGACAGAGGATTCTGTGATCTAGGAGCTAGCATAAATGTGATGCCTCTGACTCTTATGAGGAGGCTACAACTGAATGAGGTGAGATCCACTGATGTAATCATACAACTGGCTGACAAAACTCAAAAGCAAGCTGAAGGGGTAGTTGAGAATGTGCTGGTGAAAGTGGGAAATTATTTTTTCCCCATAGACTTTGTCATTTTGGACATGGAGGAAAGCTACCTACACCCTATCATTCTGGGGAGGCCATTTCTAGCCACTGCTAGAGCGCTCATAGATATAGAACAAGGAGAGCTAATTTTGAGAGTACATGATGAACAGCTCGTTTTCCATGTTTTTAAACCTGCATCTGAGCCTGAACCAGAACCTGAAAAGCCTAAGGATGATAGTAGCAATCTGTGCTTGGAGGAAAGCAATTCAGCAGCTGAAACTCTAAAACAATCCTTTGAAGGCAAACAAGAATTACAAGAGTTAAAGCCACAAGAATCAATAGAAACAAATCAGAAAGGTCCTGCTAGCATAAGGGTCAATGAAGAAATCCTCAAGAGAGAGGGAAGAATTGTAAAGAAATTGCCAAGAGGGTGGAGAAACAAGAAAATTCCCACTGAAGGTTTCTCTCCGGGAGATAAAGTGATATCAAGTCATTATCTGCCAATCCCACCTGGCCTCAAACCTATTCCTTCCCAGCTCCCTCAAGTGTTCACAATCAGGAAAGTTCTTTCTATGGAACATTTGGAAATCATGAAGAAATCAAATGGGGATGTTTCCATAGTAAGAGGAGAGGACATCAAGCACTACAATCTACCCTAACAAGGGACAACCGTCAAGCTAGTGACGTTAAAAAAGCGCTTCATGGGAGGCAACCCATGTTTTAGTATCCTTACTCTTTATTGTTTTGCTCTGCATCTAATAAAGCATGGTTTCTTATGCATGAACTTGAATCCTCAGGACAACTGCTGATAAGGTGCACTAAACATTGCATGTAAAATACAATTGGTTTCTAAGTTTGGTGTACCTGAAGGCATCCCCAATTCTTATTCAAATTGTATTCAATCTTTCAAGGTGCACAACCAAACATTAAGTTTGGTGTTCCTTTTGAACACAGTTAATGAAAAGCAAGAAGTTCCTTTGGATTTAAAAATTCATGACAAGTGTACCATTTGCACTTTTAATACTTTGATTTCAATTACTTTAGGTAGTAAATTTGTTTAGGATTAAAGAGCCAAAGTGACTATGATTTATTAGAATTATGCACAATTATTAAGGATAACCAACATGGATTTCATATCATCAGAAGACATTACCAAACACTAAGTTTGGTGTCCATTAATAAGTGTGCATACATACAAAAGTCACGGCTATAAGCTCATGAAGACAATCATTAATTTACAATTCAAAAAGAATGAAAAACATGTGCAAGTACTATTCATTATTCACATGGACCGAAAAATAATAGCAAATTTGTTTGTTTGTGCTGGTACAAAAGGAACGATAAGAATGGAGGAAAAAGACAAAGGGGGGGGGGTACGGTTCTTGGTCAAAAAGGAAGTTCAAAAGCCTTTGAAACTAACACATGGGAAAAGGAAGTTCTGCATGAAAAGATAGCTACATGTACAACCTAATGCACCCAGAATACTTCCAAGAAAGTGAAAAGCAATTCGTCCTTTTCCCTAACTCATATATTTACCATCAAGCCATACTTCACAATTCACCCTAGCCGTCCATTTTTCAAGCACATGCACTATAAAGAACCACTTGGGGAACGAGTTCCACACCACCAAATCTCCTTCTTGCACATTTTCTTTCATCATAGCATAAGCATCTCTTGCCGAAAACAACCTCACCACACTTCTAACAACACTTTCTTACTTCACTTTGTCAACTTAGCTTGTCACTTGCCAAAACCAAGGAACCAATGTAAGACCCAGAATATTTGAAAAGTCTTATTATGATCAAGTCTCAAATCCTACAGTTATTTATAGCCTTAATTTCAGAGATTATTTTATTAAAGATAATTAAGGCAAGTTTTGATTTATTGGATTTGAGATAAGTTGTAATTATTATCCAATTTTATAATTATTGGATTATTTTCTATATTTGAAGTATAAAGTTGATGGTTATGAAATAATAAGGATTTTTATATGATTAGATAAATAATATTTTTAAATATTATTACTGCTATTTTGGAAAAAGGAAGAAATTGAGTATATTATTTCTAATTATTTGGTTGGGACATTTTATTGAAAATAATTTGTGAAAGTGATAAACAAATAGTATTTTTATACACTATTATTGTTGAATTAGAATTTATTTCTAATTACTACATTATACCTATTTTTAAGTGAAATTACTAAAATGTCCCTAACCCTAATTTTCAAAAATGAAACCCTAACCTTGGAAACCCTAACCCGACCCGGTTTCCCCTAACTACTGCTGCCCCTCTCTTCTAACAGCAGCAGCAACACTTCTCCTTCCTCAAACCAATACACTCAGCTATAGCAGCAAATCTTTCCCCCTCTCCCCAACAGAACGCAACGCACAAGGCTTCCCAGTTCCATGAAAGAAAGAAACTGAGGCAGAAAGGGAGTCAGAGAGGCAGGGACTGCGCCACAGCCCGGAGCTCACTGCCGTCGCAGTCGCCGTCGCGCCTCCCGCGATCAGCCTCGCCGTCCGTCCTGCCGCCGTCATCCTCGCGGGCATGAAGGAAGCCCCCTTTTTACTGCCACTGCCACCCGTGAAGCCGCCGCCGTCGCGGGTCAGAACCCAGGCGAGAGAGAAGGTCGCGATGGAGGATGGAAACCGCGCCCTTCAGCCGCTGTCTGCGAAGCCTGGGTCACCATTTTGCCTCGCCATCACCGCGGAAGCTGCACCCAGCCCAGCCGCGCCGCCTTCCCTGCACCGTCGCAGAGCAGATCTGAGGCGAAGGGGATGACCGCGATGGGAGGAAAGAGTCACGCCACCCAGTCGCTGACCTGCTCGCTGCCAGCGTCGCCGGTGTTGCCGCGAGGAAAAGAGAGAGAGCCCCGCCGGAGGAGAACCGTTACAGAGGTGTCCCAGCCACTGCGCCCAGCTGCTGTTGGGGTCTCACCGCCGCCGGAAAAAGGTTCTGGCCGCCGCAGGAGTCACTGTCAAAGGGGGACACTGTGCTTCTGTGTTTCTGACCACCGGAGATGGTTCTATGACTTCCGGGATCACCGCTGAAGCTCCAGGCAGAGTTTCGGCCACTTGAGACCTTGCTGCCGTCGCCGAAAATGTTTGCCGTTAATCCACCGGAGTTTATGGCCGCCGCCGGAGCTGTTGCTGCCGCCGGTTCGAAATCGCAACTGCTTCGTTTCGCTAGTTCAGTAAGTATTTATGTTTCGGAAAGCCTCGCGTTATTATTCTGTTGTGTTCGGTTAATGAATATGAGTTTTGATAACGTGGGGTCGAGTCCTGATTATTGTATGTTGCGATTAGTGTCGCTATGGTTATTGTGGATGTGACTTGAAGCTGAGATTGCGGTTGTTGATGATTTCGGGTTGAGGCGAAAAGGACTCTGTGACGTGTTTGGGTTATGGAATTGCGTTTTGAGGTAGGGGCGCTTTCCAAAAACTATGTTTTATGTATTGGAATTATTACATATGGATACTGATGTGAGATAGTATGTATTTGGTGATTGTATCTGTCTTATGTATTATTTGATTGACTCGAATGATTATGGATGTTGGTTTGGCTGAATTGTTGTGCGGCTTGTGAAATGTAATGTTTGAAGTTGATTCTTTAAAGATTTGAATCTGAGTTTAATCCGTGGAGGATTGATTTGATTTGAGTTAATTATTTCGATAATTTGAAAAGTCGAATGCACTTTTGAATTCAGCCTGGTTTATTTTAATTGATTTGGTTTTGGACAAATGATTTGTTATTGAACCGTTTCTTTAAAGCTTTGGAAATGTGTTATATCGATTGATATTGAGTTGATTTTGAAATGGTATCCTTGAGATACGCCACTGAGGCAGTTGTTGGAATTAGCTTGCTTTGAATTGATTTCTGGTTTTGAGCTGTTGAAAAGGACTGAGAAATGGTTTAGTTGGGACCCGAACCGGGTGGCAAAAGTCCAAGTTTTAGGGGAGGTGCTGCCGAAATTTCTACAAAATCCTACAATTGTTTGTAAGGTTATTTAAAAAGGGTTGGATTTGAAAAATTGTATTATTTGATTTATTAAAAGGATATTTATGTTTTCAAGCTTGATTTATTTGACGAACCTTATACGTTGAGTTCGGCTTATTTAGAACTGAACTATTTTTACCGTTTGAATCACTGAAGGAAAGAATGATGCTTTAATATTGATTTCAATATAAAAGGAGTTTTTGGTGATTTTTAAAGGAACCTAGACTTTTGATTGAGTAATCAAGTTTGAGGCATTTTGGAAGAGTTGGAAAAATGGGTTCCAAAAAGAAACCTGAAAGTGATTTGATTCAAATGAACCGGTTCCGTTTCAAATGAGTTGATTTTTGGACCGGGTTGGAACTTGTGATTTTGTATGATCGGTTTTATAATAAATTCAGTTTTATTTACTTGAACCGAGGATTTATGATTTTAAGAGTTTCAATAAATTTTAAGGAATTTATATAAGTTGACCTTCCCTAAAGACTTGGGACTCTGCCGAGAAACTTTTGTTATAAACTCCCATTGTTGGATGGGTGATTTTGAATACTTTGAAATAAATCCTTAACTTCCCATAGTTTTGGAAGTTTTAGAAAGAGGATGCCGAGAGTGGCTTTGTTTTAAAAAGAGAACTCACTTTGAGTAAATTTGGCTTATGAGCCTGAGATGATTTGAGAAATGAGATCTTTAAAGCCAAGGCTGAAAAGAGTTAAAAAGTTGATTTCAAAGTGAAATGGCTTGAGAAAAGTGAGTTATGGCTTAAATGTCGGTTTTATGAATTTGATGATATTGAATGATGGAAGTACTGTTTTTGTTTTGGGCCAGAATGGCTATGTATGATTATAAATATTGGCTGGTTCTGGATTGAACCGTGAGCCGGAATGGCTGTGTGTGATATTGATTTATGGCTGATTATCGAATGAGCTATAAGCCGTAAGGCCGATTATGAATTATGAATTTAAGCCGAAGGGCTGTATTTATTGATAAGTTGATTGGTTCTGGATTGAACCGTGAGCCGGATGGCTGAAATGGATGGTGATCCATGGTTGAATATATGTGCATGTATGCAATTGAATGATTTGTGAATTTAAGCCGAATGGCTGAGATGAAAGTTGTAAGCGAGTATGCTTGTGTTTTCTCTCTGGTTGTAAGGGTGACAGGGCACCGATACCCTCTAATGGCGACAGGGCGCATATACCCTCTAATGGCGACAGGGCGCATATACCCTCTAATGGCGACAGGGCGCAGATACCCTCTAATGATAATAATGCGCAACAGAGAGACTGTGTCCGGGTTAGCTACCAGACACGTCGGGTTGGCTTGGTAACCGACAGATGATATCATCAGCCACTAGGGACAGGCATGCATCATATGCATCTACGTGACATTGTTTGGGTATGCATATTGTACTTGGTTTGCCTATGTGATTAACTGCTAATTATTCTACTTGCAATAACTGTTTGTTTGTGTTTGCATCTTCCTACTTGTGTTTGCATCTGGAACTCTGTTGGATTGTGGTGGATTGGTTGTGGTTGGATTGTTTGGGCCTAGGGCCGTGGTTGAATGAGATGGACCGATGGTTGATTTTGGTTTTGTGGTTCTGGTTTGGAATAAGATATGAAAGGTTATTTTGGTTCAGTATAGATAAACCTTTTTGAAAGGCTTTTGATGTTTTGAAAATTGAACGGTTCCTCTTTCAGAAAAGATTTTTGACTTTACTTTATTTGTAAACTGTTGTTTTTGAAAAGAGGCATAAGATGGTTATTAATCACTGGTACGGTTTATCTTCATGTATCCTATTACAGTAATTCTCAAAAACCCTCTACTGAGAACCCTTTCGAGGATGATGTTCTCACCCCCTACATTTTTCCCCTTTCAGGATTTGGGCGCAGAAGTTATGAAGAGTTTAATTAATTGTTATTGAGATGCTCTGTATTGCTTTAGAATATTATTATTGTACCCTCGCCTTTATCTTGATATATTCTGTAAGAGGGATAGGAATTGTACTGGTTAATGTCTGTAATATTATTTGTATATGTATGTATATATATGGATGTACTCTTTATGAGTTTTTGTAAGTTGTATGGTTTCTTTGGATACACGTTATCGAACGAAAGTATTTTTGGGAACGGTATTTGTGGTAAAAAGATTTAAACAGGCTCATATTTTAATAATAAATAGTATAAGAGTCGCCGTAATGTCCGAGCTATCAGAGTCGCGCAGCCGGAAGCGTGAGCTTTGGTAGTTAGGGTGTTACATTATGGTATCAGAGCAGTTCTTCCTGTAGAGCCTGAGGAATGGACTGACTATTCCTCAATTGCATGCTCTGAGCGTTTGTCATGTATTAGGTCTTGTCGAATGATGAGAATTAGAGCTTTATGCACATGACGGCCTATTGATTAACGCTGTTAGTCTTGCATTGCATAATTCTTGGCATTAAGTTTGGCCGGCTTAATACTAGTGAATTATGTCTATGAAAGCACTAATGGGTTATCATAGGCGATATACGAGTTTTGAGCAAAGCGAATCGCGGGTTTAGGGAACGTTGGAAACTGTTTCTCGAGGCTATGCAGTTGTGTGTTTTGGATTTTGTTCAAGTCGACCTGTTCTTTCATGTCCTAACTTGAAATTCTTGTTTGCTACTCCTTTTGAAAAGTAGTTTGATATTTCTACTCTATTCCCTTATTCATATGCATTCTTGTTTGATCCTAAGTGCATATGCTTGTTTGAGATCCTTGTTGCATCTGTCTTTCTCTGTTGAGTCCTTCCTGATTCTAATATTCCTTGACATAGCTTTGAACTTGTCTTGACGTGCTGTGACTTTTAACTCCGGGATCTGATTTCATTCTTTGAGAAATTGTTGATTCAGTTTTTCTCTTACTTGACAGTGATCACAGCCAATTTTGAGATTTTATAAATTGCTGTTGATTAGATATATACTTTTCTATATATGAAACTTTGAAGATTACTCATACCGCTTAGCAACTATCTATTTCCAATACCTCGCTTGTGTTTTTACTGGTTTATGGAACCGCATTTATTTTAAATTACAAATTGACTTTCTAGTAATTTTTCTATAGTTCCAATGCACATCTTCATTTGATTATGTATTTGGATATTTTCCGAAATTCTGGAAAGGAAGGATTTTTCGCTTTTATTCCGGTCGAGTTTTGTTTGATAAACTTCACTTAATTCATTTTGATTTGAGTCTGGTTTAGCATACTACATGGTTTATGCCACTGTTGTTCTTTTGAAAATGTTGGACTCATAGCTTTCTTCTTATGAACGGACTAAATTCTTTGTTAAACCTATCATCTCTATGAATGTCATACTTGATTTTGTTTTTAACTAATTTCTTACATCTTGTGAGCATTACCATTGATCTTGGTTTATCCAATCTTGTGAATCTCATTATTATGTGAGTTAGTTTGATTCGTGTCCAAATAGTGCATCATTTATATATCCTCTCATTATCTTTACAAAAGTTTTTAGTTAAAGAATTATCCTTGAGAAATTACTAATAATTGAGTTGTCTTTTCCTTATGACTTTTATATTCTTTTGGATCAATTGAAAGCTTGTTTGATGACTCATGTCTAGTGAATCTTGTTTGAACTACTTTGGTTTAAGATCCTTTCTTGTATGGCTTGACTCCTTTTCAAGTACATCCTAATATCCTTGAATATCCTTTTGAAATGGTGATTTCAACTATACTTTTGGAGTCTTGTTTTGAACCTTTTAAAGAAGTTTTGAATTCTCTTTGACGAAGTTCTAAATGGAATTTATTTTCTATTGCTTGATTGAGATTGAAACCATTGTTCGATTTTTTTTGACAATATTGTTTTAAAATTGACATGCGCTATTTTAAATGAGGTTCTGACAAGTTCCCTTGTTTAATGGAAATCTGTTCGTTTGTAACGCACCACTTATTTCCTTACCAGATTGTAAGCAGAATTTTACCTCGGAAATTCTTTTCTAAAGAGTTTAACTCCTCTTTTGTCCTTGCTATGAATATTATACACGCTTGTTTAAATATGAACTTTGGAAATTTTTGAACAAGCATTTGGTTTCTTTTGAGTTTTATGAGTTACTTTTGGACGAGTTGTGCACCTAACTATCTTTCTAAAATATTTGAGAAAATATTTTAGCTCTTAGCCAAACTTGTGTGTATTTTGTTTTAGAACTCTACAAGGTCTACTTCAACATGAATTTGCATTAAAGCAAAGACACGATTATGCTTTTGTTACTCTCTTGAAGAATGTTTCTTACTTGACTTTCTTCTAAACTGCGAAGTGATTTTTCCGCAAGTTTTCGATTCTTTTAAGAACAATGTATTTGGAAGTATTTTAATCATGCTCTTAAGTTCTGTGAGTTTTGTCTTGGGTTTGAAATATTCTCTTCTGTAAATCTCATACTTCCTCGACTCAGCTTGAGTTTGTTTCAAACTGATGTGCTGGTTTTCTTCTTATTGATCCTATTGAACTTCTTTGACCTAAGGGTTATCTTTGAAGTTGTCAATTGAATTGAGTCTAGCAAACTTCATTGCTTGAGTGTCCTTGTCTATTTGGAATTGGATACATTCTCTCAAATCTTTGAGTACTATCCTTGACACTTGACTCTCCTTTTTAAATCTTGTATCCTTCTGAGTAGACTCGAGAATTGTTTTGATATCACGTGTGACTTGCAAACGTAGTAACGCGATATGTTAGTTCTTTAAGACGTGATGTGTATATGGAAGTTGAAGCGGTAGGTGTGCAACGTATGAGTTGTGGGCGTTTTGTTCCTTGCGAACGGGTTTGTGGTTGTCAGGCTAATGATCGAATTTGGGATTGTAAAGTGCTTGATGGAGTTGAAAAGTTGAAACTTTGAGGTTGATATGAGATTAGTGTGCGGAGGTTAAGCACGTCGTTTTAACTCCATCCTGTTTTATAGCCTTTGATGCTTTGCCCTTCTATCACATGATTGACCCATGCTAACTTTTGCATTGAGCCTACCTTGTAACGTCTGCTTTGCAATCATACTCCTACCTCTACATCCTTATGCTTATGACAATCAAAGTATTTGAAAATCGTATATATGATTATATTTTGAGATATTTTTGCTTCTTCCTTAAATGTGTTCAAAGGTGAACTGTTATGGAATTTCTTTCATTTTGTATCAATTTTCGAGGGCGAAAATTTTTATAAGGTGGGTAGAATGTAAGACCCAGAATATTTGAAAAGTCTTATTATGATCAAGTCTCAAATCCTACAGTTATTTATAGCCTTAATTTCAGAGATTATTTTATTAAAGATAATTAAGGCAAGTTTTGATTTATTGGATTTGAGATAAGTTGTAATTATTATCCAATTTTATAATTATTGGATTATTTTCTATATTTGAAGTATAAAGTTGATGGTTATGAAATAATAAGGATTTTTATATGATTAGATAAATAATATTTTTAAATATTATTACTGCTATTTTGGAAAAAGGAAGAAATTGAGTATATTATTTCTAATTATTTGGTTGGGACATTTTATTGAAAATAATTTGTGAAAGTGATAAACAAATAGTATTTTTATACACTATTATTGTTGAATTAGAATTTATTTCTAATTACTACATTATACCTATTTTTAAGTGAAATTACTAAAATGTCCCTAACCCTAATTTTCAAAAATGAAACCCTAACCTTGGAAACCCTAACCCGACCCGGTTTCCCCCAACTACTGCTGCCCCTCTCTTCTAACAGCAGCAGCAACACTTCTCCTTCCTCAAACCAATACACTCAGCTATAGCAGCAAATCTTTCCCCCTCTCCCCAACAGAACGCAACGCACAAGGCTTCCCAGTTCCATGAAAGAAAGAAACTGAGGCAGAAAGGGAGTCAGAGAGGCAGGGACTGCGCCACAGCCCGGAGTTCACTGCCGTCGCAGTCGCCGTCGCGCCTCCCGCGATCAGCCTCGCCGTCCGTCCTGCCGCCGTCATCCTCGCGGGCATGAAGGAAGCCCCCTTTTTACTGCCACTGCCACCCGTGAAGTCGCCGCCGTCGCGAGTCAGAACCCAGGCGAGAGAGAAGGTCGCGATGGAGGATGGAAACCGCGCCCTTCAGCCGCTGTCTGCGAAGCCTGGGTCACCATTTTGCCTCGCCATCACCGCGGAAGCTGCACCCAGCCCAGCCGCGCCGCCTTCCCTGCACCGTCGCAGAGCAGATCTGAGGCGAAGGGGATGACCGCGATGGGAGGAAAGAGTCACGCCACCCAGTCGCTGACCTGCTCGCTGCCAGCGTCGCCGGTGTTACCGCGAGGAAAAGAGAGAGAGCCCCGCCGGAGGAGAACCGTTACAGAGGTGTCCCAGCCACTGCGCCCAGCTGCTGTTGGGGTCTCATCGCCGCCGGAAAAAGGTTCTGGCCGCCGCAGGAGTCACTGTCAAAGGGGGACGCTGTGCTTCTGTGTTTCTGACCGCCGGAGATGGTTCTATGATTTCCGGGATCACCGCTGAAGCTCCAGGCAGAGTTTCGGCCACTTGAGACCTTGCTGCCGTCGCCGGAAATGTTTGCCGTTAATCCACCGGAGTTTATGGCCGCCGCCGGAGCTGTTGCTGCCGCCGGTTCGAAATCGCAACTGCTTTGTTTCGCTAGTTCAGTAAGTATTTATGTTTCGGAAAGCCTCGCGTTATTATTCTGTTGTGTTCGGTTAATGAATATGAGTTTTGATAACGTGGGGTCGAGTCCTGATTATTGTATGTTGCGATTAGTGTCGCTATGGTTATTGTGGATGTGACTTGAAGCTGAGATTGCGGTTGTTGATGATTTCGGGTTGAGGCGAAAAGGACTCTGTGACGTGTTTGGGTTATGGAATTGCGTTTTGAGGTAGGGGCGCTTTCCAAAAACTATGTTTTATGTATTGGAATTATTACATATGGATACTGATGTGAGATAGTATGTATTTGGTGATTGTATCTGTCTTATGTATTATTTGATTGACTCGAATGATTATGGATGTTGGTTTGGCTGAATTGTTGTGCGGCTTGTGAAATGTAATGTTTGAAGTTGATTCTTTAAAGATTTGAATCTGAGTTTAATCCGTGGAGGATTGATTTGATTTGAGTTAATTATTTCGATAATTTGAAAAGTCGAATGCACTTTTGAATTCAGCCTGGTTTATTTTAATTGATTTGGTTTTGGACAAATGATTTGTTATTGAACCGTTTCTTTAAAGCTTTGGAAATGTGTTATATCGATTGATATTGAGTTGATTTTGAAATGGTATCCTTGAGATACGCCACTGAGGCAGTTGTTAGAATTAGCTTGCTTTGAATTGATTTCTGGTTTTGAGCTGTTGAAAAGGACTGAGAAATGGTTTAGTTGGGACCCGAACCGGGTGGCAAAAGTCCAAGTTTTAGGGGAGGTGCTGCCGAAATTTCTACAAAATCCTACAATTGTTTGTAAGGTTATTTAAAAGGGTTGGATTTGAGAAATTGTATTATTTGATTTATTAAAAGGATATTTATGTTTTCAAGCTTGATTTATTTGACGAACCTTATACGTTGAGTTCGGCTTATTTAGAACTGAACTATTTTTACCGTTTGAATCACTGAAGGAAAGAATGATGCTTTAATATTGATTTCAATATAAAAAGGAGTTTTTGGTGATTTTTTAAAGGAACCTAGACTTTTGATTGAGTAATCAAGTTTGAGGCATTTTGGAAGAGTTGGAAAAATGGGTTCCAAAAAGAAACCTGAAAGTGATTTGATTCAAATGAACCGGTTCCGTTTCAAATGAGTTGATTTTTGGACCGGGTTGGAACTTGTGATTTTGTATGATCGGTTTTATAATAAATTCAGTTTTATTTACTTGAACCGAGGATTTATGATTTTAAGAGTTTCAATGAATTTTAAGGAATTTATATAAGTTGACCTTCCCTAAAGACTTGGGACTCTGCCGAGAAACTTTTGTTATAAACTCCCATTGTTGGATGGGTGATTTTGAATACTTTGAAATAAATCCTTAACTTCCCATAGTTTTGGAAGTTTTAGAAAGAGGATGCCGAGAGTGGCTTTGTTTTAAAAAGAGAACTCACTTTGAGTAAATTTGGCTTATGAGCCTGAGATGATTTGAGAAATGAGATCTTTAAAGCCAAGGCTGAAAAGAGTTAAAAAGTTGATTTCAAAGTGAAATGGCTTGAGAAAAGTGAGTTATGGCTTAAATGTCGGTTTTATGAATTTGATGATATTGAATGATGGAAGTACTGTTTTTGTTTTGGGCCAGAATGGCTATGTATGATTATAAATATTGGCTGGTTCTGGATTGAACCGTGAGCCGGAATGGCTGTGTGTGATATTGATTTATGGCTGATTATCGAATGAGCTATAAGCCGTAAGGCCGATTATGAATTATGAATTTAAGCCGAAGGGCTGTATTTATTGATAAGTTGATTGGTTCTGGATTGAACCGTGAGCCGGATGGCTGAAATGGATGGTGATCCATGGTTGAATATATGTGCATGTATGCAATTGAATGATTTGTGAATTTAAGCCGAATGGCTGAGATGAAAGTTGTAAGCGAGTATGCTTGTGTTTTCTCTCTGGTTGTAAGGGTGACAGGGCACCGATACCCTCTAATGGCGACAGGGCGCATATACCCTCTAATGGCGACAGGGCGCATATACCCTCTAATGGCGACAGGGCGCAGATACCCTCTAATGATAATAATGCGCAACAGAGAGACTGTGTTCGGGTTAGCTACCGGACACGTCGGGTTGGCTTGGTAACCGACAGATGATATCATCAGCCACTAGGGACAGGCATGCATCATATGCATCTACGTGACATTGTTTGGGTATGCATATTGTACTTGGTTTGCCTATGTGATTAACTGCTAATTATTCTACTTGCAATAACTGTTTGTTTGTGTTTGCATCTTCCTACTTGTGTTTGCATCTGGAACTCTGTTGGATTGTGGTGGATTGGTTGTGGTTGGATTGTTTGGGCCTAGGGCCGTGGTTGAATGAGATGGACCGATGGTTGATTTTGGTTTTGTGGTTCTGGTTTGGAATAAGATATGAAAGGTTATTTTGGTTCAGTATAGATAAACCTTTTTGAAAGGCTTTTGATGTTTTGAAAATTGAACGGTTCCTCTTTCAGAAAAGATTTTTGACTTTACTTTATTTGTAAACTGTTGTTTTTGAAAAGAGGCATAAGATGGTTATTAATCACTGGTACGGTTTATCTTCATGTATCCTATTACAGTAATTCTCAAAAACCCTCTACTGAGAACCCTTTCGAGGATGATGTTCTCACCCCCTACATTTTTCCCCTTTCAGGATTTGGGCGCAGAAGTTATGAAGAGTTTAATTAATTGTTATTGAGATGCTCTGTATTGCTTTAGAATATTATTATTGTACCCTCGCCTTTATCTTGATATATTCTGTAAGAGGGATAGGAATTGTACTGGTTAATGTCTGTAATATTATTTGTATATGTATGTATATATATGGATGTACTCTTTATGAGTTTTTGTAAGTTGTATGGTTTCTTTGGATACACGTTATCGAACGAAAGTATTTTTGGGAACGGTATTTGTGGTAAAAAGATTTAAACAGGCTCATATTTTAATAATAAATAGTATAAGAGTCGCCGTAATGTCCGAGCTATCAGAGTCGCGCAGCCGGAAGTGTGAGCTTTGGTAGTTAGGGTGTTACATTATGGTATCAGAGCAGTTCTTCCTGTAGAGCCTGAGGAATGGACTGACTATTCCTCAATTGCATGCTCTGAGCGTTTGTCATGTATTAGGTCTTGTCGAATGATGAGAATTAGAGCTTTATGCACATGACGGCCTATTGATTAACGCTGTTAGTCTTGCATTGCATAATTCTTGGCATTAAGTTTGGCCGGCTTAATACTAGTGAATTATGTCTATGAAAGCACTAATGGGTTATCATAGGCGATATACGAGTTTTGAGCAAAGCGAATCGCGGGTTTAGGGAACGTTGGAAACTGTTTCTCGAGGCTATGCAGTTGTGTGTTTTGGATTTTGTTCAAGTCGACCTGTTCTTTCATGTCCTAACTTGAAATTCTTGTTTGCTACTCCTTTTGAAAAGTAGTTTGATATTTCTACTCTATTCCCTTATTCATATGCATTCTTGTTTGATCCTAAGTGCATATGCTTGTTTGAGATCCTTGTTGCATCTGTCTTTCTCTGTTGAGTCCTTCCTGATTCTAATATTCCTTGACATAGCTTTGAACTTGTCTTGACGTGCTGTGACTTTTAACTCCGGGATCTGATTTCATTCTTTGAGAAATTGTTGATTCAGTTTTTCTCTTACTTGACAGTGATCACAGCCAATTTTGAGATTTTATAAATTGCTGTTGATTAGATATATACTTTTCTATATATGAAACTTTGAAGATTACTCATACCGCTTAGCAACTATCTATTTCCAATACCTCGCTTGTGTTTTTACTGGTTTATGGAACCGCATTTATTTTAAATTACAAATTGACTTTCTAGTAATTTTTCTATAGTTCCAATGCACATCTTCATTTGATTATGTATTTGGATATTTTCCGAAATTCTGGAAAGGAAGGATTTTTCGCTTTTATTCCGGTCGAGTTTTGTTTGATAAACTTCACTTAATTCATTTTGATTTGAGTCTGGTTTAGCATACTACATGGTTTATGCCACTGTTGTTCTTTTGAAAATGTTGGACTCATAGCTTTCTTCTTATGAACGGACTAAATTCTTTGTTAAACCTATCATCTCTATGAATGTCATACTTGATTTTGTTTTTAACTAATTTCTTACATCTTGTGAGCATTACCATTGATCTTGGTTTATCCAATCTTGTGAATCTCATTATTATGTGAGTTAGTTTGATTCGTGTCCAAATAGTGCATCATTTATATATCCTCTCATTATCTTTACAAAAGTTTTTAGTTAAAGAATTATCCTTGAGAAATTACTAATAATTGAGTTGTCTTTTCCTTATGACTTTTATATTCTTTTGGATCAATTGAAAGCTTGTTTGATGACTCATGTCTAGTGAATCTTGTTTGAACTACTTTGGTTTAAGATCCTTTCTTGTATGGCTTGACTCCTTTTCAAGTACATCCTAATATCCTTGAATATCCTTTTGAAATGGTGATTTCAACTATACTTTTGGAGTCTTGTTTTGAACCTTTTAAAGAAGTTTTGAATTCTCTTTGACGAAGTTCTAAATGGAATTTATTTTCTATTGCTTGATTGAGATTGAAACCATTGTTCGATTTTTTTGACAATATTGTTTTAAAATTGACATGCGCTATTTTAAATGAGGTTCTGACAAGTTCCCTTGTTTAATGGAAATCTGTTCGTTTGTAACGCACCACTTATTTCCTTACCAGATTGTAAGCAGAATTTTACCTCGGAAATTCTTTTCTAAAGAGTTTAACTCCTCTTTTGTCCTTGCTATGAATATTATACACGCTTGTTTAAATATGAACTTTGGAAATTTTGAACAAGCATTTGGTTTCTTTTGAGTTTTATGAGTTACTTTTGGACGAGTTGTGCACCTAACTATCTTTCTAAAATATTTGAGAAAATATTTTAGCTCTTAGCCAAACTTGTGTGTATTTTGTTTTAGAACTCTACAAGGTCTACTTCAACATGAATTTGCATTAAAGCAAAGACACGATTATGCTTTTGTTACTCTCTTGAAGAATGTTTCTTACTTGACTTTCTTCTAAACTGCGAAGTGATTTTTCCGCAAGTTTTCGATTCTTTTAAGAACAATGTATTTGGAAGTATTTTAATCATGCTCTTAAGTTCTGTGAGTTTTGTCTTGGGTTTGAAATATTCTCTTCTGTAAATCTCATACTTCCTCGACTCAGCTTGAGTTTGTTTCAAACTGATGTGCTGGTTTTCTTCTTATTGATCCTATTGAACTTCTTTGACCTAAGGGTTATCTTTGAAGTTGTCAATTGAATTGAGTCTAGCAAACTTCATTGCTTGAGTGTCCTTGTCTATTTGGAATTGGATACATTCTCTCAAATCTTTGAGTACTATCCTTGACACTTGACTCTCCTTTTTAAATCTTGTATCCTTCTGAGTAGACTCGAGAATTGTTTTGATATCACGTGCGACTTGCAAACGTAGTAACGCGATATGTTAGTTCTTTAAGACGTGATGTGTATATGGAAGTTGAAGCGGTAGGTGTGCAACGTATGAGTTGTGGGCGTTTTGTTCCTTGCGAACGGGTTTGTGGTTGTCAGGCTAATGATCGAATTTGGGATTGTAAAGTGCTTGATGGAGTTGAAAAGTTGAAACTTTGAGGTTGATATGAGATTAGTGTGCGGAGGTTAAGCACGTCGTTTTAACTCCATCCTGTTTTATAGCCTTTGATGCTTTGCCCTTCTATCACATGATTGACCCATGCTAACTTTTGCATTGAGCCTACCTTGTAACGTCTGCTTTGCAATCATACTCCTACCTCTACATCCTTATGCTTATGACAATCAAAGTATTTGAAAATCGTATATATGATTATATTTTGAGATATTTTTGCTTCTTCCTTAAATGTGTTCAAAGGTGAACTGTTATGGAATTTCTTTCATTTTGTATCAATTTTCGAGGGCGAAAATTTTTATAAGGTGGGTAGAATGTAAGACCCAGAATATTTGAAAAGTCTTATTATGATCAAGTCTCAAATCCTACAGTTATTTATAGCCTTAATTTCAGAGATTATTTTATTAAAGATAATTAAGGCAAGTTTTGATTTATTGGATTTGAGATAAGTTGTAATTATTATCCAATTTTATAATTATTGGATTATTTTCTATATTTGAAGTATAAAGTTGATGGTTATGAAATAATAAGGATTTTTATATGATTAGATAAATAATATTTTTAAATATTATTACTGCTATTTTGGAAAAAGGAAGAAATTGAGTATATTATTTCTAATTATTTGGTTGGGACATTTTATTGAAAATAATTTGTGAAAGTGATAAACAAATAGTATTTTTATACACTATTATTGTTGAATTAGAATTTATTTCTAATTACTACATTATACCTATTTTTAAGTGAAATTACTAAAATGTCCCTAACCCTAATTTTCAAAAATGAAACCCTAACCTTGGAAACCCTAACCCGACCCGGTTTCCCCCAACTACTGCTGCCCCTCTCTTCTAACAGCAGCAGCAACACTTCTCCTTCCTCAAACCAATACACTCAGCTATAGCAGCAAATCTTTCCCCCTCTCCCCAACAGAACGCAACGCACAAGGCTTCCCAGTTCCATGAAAGAAAGAAACTGAGGCAGAAAGGGAGTCAGAGAGGCAGGGACTGCGCCACAGCCCGGAGCTCACTGCCGTCGCAGTCGCCGTCGCGCCTCCCGCGATCAGCCTCGCCGTCCGTCCTGCCGCCGTCATCCTCGCGGGCATGAAGGAAGCCCCCTTTTTACTGCCACTGCCACCCGTGAAGTCGCCGCCGTCGCGAGTCAGAACCCAGGCGAGAGAGAAGGTCGCGATGGAGGATGGAAACCGCGCCCTTCAGCCGCTGTCTGCGAAGCCTGGGTCACCATTTTGCCTCGCCATCACCGCGGAAGCTGCACCCAGCCCAGCCGCGCCGCCTTCCCTGCACCGTCGCAGAGCAGATCTGAGGCGAAGGGGATGACCGCGATGGGAGGAAAGAGTCACGCCACCCAGTCGCTGACCTGCTCGCTGCCAGCGTCGCCGGTGTTACCGCGAGGAAAAGAGAGAGAGCCCCGCCGGAGGAGAACCGTTACAGAGGTGTCCCAGCCACTGCGCCCAGCTGCTGTTGGGGTCTCATCGCCGCCGGAAAAAGGTTCTGGCCGCCGCAGGAGTCACTGTCAAAGGGGGACGCTGTGCTTCTGTGTTTCTGACCGCCGGAGATGGTTCTATGATTTCCGGGATCACCGCTGAAGCTCCAGGCAGAGTTTCGGCCACTTGAGACCTTGCTGCCGTCGCCGGAAATGTTTGCCGTTAATCCACCGGAGTTTATGGCCGCCGCCGGAGCTGTTGCTGCCGCCGGTTCGAAATCGCAACTGCTTTGTTTCGCTAGTTCAGTAAGTATTTATGTTTCGGAAAGCCTCGCGTTATTATTCTGTTGTGTTTGGTTAATGAATATGAGTTTTGATAACGTGGGGTCGAGTCCTGATTATTGTATGTTGCGATTAGTGTCGCTATGGTTATTGTGGATGTGACTTGAAGCTGAGATTGCGGTTGTTGATGATTTCGGGTTGAGGCGAAAAGGACTCTGTGACGTGTTTGGGTTATGGAATTGCGTTTTGAGGTAGGGGCGCTTTCCAAAAACTATGTTTTATGTATTGGAATTATTACATATGGATACTGATGTGAGATAGTATGTATTTGGTGATTGTATCTGTCTTATGTATTATTTGATTGACTCGAATGATTATGGATGTTGGTTTGGCTGAATTGTTGTGCGGCTTGTGAAATGTAATGTTTGAAGTTGATTCTTTAAAGATTTGAATCTGAGTTTAATCCGTGGAGGATTGATTTGATTTGAGTTAATTATTTCGATAATTTGAAAAGTCGAATGCACTTTTGAATTCAGCCTGGTTTATTTTAATTGATTTGGTTTTGGACAAATGATTTGTTATTGAACCGTTTCTTTAAAGCTTTGGAAATGTGTTATATCGATTGATATTGAGTTGATTTTGAAATGGTATCCTTGAGATACGCCACTGAGGCAGTTGTTGGAATTAGCTTGCTTTGAATTGATTTCTGGTTTTGAGCTGTTGAAAAGGACTGAGAAATGGTTTAGTTGGGACCCGAACCAGGTGGCAAAAGTCCAAGTTTTAGGGGAGGTGCTGCCGAAATTTCTACAAAATCCTACAATTGTTTGTAAGGTTATTTAAAAAGGGTTGGATTTGAGAAATTGTATTATTTGATTTATTAAAAGGATATTTATGTTTTCAAGCTTGATTTATTTGACGAACCTTATACGTTGAGTTCGGCTTATTTAGAACTGAACTATTTTTACCGTTTGAATCACTGAAGGAAAGAATGATGCTTTAATATTGATTTCAATATAAAAAGGAGTTTTTGGTGATTTTTTAAAGGAACCTAGACTTTTGATTGAGTAATCAAGTTTGAGGCATTTTGGAAGAGTTGGAAAAATGGGTTCCAAAAAGAAACCTGAAAGTGATTTGATTCAAATGAACCGGTTCCGTTTCAAATGAGTTGATTTTTGGACCGGGTTGGAACTTGTGATTTTGTATGATCGGTTTTATAATAAATTCAGTTTTATTTACTTGAACCGAGGATTTATGATTTTAAGAGTTTCAATGAATTTTAAGGAATTTATATAAGTTGACCTTCCCTAAAGACTTGGGACTCTGCCGAGAAACTTTTGTTATAAACTCCCATTGTTGGATGGGTGATTTTGAATACTTTGAAATAAATCCTTAACTTCCCATAGTTTTGGAAGTTTTAGAAAGAGGATGCCGAGAGTGGCTTTGTTTTAAAAAGAGAACTCACTTTGAGTAAATTTGGCTTATGAGCCTGAGATGATTTGAGAAATGAGATCTTTAAAGCCAAGGCTGAAAAGAGTTAAAAAGTTGATTTCAAAGTGAAATGGCTTGAGAAAAGTGAGTTATGGCTTAAATGTCGGTTTTATGAATTTGATGATATTGAATGATGGAAGTACTGTTTTTGTTTTGGGCCAGAATGGCTATGTATGATTATAAATATTGGCTGGTTCTGGATTGAACCGTGAGCCGGAATGGCTGTGTGTGATATTGATTTATGGCTGATTATCGAATGAGCTATAAGCCGTAAGGCCGATTATGAATTATGAATTTAAGCCGAAGGGCTGTATTTATTGATAAGTTGATTGGTTCTGGATTGAACCGTGAGCCGGATGGCTGAAATGGATGGTGATCCATGGTTGAATATATGTGCATGTATGCAATTGAATGATTTGTGAATTTAAGCCGAATGGCTGAGATGAAAGTTGTAAGCGAGTATGCTTGTGTTTTCTCTCTGGTTGTAAGGGTGACAGGGCACCGATACCCTCTAATGGCGACAGGGCGCATATACCCTCTAATGGCGACAGGGCGCATATACCCTCTAATGGCGACAGGGCGCAGATACCCTCTAATGATAATAATGCGCAACAGAGAGACTGTGTCCGGGTTAGCTACCGGACACGTCGGGTTGGCTTGGTAACCGACAGATGATATCATCAGCCACTAGGGACAGGCATGCATCATATGCATCTACGTGATATTGTTTGGGTATGCATATTGTACTTGGTTTGCCTATGTGATTAACTGCTAATTATTCTACTTGCAATAACTGTTTGTTTGTGTTTGCATCTTCCTACTTGTGTTTGCATCTGGAACTCTGTTGGATTGTGGTGGATTGGTTGTGGTTGGATTGTTTGGGCCTAGGGCCGTGGTTGAATGAGATGGACCGATGGTTGATTTTGGTTTTGTGGTTCTGGTTTGGAATAAGATATGAAAGGTTATTTTGGTTCAGTATAGATAAACCTTTTTGAAAGGCTTTTGATGTTTTGAAAATTGAACGGTTCCTCTTTCAGAAAAGATTTTTGACTTTACTTTATTTGTAAACTGTTGTTTTTGAAAAGAGGCATAAGATGGTTATTAATCACTGGTACGGTTTATCTTCATGTATCCTATTACAGTAATTCTCAAAAACCCTCTACTGAGAACCCTTTCGAGGATGATGTTCTCACCCCCTACATTTTTCCCCTTTCAGGATTTGGGCGCAGAAGTTATGAAGAGTTTAATTAATTGTTATTGAGATGCTCTGTATTGCTTTAGAATATTATTATTGTACCCTCGCCTTTATCTTGATATATTCTGTAAGAGGGATAGGAATTGTACTGGTTAATGTCTGTAATATTATTTGTATATGTATGTATATATATGGATGTACTCTTTATGAGTTTTTGTAAGTTGTATGGTTTCTTTGGATACACGTTATCGAACGAAAGTATTTTTGGGAACGGTATTTGTGGTAAAAAGATTTAAACAGGCTCATATTTTAATAATAAATAGTATAAGAGTCGCCGTAATGTCCGAGCTATCAGAGTCGCGCAGCCGGAAGCGTGAGCTTTGGTAGTTAGGGTGTTACAACCAATGGCAGCCTCATCTAGCCACAAAAGAAGAAAGGATAAGGAGCCAATGGAGGAGGAAAGGGAATTTAATGCATGGAAATACAAATCCGTTTTCCATGAGATTCAAGCCGAATGGATGAGACCTAAAAGGGTGCTAGCTGAGGTTCCCTTTGACCTTGAAAAGGATGAGTTTCCAGGTATTTGGGAGAAGATCAAAAAGAGGAAGTGGGAGCTCTTGACTAAGCCAATCACTAAAATCAACATCAACCTGGTGAAGGAGTTTTATGCAAATGCAGTGAGGGAGGATACAACCGAGGAACCCACATACAAAAGCTATGTGAGAGGGGTGGAAGTTGACTTCAGCCCCAAAGCAATCATGAAAACTCTTGGCCTGAAAAACATACGTTTCAGCCAAGCAAGTTATGAGGAAAGGATGATGGGAGAACCTGACTATTCGACTATTGCTGAAGACCTTTGTGCCATCAGAGCTGAATGGGTGAGAAAAATAAAAGGGGCTCCAAGAGTTTTGAGAAGGGGAGACCTAACACCTGAAGCTAAAGGGTGGTATGCAATAGTTAGGAGATCCATTCTACCCACTGCAAACACTTCAGAAATAGTCCCTAAAAGAGCCATCTTGCTACATTGCATTATGGTGGGAGGGGAGATCAAAGTTCATAAACTCATTGCTGAACAGATACAAGAGTTTAGTGAGAAAAGTGACCATGACTCCTGGCTCCACTTCCCTAGCACCATCATTAGACTATGCATCGATGCCCAAGTACCACTTGAAGATGAAAGACCTAATTGGCTGTATCCTGGAATGGCCATAACTGCGTACAGAATGACTCTTGGCCCAGTTGCTCCAAGACATACAAAAAGAAGAAATGAAGAAGGGCAACAAGCAGAAGCAGAGCAAGAAGGAGAAGAAGGAGAAGAAGGAGAAGAAGAGCAAGAAGAGCAAGGAATTCCAGAAAGAAGGCAACAAGTTCCCAGAGACCCCATGGATATGAGCAGAATGCAGGAAATCATAGAAGGAATGTCTCAACAATACATGAGATCTCAGGAGAGACAAGAGGACTTTCACCTAAAAATGATGGATATGCAAAGGAACTTTGAATCAAGATTCCTAGATCTGCAAAGGGAACAGAATTTACAATTACAGGAATCCCTCAGCCACATATGCCAACACCAAGATGCCAGTATTTTTGCAATCAAGGAAGCCACCACTTTGCAGAATGCAAGATACTCAGTTCAAGCTGATTACAACATCAGTTCTCAAATCAAGCTTAACTACATAGGGGAACATCTACACAAGATGGACCCAGCATTCCCAGCTTTTGATGAGTATTTCAAAGGGAGGAAAGAAGGAGAAATAAACAAGGCAATGGTCTTAGAAAAAGGAGTGGAAGAAACAATGAAAAAGGCTGAATTCTGGAAAAAGCTCATAAGAAAAGACAAAGGAAGTACAAGTGGTCAAAAAGAGGTAAGAAGCAAGAAGAAGCAGGATCCCAAGAATCAAGAAGAACCAAGCAATAAATAAGAGGTGGTCTCGTTCCTTAATAATCAAATGATAGTGTGAATTGTCTTTATGAGATTTCTTTCATTATAAGTCATTTAAGTTTTAATGTGAAGTTTTTAGTATGTTTGTCTGTTTATTGCTTTGAATAAAGTGAATGCCTAGATGTTTGGATATAACTCCACCTTCTTAAACAAATGCTTGCCATGCTTGTTCTGTTTCCAAAAATTAAAAGAAAAGTTTGAACAAAGGTAACTTGGCTCAATTAGTGACAAATAAAGTAGAATTATGTGGTGGTATGCATGCTTGATTGTTTAGTTAGCTCACTGGAAATTGAGTGTAGAATTATCATTTTTGTGTAGAAGTTGAATACTGTCTATGGATCTTGATGAATAAATGTCCTTGGCCATGAAAAAGAAAGAAAAAGAAGAAGAAAAGCCACTGAAAAAGGGCAATCAAAAAAAAAGCAAAAGAATTAAGAAAATAAAGCTAGGCACCAAACTGGAGCTTAAACGTGTTCGACATTCACACTCCTGGGCTACCTTCTTCATTCCCACGTTTAAGCTCCAGTTTGATCTCAAACTGGAGCTTAAACGTGTTCGGCGTTTTTGCTCCTCCAGGGTTGCCTTCTCATTTCCACGTTTAAGCTCCAGTTTGACCTCAAACTGGAGCTTAAACGTGTTCGACCAGAATTGCCTCCAGGGGTTGCAATCTTCATTTCCACGTTTAAGCTTCAGTTTAACCTTAAAATGAAGCTTAAACGTGTTCGAATAATTACCCTCCTGGGTTGCTTTCTTCCAATTCCACGTTTAAGTTTCAGTTTAACCTTAAACTGAAACTTAAACTTCAACTTAAACGCCACCTTTTGAAAGGGTTTCTGGGCCAAATATATTGAAGTTTAAGTTAGCATTTGAGCACAAATATTAACTTAAACGTATTATGGTATGAAACCCAATTGAATATCATGGTTTATGGGATTGGGCCGGAAGAATTGATGAGTCTGGAACTTCAATTTGTTGAGTCTTGTGTCATTACTTGTTTATCACTAAAATTGCTCAATGAATGTTACAGAATTGGATCACAGCCTCATCAGGATTATGGATCATAAACCCAAGGCAAAAGGAATTCAAGAAAAAGCCTCAAAGCCCAAGAAACTCAACAGAAGCTCAATTTAGAAAGTGTATAAATAGGATAGAATTGAAGTTAGTTGACACTTTTGACACTTTGGAACTTTTGATCATTTTGCTATTTTTCATACTTTGTAATTGAATTCAGAGCTATGACTCACTAAACCCCTTTCATTGGGTTAGGGAGCTCTATTGTAATTCAATGAAGCAATAATAGTTTTATCTTCTTTTTCAATCTTTTCTCTTGAATTTTGTTAGAAAGCTTCTCGATCTAACTCCATTGGGTAGTTGTCTTGGGAAAGAAACTACCCATAATTGGAATCCTTCGGAACCTTGGGAAAGGAATGATGGATTCATGCTAGAGAAACTTTCTCACAGTGAATTGGATTGGGGTTTGGATGGATATTGTGACATGTAATCCTACCAAATTGTGGTTCATGAAACTGTGTGGTATAATCAGTGATCGAGCATCATCTCTTCTTATGAACATTTAAACCAAGGGATTGGGAATTTGTTTGTTTTTAGAGAGAATTGGTGAGCCAAGGAATTGGGATCCAATCATATAAGATTGCCAAGCAAGATTCAATGAATGCATTGGTTGAGGAAGAGATGAAAATGTTTTGATTCGGAGATTTCAATATCTCCTGACCCCAATGAACCCCCATTTCTGATCTACACTTTCTATTTACCTTCTGCAATTTCAATTCATGCAATCACCCCCAATTCCCTTTTAATTTCAGCAATTTACTTTCTCGCACCTTAATTCTCGCAATTTAAGTTTATGCAATTTCAATTCCTTGCAATTTACGTTTCCTGCCACATTTACTTTATGCAATTCACATCCAAAAGTTGATTCCGCTCAACTAAACAAACTTCTAATTCGAATTGCTCATTCAACCAATCCTTGTGGGATTCGACCTCACTCTATTGTGAGTTTTTACTTGACGATAACCGGTGCACTTGCCGGAAGGAATTTTGCCGTTCGTGCAATTTCCTAAATCGTAGCATAACAAGTTTATGCGCATCATGCCCTATGCATTTTTTCAGTCATAATCAAACTCAAGCAGTGAGTGGGATATAACCACCGGCCTCAGTGGGTGGGATAAAACCACCATCCCCACGAATCCAAAAGCACTGAGTAAGCGGGACTATGCCTCCATCCTTACCAGGCAATCAATAATCATTCCATTCAAATCACAATCAAACCTCGTTATAACCATAATTCATCATGTTCCCATTGTCATAAGGATAACCCTTAAACTGATTTTAATTTCATTTTTAAGTTGAAAACATTTTCAAAGTACCTTAAAATTATTCCATTTTTCTAAATCAAATTCAAATACTTCAACTTCTTTAAAACGTCTCAAAACTTTTCTTCAAAAAGTCGAACACTCCTTTGTTCTCATATACACATTATATCACTTTGTTTTTATTAAAATTCTCAAAACATCATTCTTTAAATTAAAACAATTCATTAAAAGTCATTTTCACGTTAACCACAACCCCCGAACTAACTTCAAAACCATTTCAAATTTAAACCTCTTTCAAAAGACTAAAAGATAATCCTATTTATTCAAAATCTTAACTGAAACAACATAACCATTTATTCTTTAATAATACTTTAAAAATTTGATAAAACACCTCAAAACATACTCTTTTCTTTAATAAAATCAAAATCAAATAAAATATTTCTCTAATCAAATTAAACAAAATAAAACTTCCAGCTTCTCATAAAAATTTCGGCAGCATCTCCTTTAAAACTCGGACTTTCGTCACCCTTCAAGGGTCCCATCCAAACCATTTCTCAAACTCTTCTCAAGCATTTCTAAATGTCTAACCATTTTCAAATATCAAATCATTTTTTATATCAAATCATTTTCAAAATCAAAGCATTCCTCAATCTTTTCCAATGAGTTCAAAACCAAATCATTTCTCAATAAAACATACGAGTCAGATTTTCAAATCAAACTTTTATTAACTACCATAACGCCAACTCAATAATAAAAAACAACCACAATCCAACCATCATCATAACAACTTCAAACTAAGCACAAAACCCAACTCCATTCGTCAATTACTCATCACGTTTCAATTTTACATTCAATATAGTATTATCAGACAACCATTTCAGCAACAACCAACTAAACATCTTCAATAGATCAATAAACCAACCAAGCAAGCAATTACATTCATTCAAGACAACTTAGTTCAATTCATAAGACTTACGAAATCATAAAAATACATCTTTTGTATTAATGTTGACTTGTAACAATTTTTTAAAGTAAATTGAGTTTAAGAAAAAATTCCTACATCAAATAGTCGAAACTCGAAAGCTATAAAATGCGTCAAAACTCATTTTTCTCTCGGCCCGCAATAGCGGCAGCCACAACCGCAACTCCAATCTACTTTCACAGCAGTAGCACAACTTAAATCGCGATAAGCAATAACCAGAACACAACTATATGACAATAACGCTGCAAAAACCTCAGCAACATATAACGGAACAATAATTAAAGAGGTTCGGAACAAGGAACAACTTATTGTACTTATGAATAAGCAAGAGAACAGAGTAGCGTCAGTTCCGGTGACAACGCCATAGCTTGATGTCGCATGCAACAGCTATTAAACTCAGCATGCAAGAACCGGAACTCAATTCTACATTACCAAAACCTCAAAATCTTCACCAAACTCATAACAGAACATATATACACTAGCGACGAGGGTCCAGAGTAGCAGAGATGTCCGATGGCGAGCAGCAGCTCAGGGCAAGCTGGCAGAGGCTCTAGCGGCCGACACCGGATACCAGAGGTACGACAACCACCATGAAAGCAGCTTGGTGTGCGAAATTGTGATCACTACTTTTCACAACTCAAATAATCCCTAGTAATGGCCCCAAAAACTTGGTGCTCAATACCATGGCATAAACACAACTTTGCACAACTAACCAGCAAGTGCACTGGGTCGTCCAAGTAATAAACCTTACGCGAGTAAGGGTCGATCCCACGGAGATTGTTGGTATGAAGCAAGCTATGGTCACCTTGTAAATCTTAGTCAGGCAGACTCAAATGGGTATAGATGATATATGAATAAAACATAAAGATAAAGATAGAGATACTTATGTATATCATTGGTGAGAGCTTCAGATAAGCGTATGAAGATGCTTGGTCCCTTCCGTCTCTCTGCTTTCCTACTGTCTTCATCCAATCCTTCTTACTCCTTTCCATGGCAAGCTTATGCAAGGGTTTCACCGTTGTCAGTGGCTACCTCCCATCCTCTCAGTGGAAATGTTCAACGCACCCTGTCACGGCACGGCTATCCATCTGTCGGTTCTCGATCAGGCCGGAATAGAATCCAGTGATTCTTTTGCGTCTGTCACTAACGCCCCGCCTTCAGGAGTTTGAAGCACGTCACAGTCATTCAATCATTGAATCCTACTCAGAATACCACAGACAAGGTTAGACCTTCCGGATTCTCTTGAATGCCGCCATCAGTTCTTGCCTATACCACGAAGACTCTGATCTCACGGAATGGCTGGCTCGTTTGTCAGGCGAGCACTCGGTTGTCAGGCGATCAACCATGCATCGTGTATTAGGAATCCAAGAGATATTCACCCAATCTAAGGTAGAACGGAGGTGGTTGTCAGTCACACGTTCATAGGTGAGAATGATGATGAGTGTCACGGATCATCACATTCATCAAGTTGAAGAACAAGTGATATCTTGGACAAAGAACAAGCGGAATTGAATAGGAGAACAATAGTAATTGCATTAATACTCGAGGTACAGCAGAGCTCCACACCTTAATCTATGGTGTGTAGAAACTCCACCGTTGAAAATACATAAGAACAAGGTCTAGGCATGGCCGTGAGGCCAGCCTCCCAAAGTGATCAACAGATCTAAAGATCAAAAGATTCCAAAGATCCGAAGATGAAAATACAATAGTAAAAGGTCCTATTTATAGGAAACTAGTAGCTTAAGAATTACAAAGATGAGTAAATGACATAAAAATCCACTTCCGGGCCCACTTGGTGTGTGCTTGGGCTGAGCATTGAAGCATTTTCGTGTAGAGACTCTTCTTGGAGTTAAACGCCAGCTTTTATGCCAGTTTGGGCGTTTAACTCCCATTTTGGTGCCAGTTCCGGCGTTTAACGCTGGGAATTCTGAAGGTGACTTTGAACGCCGGTTTGGGCCATCAAATCTTGGGCAAAGTATGGACTATCATATATTGCTGGAAAGCCCAGGATGTCTACTTTCCAACGCCGTTGAGAGCGCGCCAATTGGGCTTCTGTAGCTCCAGAAAATTCACTTCGAGTGCAGGGAGGTCAGAATCCAACAGCATCTGCAGTCCTTTTCAGTCTCTGAATCAGATTTTTGCTCAGGTCCCTCTATTTCAGCCAGAAAATACCTGAAATCACAGAAAAACACACAAACTCATAGTAAAGTCCAGAAAAGTGAATTTTAATTAAAAACTAATAAAAATATACTAAAAACTAACTAAATCATACTAAAAACATACTAAAAACAATGCCAAAAAGCGTATAAATTATCCAGGGCTTTTAATTAAAATTCACTTTTCTGGACTTTAATTAAAGTAGACATCCAGGGCTTTCCAGCAATATATAATAGTCCATACTTTACCCAAGATTTGATGGCCCAAACCTGCGTAGCAAACCGGCCTCAGAAATTCCAGCGTTAAACGCCGGAACTGGCATAAAACTTGGAGTTAAACGCCCAAACTGGCATGAGAACTGGCGTTTAACTCCAGAAAACGTCTCTACACATAAAAGCTTCAATGCTCAGCCCAAGCACACACCAAGTGGGCCCGGAAGTGGATTTTTCTGTCATTTACTCATTTCTGTAAACCTTAGGATACTAGTTTACTACTTATAGGACCTTTTGACTTTGTAATCAGCACGGAATGCGACCTTATGACCTCATAACATTTTGTACACGTTTCTTTCCACAGTATGAGCCTCTAAACCCCATGGTTGGGGGTGAGGAGCTCTGCTGTGTCTTGATGGATTAATGCAATTACTACTGTTTCTTATTCAATCATGCTTGCTTCGATTCTAAGATAACACTTGTTCTTAATCCGGATGAATGTGATGATCCGTGACAATCATCATCATTCTCAACCATGAATATGTGCCTGACAACCACCTCTGTTCTATCTTAGATTGAGTAGTTATCTCTTGGGTTCTTTAATCGGAATCTTCGTGGTATAGGCAGGATCTGATGGCAGCATTCAAGAGAATCCGGAAGGTCTAAACCTTGTCTGTGGTATTCTGAGTAGGATTCAATGATTGAATGACTGTGACGTGCTTCAAACCTGTAACCTACTGGGCGTTAGTGACAGACGCAAAAGAGGGATTCTATTCCGGTAGGGGAGGGAACCAAACCGGTGATTGGCAGTACTGTGACAGAGTGCGTGCATTAGCTTTCACTGCAAGGATGGGAGGTAGCCATTGACAACGGTGAAACCCTACACGAGCTTGCCATGGAAGGAGACTTGCGTGTTTGATGAAGAAGACAGTAGGAAAGCAGAGATTCAGAAGATGGAGCATCTCCAAAACCCCAACCTATTCTCCATTACTGCAAAACAAGTAACCATTTCATGTTCTTTTGCTTTTCACAATCAATCCTGATAATTTCTGATCTCCTGACTAAGATTTACAAGATAACCATAGCTTGCTTCAAGCCGACAATCTCCGTGGGATCGACCCTTGCTCACACAAGGTATTACTTGGACGACCCAGTGCACTTGCTGGTTAGTTGTGCGGGATTGCAAAAGTGTTATTGCAATTTCGTGCACCAAGTTTTTGGCGCCGTTGCCGGGGATTGTTCGAGTTTAGACAACTGACGGCTTGTCTTGTTGCTTAGATTAGGACTGTTTTATTTTTGTTGGTTTAGAGTCTTTTAGTTGAGTCTAGTTTCATATTTTAAGTTTGGTGTCATTTGCATGCTTTTGTTTTTCTTTTTGATTTTCGATTTTTGCATGCTCTTAGTCCCTTTTTGATTCATAAAAGTTCTAAGTTTGGTGTCTCCTTTGTGTTTTTCCTTTAAAAATTTTCGAAAAAAAAAGTGTTTGATTTTCTAAAATTTTAAGTTTGGTGTCATTTTGTGTTTTTCTCTTTCCTCTTTTTAAAAAAATCAAATCTTTTTCATAAAAACTTTTCAATCATATCTTCTTAATTGCTGTTTTCAAAATCTTTTTAATTAACTAATTGATTCAGTTCTCAATTTGCTTTGATCTTATTTTCTTTCTAATTTTCGAAATCTTATTTTATTTTCCTTTTGACTTTCGAATTTTTATTTTAAATTTCCTTTTTGTTTTTATTTTTATTTTTCGGTTATTTCAAAAAAAAAAACAAACAAAATTTATCTCTTTGCAATTGTTATCATTTCCCTTTTGTCCATTATGGACTTAAGTGGAATTAACCAGTCCAGAAGGACTCTGGGGTCCTATGCCAACCCCAATACAGCTGCATATGGGAGTAGCATCTGTGTACCTCCTATCAAAGCAAGCAGCTTTGAGCTAAACCCTCAACTCATTATCATAGTGCAGCAAAATTGCCAGTATTCCGGTCTTCCAGAGGAAGAACCTACTGAGTTTCTGGCACAGTTCTTACAAATTGCTGACACAATACATGATAAAGAGGTAGATCAGGATGTCTACAGACTGTTACTGTTTCCATTTGCTGTAAAAGATCAAGCAAAAAGGTGGTTGAATAACCAACCTACAGCAAGCATAAAGACATGGAAACAGTTATCAGAAAAATTCCTGAATCATTTTTACCCTCCAAAAAGGATGACACAGCTAAGGCTGGACATCCAAGGCTTTAAACAAGAGGATAATGAATCCCTTTATGATGCCTGGGAGAGGTATAGAGGTATGCTCAGAAAATGCCCCTCTGAAATGTTTTCAGAGTGGGTACAGTTAGACATCTTCTACTATGGGCTTACAGAAAAAGCTCAGATGTCTTTAGACCACTCAGCTGGTGGATCTATACACATGAGAAAGACAATTGAAGAAGCTCAAGAGCTTATAGACATTGTTGCTAGAAACCAATACTTATATTCTAGCAAGGAATTCGTTCCACAAGAAGAGGTCATGGCAGTAGTCAATGATCCTGATCCTCAAGAACAGATGAATGAGCTTAATCAACAATTGCTCCTGATGACAGAACAGTTAGCAGAATTTAAAGAAATGCTCCATGATACTAAGGTTGCTAACAAGAGCATAGAACTGCAGTTGAATCAAGCAAAACAGCAAATATCTAAACAAATAACAGAAGAATGTCAAGCAGTTCAACTGAGGAGTGGGAAAACACTGAATGCCACTGCTCAAAAGAGCAAGAAGTTAATTAAGGAACAGTTGACAGAGGATAACCAAGCCACTGTTCAAAATCCCTCTGAGGACAGTAAGAGCCCAGAGAGGAATATTATTGGCGTTCAAACGCCAGAAAGGGAAGGAAAGTTGGCGTTAAACGCCCATTCCTTGCCCAATACTGGCGTTCAAACGCCAGAACAGGGAGGAAAGCTGGCGTTAAACGCCCATTCCCTGCCCAGTTCTGGCGTTCAAACGCCAGAAAAGGGGGAGAAGTTGGCGTTTAACGCCCAAACTTCATCCACTCCTGGCGTTCAAACGCCCAAGGAGAATCAGGCACCTGAGAGTTCTGATGATTATCCCCCTAACAAGGCCTCTTCAACCATTTCTGTAAGGAATAAACCTGCAGCATCTAAGGTTGAAGAATATCAAGCCAAGATGCCTTATCCTCAGAAACTCCGCAAAGCGGAACAGGATAAGCAATTTGCCCGCTTTGCAGACTATCTAAGGACTCTTGAAATAAAGATTCCGTTTGCAGAGGCACTTGAGCAAATACCCTCTTATGCTAAGTTCATGAAAGAGATCTTAAGCCATAAGAAGAATTGGAGAGAAACTGAAAAAGTGTTTCTCACTGAAGAATGCAGTGCAGTCATTTTGAAAAGCTTACCAGAAAAGCTTCAAGATCCTGGAAGCTTTATGATACCCTGCACATTAGAAGGCGCCTGCACCAAGATAGCCCTATGTGATCTTGGAGCAAGCATCAATCTAATACCTGCATCCACTATCAGAAAGCTTGGGTTGACTGGAGAATTCAAACCAACCAGGATATGCCTCCAACTTGCTGATGGTTCCATTAAACACCCATCAGGCATAATAGAGGACATGATTGTCAAGGTTGGGCCATTTGCCTTTCCAACTGACTTTGTGGTGCTGGAAATGGAGGAGCACAAAAGTGCAACTCTCATTCTAGGAAGACCTTTCCTAGCAACTGGACGAACTCTCATTGATGTACATAAAGGGGAAGTAACCCTGAGAGTCAATGAGGATGAGTTCAAGTTGAATGCTGTGAAAGCTATGCAGCATCCAGACACACCAGAAGACTGCATGGACGTTGACATTATTGATTCTCTGGTAGAAGAGAACAATATGGCTGAAAGCCTAGAATCAGAGCTTGAGGACATCTTCAAAGATGCTCAACCTGATCAAGAAGAACTAGAGGAAGTAAAGGAATTTTCGAAAATTCCTCAGGAGGAGGATAAGCCTCCCAAGCCTGAACTCAAACCATTACCATCATCCTTGAAATATGCATTTCTGGGAGAGGGTGACACTTTTCCAGTGATTATAAGCTCTGCTTTAAATTCACAGGAAGAGGAAGCACTGATTCAAGTGCTAAGGACACACAAGACAGCTCTTGGGTGGTCCATAAGTGATCTTAAGGGCATTAGCCCAGCTAGATGCATGCACAAGATCCTGTTGGAGGATAATGCCAAACCAGTGGTTCAACCACAGAGGAGGCTAAATCCAGCCATGAAGGAGGTGGTGCAGAAAGAGGTCACTAAATTACTAGAGGCTGGGATCATTTATCCTATTTCTGATAGCCCCTGGGTGAGCCCTGTCCAAGTTGTTCCCAAAAAGGGAGGCATGACAGTGGTTCATAATGAAAAAAATGAACTGGTTCCCACAAGGACAGTCACAGGGTGGCGCATGTGTATTGACTACAGAAGGCTCAATACAGCCACCAGAAAGGATCATTTTCCTTTACCATTCATAGACCAAATGCTAGAAAGACTAGCTGGCCATGATTATTACTGCTTTTTGGATGGCTATTCAGGCTACAACCAAATTGCAGTAGACCCTCAGGACCAAGAGAAAACAGCATTCACCTGCCCTTCAGGCGTGTTTGCCTATAGGAGAATGCCTTTTGGTCTGTGCAATGCACCTGCAACCTTCCAAAGGTGCATGCTCTCTATCTTCTCAGATATGGTAGAGAAATTTCTGGAAGTCTTCATGGATGACTTCTCAGTATATGGAGACTCATTTAGCTCCTGTCTTAACCACCTATCACTTGTCCTGAAAAGATGCCAAGAGACTAACCTGGTTTTAAACTGGGAGAAATGTCACTTTATGGTGACTGAAGGAATTGTCCTTGGGCACAAAATTTCAAGCAGGGGAATAGAGGTGGATAAGGCAAAGGTAGAGGTAATTGAAAAATTACCACCACCTGCCAATGTTAAGGCAATCAGAAGCTTTCTGGGACATGCAGGATTTTACAGAAGGTTTATCAAGGATTTTTCGAAAATTGCCAAACCTCTGAGTAATCTGCTAGCTGCTGACACTCCATTTATCTTTGATAATGAGTGTCTGCAGGCATTTGAGACCCTGAAAGCTAAGCTGGTCACAGCACCAGTTATCTCTGCACCAGATTGGGCATTACCATTTGAATTAATGTGTGATGCCAGTGATCATGCCATTGGTGCAGTGTTGGGACAGAGGCATAATAAACTTCTGCATGTCATTTATTATGCCAGCCGTGTTCTAAATGATGCACAGAAGAATTACACAACCACAGAAAAAGAATTACTTGCAGTGGTTTATGCCATTGACAAGTTTAGATCCTACCTAGTAGGATCCAAAGTGATTGTGTACACTGACCATGCTGCTCTTAAATAGTTACTCACAAAGCAGGATTCAAAACCCAGGCTTATCAGATGGGTGTTGCTTCTGCAAGAGTTTGATATAGAAATAAGAGACAGAAAAGGGACAGAGAATCAGGTAGCTGATCATCTGTCCAGAATAGAGCCAGTAGTTGGGGCGTCCCTCCCTTCTACTGAGATTTCTGAGACTTTCCCAGATGAGCAATTATTTGCCATTCAGGAAGCTCCATGGTTTGCAGACATTGCAAACTATAAAGCTGTGAGGTTCATACCCAAAGAGTACAGTTACATGCAGAAAAAGAAATTAATTTCAGATGCCAAGTACTACCTTTGGGATGAACCATATCTCTTTAAGAGATGTACTGACGGAGTGATCCGCAGGTGTGTACCCAGAGAAGAAGCACAGAGGATCCTATGGCACTGCCATGGATCACAGTATGGAGGACATTTTGGAAGTGAGCGAACAGCCACTAAAGTCCTCCAATGTGGCTTCTACTGGCCCACTCTCTATAAAGATTCCCGAGAGTTTGTGCGTAACTGTGACAGTTGCCAAAGAGCTGGTAACCTGCCTCATGGATATGCCATGCCTCAACAAGGGATATTAGAGATAGAGCTGTTTGATGTATGGGGAATTGACTTCATGGGGCCATTCCCACCATCATACTCAAACACTTACATTCTGGTGGCAGTGGACTATGTATCTAAGTGGGTAGAAGCAATTGCTACACCCACTAATGATACTAAGACCGTACTGAAATTCCTCCAGAAGAACATTTTCAGCAGATTTGGCGTTCCCAGAGTGCTAATCAGTGATGGGGGCACTCATTTCTGCAATAAACAACTATACTCTGCTATGGTCAGATATGGAATTAGCCACAAAGTGGCAACTCCGTATCATCCACAGACAAATGGGCAAGCAGAGGTCTCTAACAGAGAACTAAAAAGAATCCTAGAACGGACTGTAATGGCCCGAAGAAAGGATTGGGCAAAGAGCTTGGATGATGCTCTGTGGGCATACAGAACAGCATTCAAGACTCCTATAGGCACCTCTCCATACCAATTGGTGTATGGGAAGGCCTGCCATTTGCCTGTGGAACTGGAACATAAAGCCTACTGGGCAACCAGATTCCTAAACATGGATGCACAGTTAGCTGGTGAAAAAGACTGCTACAGCTGAATGAGCTAGAGGAGTTCAGACTCAATGCCTTTGAAAATGCAAAAATTTATAAGGAAAAGGCAAAGAAATGGCATGACAGGAAATTGTCAACCAGAGTCTTTGAGCCAGGACAAAAAGTTCTGCTCTTCAACTCTAGGCTCAAACTGTTTCCAGGAAACTCAAATCCCGTTGGGGGGGTCCATATGTGATTACAGGAGTGTCACCATATGGATATGTTGAGCTTCAGGATATTGATTCTGATAAGAAGTTCATTGTTAATGGACAGAGAATCAAACATTATCTTGAAGGAAACTTTGAGCAGGAGTGCTCAAAACTGAGACTAGAGTGATTCTCAGTGAAAGTCCAGCTAAAGACAGTAAAGAAGCGCTTACTAGGAGGCAACCCAGTCATTAGTAGGTTGTATGATTTGTTCTTACAGAGGCAAATATCAAAAAATGAAGGAATTCACAGAGTTACAGAAGGATTCAGCTCAAAAAGCAGAGAAAATGAGCTTACTGGCGAAAAAACGCCAGTAAGGTGCATTTTGGGCGTTAAACGCCAGAATGGGTACCATTCTGGGCGTTTAACGCCAGTAATGGTACCATTTTGGGCGTTAAACGCCAGAATGGGTACCATTCTGGGCGTTTAACGCCAGGTGTGCAGCATCACTGGGCGTTCAGAAAAACGCCCAGTGAGGAAGGTTTTCTGGCGTTTAACGCCAGCCAGGGTACCTGGCTGGGCGTTAAACGCCCAAAAAGGGTGCCAAGTGGGCGTTAAACGCCAGAATGGGTGCCATTCTGGGCGTTTAACGCCAGAAAGGTGGGGGGGGACCACATTTTTGTTTTCAACTCAAACTTTTTCAAACTTTCCTCTTTTTACCCATAATCTTCTACATAAATGCACTTCAACCTTTCATCATTCACTTTCAAATCTTCACAAATCAAAACCATTCTTCAAATCTATTTCAAAATAATCTCAAATCTTTTTCAAAAACTCACCCTTTTCTCAAATTTTTTTCAAAATCTTTTCAAATTTCCTTTCAAATCTCTCTTTTGTTTTCGAAATTCTCCTCCCCCCACTCTATAAATGAACGTTCCTCACCCCTCCTTCCTCACACCATTCGAATTTCTTCTCTCTCTCTCTCTTCTCTTCTTTCTTTTTTTTTGCTTGAGGACAAGCAAAACCTCTAAGTTTGGTGTGCTTTTCCGTGATCACTAAGCTAAGATCTATCAAGATCATGGCTCCCAAGGGAAAACAAACCAACTCAAGAGGAAAGAAGAGACTAATCCAAAGAATCTTTGGAATGAAGAGAAGTTCTTAACCAAAGAACATGAAGACCATTATCACAAAATAATGGGTCTGAGGTCAGTGATCCCGGAAGTTAAATTTGATCTGAAAGAAGATGAATATCCGGAGATCCAAGAGCAAATTCGAAACAAAGGTTGGGAAGTTCTGACCAATCCTGAGACAAAGGTTGGAAGGAACATGGTTCAGGAATTCTACTCAAATCTGTGGCTAACAGATAAGCAAAGAATGACTGGAACCGCTTACCATACCCACAGAACCATGGTCAGAGGGAAAGTTATATACTTCCATCTGGACAAAATAAGAGAAATCTTCAAACTACCTCAACTACAAGATGATCCTGATTCCTTCAATAGGAGGATGGTGAGAGTAGATAAAGGGTTGGATCAAGTTCTAGAGGACATATGCCTCCCTGGGACTAAGTGGATAACCAATTCAAAGGGTGTCCCAAACCAATTCAAGAGGGGAGACCTCAAGCCAATTGCAAGAGGTTGGCTAGACTTTATTGGGCGTTCCATATTGCCCACTAGCAACCGTTCTGAAGTCACCATCAAAAGAGCAGTGATGATTCATTGCATCATGCTTGGAAGAGAAGTGGAGGTTCATCATATGATTGCCTGTGAGATCTACACAATTGCAAATAGGAATTCCACTGTAACCAAATTGGCTTACCCAAGCTTGATCTCCTTGCTCTGTAAAGAGGCTGGGGTAAAGATAGAAGAAGATGAATTCATACCCATTGAACATCCAATCACCAAGAAGACAATGGAAGGAGCAAGAGAAGCAGGGGCGTGAAATACAAGAGATGAAGCGCCAAAAGTTCTCCTCTCAAGCTGAGGGAGCATCTACTTCTCAAAATCAAGGTTGTTGAGTCCTAACTCTGTGAAAACCTCTATCATTGAGCCTATGTTTGCGTTTTTTTAGTACTATAGTTTCATCTTATATTTATTTTTTAGTCTTGTTTTTAATTCATAATTAATAAAATTAAAGTTATGCCTTAAAGTTATGAATGTCCTATGAATCCATCACCTCTCTTAAAAGAAAAATGCTTTAATCACAAAAGAACAAGAAGTACAGGGTTTCAAAATTTATCTCTGAAACTAGTTGAATTGGTTTGATGTGGTGAAAATACTTTTTGTTTTCTGAATGAATGCTTGAATAGTGCATATGTCTCTTGAATTTGTTGTTTTTAAGAATGTTAAATTTGTTGGCTCTTGAAAGAATGAGGAGAAAGAGAACTGTTATTGAGGATCTGAAAAATCATCAAATTGATTCTTGAAGCAAGAAAAAGCAGTGAATACAAAAAAAAAATTCGAAAAAAAAAGAGAAAAGAAAAAGAAAAAGAAAAGAAATAGAGTTGTGATCCAAGGCAACAAGAGTGTGCTTAAGAACCCTGGACACCTCTAATTGGGGACTTTAGCAAAGCTGAGTCACAATCTGAAAAGGTTCACCCAATTATGTGTCTGTGGCATGTGTGTATCCGGTGGTAATACTGGAAGACAGAGTGCTTTGGGCCACAGCCAAGACTCATATATTAGCTATGTTCAAGAATCATTATACTTAACTAGGAGAATCAATAACATTATCTGAGTTCTGAGTTCTCATAGATGCCAATCATTCTGAACTTCAAAGGATAGAGTGAGATGCCAAAACTGTTCGGAGGCAAAAAGCTACTAGTCCCGCTCATCTAATTGGAACTATGTTTCTTTGATATTTTGGAATCTATAGTATATTCTCTTCTTTTTATCCTATTTTGATTTTCAGTTGCTTGGGGACAAGCAACAATTTAAGTTTGGTGTTGTGATGAGCGGATAATTTGTACACTTTTTGGCATTGTTTTTAGTATGTTTTTAGTATCTTTTAGTTAGTTTTTAGTATATTTTTATTAGTTTTTAATTAAAATTCACTTTTCTGGACTTTACTATGAGTTTGTGTGTTTTTCTGTGATTTCAGGTATTTTCTGACTGAAATTGAAGGTTCTGAGCAAAAATCTGATCCAGAGACTGAAAAGGACTGCAGATGCTGTTGGATTCTGACCTCCCTGCACTCGAAGCGGATTTTCTGGAGCTACAGAAGCCAATTGGCGCGCTCTCAACGGCGTTGGAAAGTAGACATCCAGGGCTTTCCAGCAATATATAATAGTCCATACTTTGCCCAAGATTTGATGGCCCAAACCTGCATAGCAAACCGGCCTCAGAAATTCCAGCGTTAAACGCCGGAACTGGCATAAAACTTGGAGTTAAACGCCCAAACTGGCATGAGAACTGGCGTTTAACTCCAGAAAACGTCTCTACACATAAAAGCTTCAATGCTCAGCCCAAGCACACCAAGTGGGCCCGGAAGTGGATTTTTCTGTCATTTACTCATTTCTGTAAACCTTAGGATACTAGTTTACTACTTATAGGACCTTTTGACTTTGTAATCAGCACGGAATGCGACCTTATGACCTCATAACATTTTGTACACGTTTCTTTCCACAGTATGAGCCTCTAAACCCTATGGTTGGGGGTGAGGAGCTCTGCTGTGTCTTGATGGATTAATGCAATTACTACTGTTTCTTATTCAATCATGCTTGCTTCGATTCTAAGATAACACTTGTTCTTAATCCGGATGAATGTGATGATCCGTGACAATCATCATCATTCTCAACCATGAATATGTGCCTGACAACCACCTCTATTCTATCTTAGATTGAGTAGTTATCTCTTGGGTTCTTTAATCGGAATCTTCGTGGTATAGGCAGGATCTGATGGCAGCATTCAAGAGAATCCGGAAGGTCTAAACCTTGTCTGTGGTATTCTGAGTAGGATTCAATGATTGAATGACTGTGACGTGCTTCAAACCTGTAACCTACTGGGCGTTAGTGACAGACGCAAAAGAGGGATTCTATTCCGGTAGGGGAGGGAACCAAACCGGTGATTGGCAGTACTGTGACAGAGTGCGTGCATTAGCTTTCACTGCAAGGATGGGAGGTAGCCATTGACAACGGTGAAACCCTACACGAGCTTGCCATGGAAGGAGACTTGCGTGTTTGATGAAGAAGACAGTAGGAAAGCAGAGATTCAGAAGATGAAGCATCTCCAAAACCCCAACCTATTCTCCATTACTGCAAAACAAGTAACCATTTCATGTTCTTTTGCTTTTCACAATCAATCCTGATAATTTCTGATCTCCTGACTAAGATTTACAAGATAACCATAGCTTGCTTCAAGCCGACAATCTCCGTGGGATCGACCCTTGCTCACACAAGGTATTACTTGGACGACCCAGTGCACTTGCTGGTTAGTTGTGCGGGATTGCAAAAGTGTTATTGCAATTTCGTGCACCAAAGGCCTTATGGAGTGCTTGAGCTCCTCAATGTCTCTTCCTTGTCTTTGTTGCTCCTCTCTCATGATTCTTTGATCTTCTCTAATTTCATGGAGGAGAATGGAGTGTTCTTGGTGCTCCACCCTTAGTTGTCCCATGTTGGAACTCAGTTCTCCTAGGGAGGTGTTTAGTTGCTCCCAATAGTCTTGTGGAGGAAAGTGCATCCCTTGAGGCATCTCAGGGATCTCTTGTTTGCTCCATCCTTTTCTTAGTGATGGGCTTGAGGTCATGCCTTCTCAGTTGAACCGGCTTTCCTCTTGAATCTCTCTTCCATTGAGCGCCCTCTTCACAAATCTCTGTGAGGACTTGGTCCAACCTTTGATCAAAGTTGACCCTTCTTCATGGCCACAACTTCATAGAAGTGGTCTTGATGCACCCTTGAGATGAATCTCTCCATCTCCCATGACTCGGAGGTGAAAGCTTTTGCCTTCCCTTTCCTCTTTCTAGAGGTTTCTCCGGCCTTGGATGCCATAAATGGTTATGGAAAAACAAAAAGCAATGCTTTTACCAAACCAAACTTAAAAGGTTTGCTCGTCCTCGAGCAAAAAAAGAAAGAAGAGAGTGGAAGAAGAAGAAATGAGGAAGAAGGGAATGGCTTTGTGTTCGGCCAAAGAGGGGGAGAAGTGGTGTTTAGGTTGTGTGAAAATGAAGGAGTGAAGAAGGGTTTATATAGGAGAGGGGGGCTCATGGTTCGGTCATGTATGGGTGGATTTGGGAGGGAAAGTGGTTTGAATTTGAAAGGTGAGGTAGGTGGGGTTTTATAAAGGATGGATGTGAGTGGTGAAGAGAAAGATGGGATTTGATAGGTGAAGGGTTTTTGGGGAAGAGGTGTTGAGGTGATTGGTGAATGGGTGAAGAAGAAAGAGGGTGGTGGGGTTGGTGGGGATCCTGTGGGGTCCACAGATCCTGAGGTGTCAAGGAAAAGTCATCCCTGCACCAAATGGCATGAAAAAACACGTTTTGAGCCAATTCTGCCGTTAAACGCCGGGCTGGTGCCCATTTCTGGCGTTTAACGCCAGGTTCTTGCCCTTTCCTGGCGTTTAACGCCAGTCTGGTGCCCCTTTCTGGCGTTAAACGCCCAGAATGGTGCCAGACTGGGCGTTAAACGCCCACCTGCTAGCCTTACTGGCGTTTAAAGGCCAGTAGGTTCTTCCTCCAGGGTGTGCTGTTTTTCTTCCTGTTTTTCATTCTGTTTTTGCTTTTTCAATTGATTTTGTGACTTCTTATGATCATCAACCTACAAAAAACATAAAATAACAAAAGAAAATAGATAAAATATAACATTGGGTTGCCTCCCAACAAGCACTTCTTTAATGTCAGTAGCTTGACAGAGGGCTCTCATGGAGCCTCACAGATACTCAGAGCAATGTTGGAACCTCCCAACACCAAACTTAGAGTTTGAATGTGGGGGTTCAACACCAAACTTAGAGTTTGGTTGTGGCCTCCCAACACCAAACTTAGAGTTTGACTGTGGGGGCTCTGCTTGACTCTGATTTGAGAGAAGCTCTTCGTGCTTCCTCTCTATGGTGACAGAGGGGTATCCTTGAGCCTTAAACACAAAGGATTCTTCATTCACTTGAATGATCAGTTCACCTCCATCAACATCAATCACAGCCTTTGCTGTGGCTAGGAAGGGTCTACCAAGGATGATAGATTCATCCATGCATTTCCCAGTCTCTAGGACTATGAAATCAGCAGGGATGTAATGGTCTTTAATCTTCACCAAAACATCCTCTACAAGTCCATAAGCTTGTTTTCTTGAGTTGTCTGCCATCTCTAGTGAGATTCTTGCAGCTTGTACCTCAAAGATCCCTAGCTTCTCCATTACAGAGAGAGGCATGAGGTTTACACTTGACCCTAAGTCACACAGAGCCTTCTTGAAGGTCATGGTGCCTATGGTACAAGGTATGGAAAACTTCCCAGGATCTTGTCTCTTTTGAGGTAATTTCTGCCTAGACAAGTCATCCAGTTCTTTGGTGAGCAAAGGGGGTTCATCCTCCCAAGTCTCATTACCAAATAACTTGTCATTTAGCTTCATGATTGCTCCAAGGTATTTAGCAACTTGCTCTTCAGTGACATACTCATCCTCTTCAGAGGAAGAATACTCATTAGAGCTCATGAAAGGCAGAAGTAAGTCCAATGGAATCTCTATGGTCTCATTTTGAGCCTCAGATTCCCATGGTTCCTCATTAGGGAACTCATTGGAGGTCAGTGCACGCCCATTGAAGTCTCCCTCAGTGGCGTTCACTTCCTCTCCCTCCTCTCCAAATTTGGCCATGTTGATGGTCTTGCACTCTCCTTTTGGATTTTCTTCTGTATTGCTTGGAGGAGTACTAGGAGGGAGTTCAGTAACTTTCTTGCTCAGCTGTCCCACTTGTGCCTCCAAATTCCTAATGGAGGACCTTGTTTCAGTCATGAAACTTTGAGTGGTTTTGATTAGATCAGAGACCATGGTTGCTAAGTCAGAGGTGTTCTGCTTAGAACTCTCTGTCTGTTGCTGAGAGGATGATGGAAAAGGCTTGCCATTGCTAAACCTGTTTCTTCCACCATTATTGTTGTTGAAACCTTGTTGAGGTATCTGTTGATCCTTCCATGAGAAATTTGGATGATTTCTCCATGAAGAATTATAGGTGTTTCCATAGGTTTCTCCTAGGTAATTCACCTCTTCCATTGAAGGGTTCTCAGGATCATAGGCTTCTTCTTCAGATGAAGCATCCTTAGTACTGCTTGGTGCATTTTGCATTCCAGACAGACTTTGAGAAATCAAATTGACTTGTTGAGTCAATATCTTGTTCTGAGCCAATATGGCATTCAGAGTATCAATCTCAAGAACTCCTTTCTTCTGATTAGTCCCATTGTTCACAGGATTCCTTTCAGAAGTGTACATGAATTGGTTATTTGCAACCATTTCAATTAGCTCTTGAGCTTCTGTAGGCGTCTTCTTCAGATGAAGAGATCCTCCAGCAGAGCTATCCAAGGACATCTTGGATAGTTCAGACAGACCATCATAGAAAATACCTATGATGCTCCATTCAGAAAGCATGTCAGAAGGACATTTTCTGATCAATTGTTTGTATCTTTCCCAAGCTTCATAGAGGGATTCTCCTTCCTTCTGTCTGAAGGTTTGGACTTCCACTCTAAGCTTACTCAATTTTTGAGGTGGAAAGAACTTTGCCAAGCAGGCATTGACTAGCTTTTCCCATGAGTCCAGGCTTTCTTTAGGTTGTGAGTCCAACCATGTCCTAGCTCTGTCTCTTACAGCAAAAGGGAATAGCATAAGTCTGTAGACCTCAGGGTCAACCCCATTAGTCTTGACAGTGTCACAAATTTGCAAGAATTCAGCTAAGAACTGATGAGGATCTTCCAATGGAAGTCCATGGAACTTGCAATTCTGTTGCATTAGAGAAACTAATTGAGGCTTAAGCTCAAAGTTGTTTGCTCCAATGGCAGGGATAGAGATGCTTCTCCCATAGAAGTCGGGAGTAGGTGCAGTAAAGTCACCCAGCACCTTCCTTGCATTGTTTGCATTGTTGTTGTTTTCGGCTGCCATGGTTTCTT